>NC_135349.1:22961345-23267232 GCF_023851605.1 Tamandua tetradactyla
ACCATCTAATCTTCTGGTTTGTATTTAGAAAGAAACTGTTTCTCTCTTTGAAACCCTTGTGTCTCCAGAATTGGTCATTTGAGGGCATTGGGCAGAAACTCTACCACCTTTGTCTGGTAATACTATTCCAGGTTTTCCAAGACTATATTTTCTCTCAGATAATGTTTGAGGTTAACCACACTGGTTATACTATAGACTTTTGCTGTTCCTTCAGCATCTTTGCTAACCCACCAATTGATATTAATGGTTCATGTATTTTCATATTTTCTCCATTTACCTCTCTCAAATTAAAGCATCCCCCAAATATTTTATTCAACTCCTCCAAGACTATTCATTATCACTTCATTTCCTTGCTAGTTTGAAATGTTACATTTATTATACAAAAACCCTAGCATTTTTATGATGTTTTGTATTTTAACTTGAAGTAGGTTTAGATAGTTGGTAACACAAGTCTTCTCTCATTGTTCTTCTTTTCAAAGGTGACTTGTATTTTTTCACATTTCTCTTCCATTTGAAAATATCATTAAAAATAATGTTGGGTTATTGAGTTATACTTGTCCTGAGTATTAAATATATTTTGGGGTGGAATTTGCCTAAATGTACTTCATTACAACTTTTCATTCAGAAACATGGTGCATTTTGTACTATAAATGTGTTTCATACCAGCTTCATCAGCCACCTTTTACTAAGTGATGTTCATTTTCCAAGCCCATCAATCAGGTTCCCCCCTTCAGCACTCAGGCCTCTCTTGTAATTGTTGATGTGGCCACAGGGGTAGAGGAAAAATGTCAGCACTATACCCTGGCTTAATGGACAATATACCCCTAGAGCTTCCATTTCATTGGCCAATGTAAGTTTTCTGATTGAAATTATTATGTTCTTTCAACCAGGAAAGCCATGCTCTCTTGATCCTGATCCAATATTGTAGGGTGTTAATGTCTTTTAGGTTATTTCTGTGGAGTGATGACACACCCAATTTTGAGTGTGACTTCTTGATTAGATTACTTCCATGGAGTTGTGGTTCTTACCATTCAAAGCAGGTCTTCATTAGTTCACTGGAGTCCATTCAAAGGAGTTGCCTGGAGAGCCAAAGGAGAAAGGTTAGGAAAGGACATTCTGAAATGCAGATATCAAAGGAGATTCCAGTATCTGAAAGAGACGACAGTAGCTAGACAGGAGCCAGAGCCCAACAGACATCACCATGTGCCTTTCCATGAGATACTAAGCTAAGAGCTGAACCCCAGAGTTTTGTCCCAGAGCAGCTAAGTCAGGATCCACAGACTCTTAGAGAGTAAGTTACTGGAGTCAGAAGCTAGAAACAAGGGAACCAGAAAGAAGGGCCAGCAGATGCCAGCATGTGCCTTCCCAACTGACAGAGGTGTTCCGGATGGCATCAACCTTTCTTGAGTGAGGGAAATCGCTTGTTGGTGCCATAATTCAGACTTTTTTATGGCCTTAAAACTGTAAGCTTGTAACTTAATAAATCCCCTTTTAAAATGCATTCCATTTCTGGTATGTTACATTCTGGCAGTATTAGCAAACTAAAAGAGCAAGTCCAAAGGCCAAGTTTAATGTCACTCTCATGGGGGAATAAGTCTCGTATGCAGAGGAAAGATACAGCTGATGCCAGTAATACAATCTTCTACAGAATGCCCCCCATCACAAATATTTGCTTCCATCTCTTCTGCACACACTACACCCAAAGAGAAAGAACTGGGACATTCCCACAAGTAACATCATCAGGTCTCATGATAGTCTCTAAATCATGCCTATGTGCAGACCCTTTGATCCAGACATAGGCGAATTTAAAGAAAAAAAAAACATTATCTCTCCCTAGGAAATTGCTGACACTTGAAAAGATATGGCTTACACAAAAGCAATTTCATATTTTTCAAACTAACACAAATTGCTGTATCAGTTAGTTCTTTCTTCTTTTTGCATGGGTTAAAAAACAAACCTCAAAATTTCAGAAGGTTACAATAGCAAGATTTATTTATTTATTATAAGTCCATTAAACATTAGATTTATCCCTTTATTCTGCAGCCCAGGTTAAAAAGCAGCTCTGATCTGGGACACTACTGCTGTCAGAAAGAGAGGACAAAGAATGCTTGAGAATCCTAGTATGGCTCGTTCAACTTCTGCTTGGATCTGTCTATATCATTGACTACAGAAATTCACACAGTCCAGTCTGAGTTCAATGGGATAGGAAAGGGAAATCCTCCTCTAAGGAAAGACCAAAATACTTGAAACTTCAATGCAATCTAGTACACCCATTCAATAAATTTGTTCAGCTAATTCCTGGGAATGTTATATGCTTTTCAGTATTTTGAAGTGATATTTGTGTTACTTTTTATTTTATTATTTTGAATGTACAGGAAGGGATTTGGGTTTTGTACATTGATTCATATAGAACCAGAAAACTGATCTGAAATGCTTGGATATATTTAGTAATGAACTTTATGCAAAGTTATTATTTTCCACTAGTACTCATTTTTATTACAAAATTTATTTTCAGGTTTCATTTCAATTTTTACAATCTTGTGTAAGAGTTATGATGATTTAGACTACTCAATAGAGTTCTTGCTTTAGTTATAATGTTACAAACATTTTACCATTGCTTATGATATTTATTTTGTGAAGTATATTCCAGGTCAAATTAATAATACTTTTGGAAATATCAAGAGTCTCAATAATAGGATCAGAACTATCATTGACTCTTGTTGTGTATTTTTATTTTTTTATTTATTTTAAAAATACCAAGAAACACCAAACAAACATAAACATTCCTAATTTTTGATCATTCCATTCCACATATTTAATCAGTAATTCACAATATCATCACATAGTTGCATATTCATCATCATGTCCATTTCCTGGAACATTTGCTTCTATTCAGAAAAAGAAATAAAAGGAAAACAGAAAAAATTCATACATACCATACCCTTCACCCCTCACCCTCACCGATCACCATCATTTCACTCTAAATTTATTTTAACATTTGTTCCCCCTATTATTCATCTTTATTTCATATGTTTTACTCATCTGTTGATAAGGTAGATAAAAGGAGCATCAGACACAAGGTTTTCACAATCACCCAGTCAAATTGTGAAAGCTAAATTGTATACAATCATCTTCCAGAAACATGGCTACTGGAACACAGCCCTACATTTTCAGGCAGTTCCCTCCAGCCTCTCCACTACATCTTGACTAACAAGAAGATAGCTATTTAATGCATAAGAATAACTCCAGGATAACCTCTCAACTCTGTTTGGAACCGTTCAGCCATTAACACTTTATTTTGTCTCATTTCACTCTTCCCCCTTTTGGTTGAGAAGTTTTTCTCGATCCCCTGATGCTGAGTCTCAGCTCATTCTAAGCTTTTTCTCAATCCCTTGAGGTTGAGTCTCAGCTCATTCCAGGATTTCTGTCCCATGTACCAGGAAGGTCCACACCCCTGGGAGTCATGTCCCACGTAGACAGGGGGAGGGTGGTGAGTTTGCTTGTTGTGTTGGCTGGAAAGAGAGGCCACATCTGAACGACAAAAGAGGTTCTCTTCAGGGTGACTCTTAGGCCTAATTTTAAGTAGGCTTGACCTATCCTTTGTGGGGTTAAGTTTCATAGGAACAAACCCCAAGATTGGGGGCTTAGCCTATAGCTTTGATTGTCCACACTGCTTGTGAGAATATCAAGAATTCAATTTGGGAAGTTGAATTTTCCCCCTTTCTCACCATTCTCCAAAGGGGACTTTGCAAATAATTTTATTCATTGTTCAAATTACTCTGAGATTTATCGGGGCATCACTTGGACAAACCAACAAAATCTCATGTCCTACTCAAGGTTCCTTGTACTTATGGTGTTCAATTAAGCTGTCTACATAAGCTATATTAGTAAATGCACTAGTCAAAATATAAATTTTGTACCAAATAAACATTTTTTGCTTTAGTCTCACACATGAGGTAAAATTTAAAAATATTAATTACCATCTATTTTCAGCACCCTGCAGTGATGACATTCCTTTGTTCTTCCTCATGCAAAAACATTTTTTAAATGTACATTTAGTCACTATCATAATACACCCTAGGCATTCCTAGATTATACCATCTCAGTCTTTTTTTTCTTTTTCTATTTTTTTAACATAGGCAGGCACCAGGAACCGAACCCGGGTCCTCAGGCATGGCAGGCAAGCATTCTTGCCTGCTGAGCCACCGTGGCCCACCATCTCAGTCTTTATTGTCTATCTTTCCTTTTGTTTTCATTTGTGCTGCCAGGCCTCCTCCCTCTATCATTCACATCCAGCTTCATTCAGTGTTCTAAGATTATTGTATTACAGTTAGGTAGTATTGTGCTGTCCATTTCTGAGTTTTTACATTCAGTCCTTGTTCTAGTTTTCTAGCTGCCAGAATGCAACACACCAGAGACAGATTGGCTTTTAATAAAAGGGGATTTATTTTGTTGGTTCCTCATAAAAAAAAGGCAGCTAACTTTCCAGTGAGGTTCTTTCTTAAGTGGGAAGGCACAGGATGGCCCCTACTGGCCTTCTCTCCAGGCCTCTGGGTTACAACAACGTTCCCCAGGGTGATTTCTTTCATCTCCAAGGGCCTGGGCTGAGCTGCGAGTGCTGAGATGAGGTATGCTGAGCTGCTTGGGCTGTGCTACATTGAGCTCTCTCATCTAAGCATGAGCTAATTAAGTCAAACTTCATTCATTGCAGCAGGCACACCTCCTAGCCGACTGCAGATGCAATTAGCAGCAGATGAGGTTCACGTACCATTGACTCATGTCCGCAGCAACAAAACTAGGCACACTCACTTGGCCAAGTTGACAACTGACTCTAACTACCACAGTCCTGTTGCACAATCTGTATCCCTTCAGCTCCAATTACCCAATATCTTACCCTATTTCTATCTCCTGATGGTCTCTGTTACCAATGAAGTTCTCCAAGTTTATTCACTAATATCAGTTCATATCAGTGAGACCATACAGTATTTGTCCTTTTGTTTCTGGCTAATCTCACTCAGCATAATGTCCTTAAAGTCCATCCATGTTGTTACATACTTCATAAATATTACCTTAACCTGTACAGAATAGCAAGATCATATTCCCTATTCTAGGGATTACATTCCATGTAATTAGGCTGTTTAAATAAACTGACCAGACAAGATAAATTAGATAGTAAGCTACAGGAAATGTAAATTTTGGACAAAATAAAAATTTCATCCTTTTGTCTAACAACAGAAGTTGAAATCTTAAAATACAGATAATATCATCCTTTACCTTAAATTTTGCTTTACCATAGTTTTAAGTGGACTTGCTACATTCCTAATTCTAATTAAAGTCTGATCTCTTTTTCAGCTTCTTTAATAGATGTTATAAGGAGTAATGCTAAATTTCAGAGCTGCAGAACTCTAACTTGCAGTCTCAGACTACACACAAATAACCAAAGTTCCGGGGTATACACAAAGAGCCCAGCATTTCAGAATTTAGAAATACAAGCAAAACTCAGGAATAGATGTGGCTTCTGTAAGAGCTTACAATCTAGGACCCCTTAAAATGAGTCTTATTGAACATTGTGTAGTCCTCAATTATCAATTGCCCAGTCACTCCCGACTTTGTATCCCGTGATAACCTATGCTCTTGAATTCAATTCTGAGTTTGCTCATTATGGTTCATTTATATTAGTGAGACCATACAATGTTTTGTCCTTCAATTCTGGCTTATTTTACTCAACATAATGTTTTCAAGGTTCATACACCTAGTTACAAACCTCATGACTTCATTCCTTCCTGCAGCCACTCAATCTTCTGTCATATATATACACCAGTTCACCTTCTGTTTCTCCCTTTGGCCACCTTTATCCATTGGCAATCATGAATAATGCCACCATAAAGACCTGTGTGTAAATGCTATTCATGTCACTGCTTTCACTTCTTTCAAGTATATACCTAATAATGGGGTTGCAGGATCATATAGTAACCCTTTTCTTAGCCTCCTGTGGAACCACCACACTGCTCTTCAGAAGGGCTGCACCACTTCCCTACCAACAGTGGATAGGCATCTCTCACTTCATCTTCTTCACTTGTATCTTACTGTTTACTTTTTAAAAAGTTTTATTCACAAAACGTAAAATCCATCCTAACCATATAATCAATGGCCCCTGGTACAATCACATAGTTATGTATTCACCACCACAATCTAAATAAGAACATTTCCATTTCCTCCACAAGAGTGAAAAAGAGGGATAAAATGATGAGAAACAATGATAATAACAAGAATCTCATACCCCTCCCTAATATCCCCTCTTACTGACATTTAGCTTTCATATATTGCCTTTGTTATAGTTCACGAAAGAATATTGCAATGTTAGACTTAGCTATAACCCTAGTTTGCATTGACTATATACTTTCCATATATCATCCCATTTGTAAACCCTGCATTGGTGACATTCATTTTTTTCTCCTCATGTAAAAACTTCCTTATATTTGTATATTTAATCACCATCCTTGACCACACTGGCTTATCCTCTGTTTTCTCCTGTGTTATATATTTCTCTGACCTTCCTCTTTCAACCTTACTCACACTCAGCTTTGTTTATTATACTTACAATATTGTGCCTCCAGCACAAAGTACTGTCCTATCCATTTCTGAATCTTTACAATAAATCATGTTGAACATTCTGTACTCCATTAGCATCAAATAATGAATCTCTACTATTTTTCTACTTCTTGCCTGTGTACTCAATTTAATTCTCAGTGTTTGTTTAGTATAGTTACTTCATACAAGTGATACCATACAATATTTGTCCTTTTGTTTCTGCCTCTTTTCACTTAACATAATGTCTTCAAGGTTCATCCACATTAATGCATGTGTCATGACTTTATTCCATCTTACAGCTGCATAATACTTCACTGTATGTATATACCAGTTGCTCTTTCCGCTTGTCTATTGGTGGACATCTAGGCTGTTTCCATCTCCTGGCAATCATGAATAATGTCATTATATACATTAGTGTGAAATGTCCATTCATGTCATGCTTTCAATTATTTCAAGTATATACCTACTAATGGAATTGCTGGATCACACGCCATTCTATATTTACCTTCCTGAGGAACCACCGAACTTCTTTCCAAAGTGACTGCACACTAGTACATTGCAACCAATACTGAATAAGTGTATATATTTCTCCACATCCTCTCCAGCACTTGTAATTTATGAGATTTTTTTAAATAATGGCATTCTAGTAGTGTGAGATGATACTCATGGTTATTTTAATTTGCATTTCCCTAATAGCTAATGAGGTTGAGCATCTTTTCATGTGCTTTTGAGCCATTTGTATTTCCTCTTTAGAAAAGTGTCTATCCATGTCTTTTGCCCATTTTTTAATTGGGTTGTTTGTTTTTTGCTGTAGCTGATTTGTAGTATCTCTTTATATATTCTGAATAGTAAGCCTTTATCTGATATGTGTTTTCCAATATTATCTCATATTTCATAGGCTGCCTTTTACTTTCCTGACAAGTCCTTTCATGTGCAAAAGTGTTCAATTTGGAGGAGATCCCAGCTATCGATTTCTTCTTTCATTGCTCACACTTTGGCTTTAAGATCTAGGAAACCACCTTTTGCTAAGATCTTTAAGATATTTCTAAATATTTTCTGCTGAAAGTTCTATGATCTTAGCTCTAATGGTTAGGCCTTCAATCCACTTTGAGTTATTTTTGGTATAATATATGAGATGGGGTCCTCTTTTATTCTTTTGGATATGGATTTCCAGTTCTCCAAGCACCATTCATTGAAGGGGCTGCTCTGTCCCAACTGAGCCAACTTAATGACCTTTTCAAAATCAATTATCCATAGATGAGGGAGTCTATTTCTGAATACTCAATTCTATTCCATTGGTCAGTTTATCTATCTTTATGCCAATACCATGCTGTTGTTTTTTTTAACCACACCAGCTTTTTAATATGCTTTAAAGTCTGGTAGTATGAAATCTCCCATTTATTTTTCTCTCTCATTTTATTTTGAGCTATTCATGGCACTCTGCCCTTCCAAGTAAATTTGGTTATTGATTTCTCTATTTCTGCAAAGTAATTTGTTGGGATTTCTTTGGTTTGTTAATGTTGCCAGAATGCAATATACAGAAATGGAACAGTTTTTCAAAAGGGAATTTTAAGTTGTAAGTTTACAATTCTAAGGCCATAAAATATCCACATAAGGGCATCTAGAGAAAGATACCTTGATTCAAGAAAGACCAATGTCTGTCACATGAAAACTGATTTGGTTGGCATCTGCTGGTCTTTGTTTCCAGTTCCATTGCTTCCAGCTTTTAATTCCAGTGGTTTCCTCTCTAAGCATTTGTGAGGCTTTACTTGGCTCCTCTGGGTTCTGACATGCTTACCATCACATTCGAAAGCAGATAGTGTTATCTGCTAGGCCCTACATCTCCAAACATCTGTGCCTAGGTGTTTGTTTGCTCTGTTGGCACCACAAACACCTCTTAATGTCTGTAGCTCTGTTGCTGCTGAAGCAACTGGGTTTTTTTTTTTTCCCAAATGTTGCTACTTTAAAGGACACCAGAAACTTGTCAAGACCCCCTTCAGTGGGCTGACTCATATCTCCATCTTATCAAAGGCCACACTCACAATTGTACGTGTCACATCTCCATGGAGTAATCTAATCAAAGGGTCACACCCAAAGTTGTGAGTCAACCTCCATGAAACAATCTAATGTACACTTATCACCCTATAATATTGAATCAAGATTAAAGGACATGGCTTTTCTGGGGTACAGAGCACATTCAAACCAGCATATCCCACTCTCTGGATCCCCAAAAGATATGATCTTTACATATACAAAATGCATTCATTCCATTACAACATCACAAAATCCTTAAACCATTTCAATAACAATACAAATACATCACAAAATTCAGAAACAGTACAAAATTTCATCAAAGTCAATTGCAGACATGGTCAATCCTAAAACATAATTCTACTCTGACTGTTGACCTGTGAACCTCACAACAAGTTATCTACTTCTAATACACAAATAGGAATAGCCATAGGATAAATATTCTAAGTTTCATAGGGAGAAATTGAAAGGTAAATGGTGGTCACTGGACCAAAACAGTTCTGAAAATCTTCAGGGCAATCTCCAATGGATGTTAAAGTCTAAGAGTAATTTATAGAATAATTTCTTATTGTCTAGATTTAGGAGAGCAGTAATCCCATCCTCTCTAAGGGCTTACACAGCAGTTCTCTCCAAACACTGGGGCGAGGGTTGCACCCTTTTCAAGCATCAGGGCAGTACCCAGGATCTCTGCCATCTCTGGGGCACATGCTCAATATTTCCAGAACAATGGGACATCTACAGTCTCCTCTCAATCCCACCATCTCCAAGGCCTGAGACACCAAAATTGTTCCTGAACATCAAAGTACAAAGCCTGCCCTCTGCCTTTGGGAGAAACTTACCCATACCATGTGGATGAATGGGTCTTTCCTCCTGAACTGAGGTTTCTGGGCTTCAGACCTTAGCTTCCATAGAGGTGCCTTTGAAGTCATTTTTTCTTCAATCTTTCCCTTTTCTGGCCCTTTAGTCCAGTCTGGCAATGATTCAATTTATACAGATCTAACAAGTAACTTGTTGGTTTTCCATGCAGTATACAGCAATCATATCCATCAGATGATAGGACTTTCCATATCCTTTCTGGATAACTCCCTCTCCAATCTTACCTCATCCTGTAATGCCTTACTACTTTCATGTTTCATTAATTCTTTCCATGGGGCTCTATTATCTATGGTCTCACTTTCTGGAATCCTGTAATTTTCCTAACCATAAATTTTGGATTTCTTTGTATCCAGGGGTTCAGTTCTCAACTTATCTCTTTACTTTCACACTTTACTCTAACCTGTATGGAGCAACACAGGCAGAATTTTCCACATTTAGTTTGTAAATCTCTTCTGCTAAATGTCCAAGTTCATCACTCTCAAATTCTGTCTTCCATCCAGTACCAACAATTAATCTTGCCAAATTATCTGCCAATTGAAAACAAGAGTTTACTTCTTTCCAGTTTGCAATGACACATTTGTCATTTCTGTCTAAAGCCTCATTAGAGTTATCTTTAAAATCCACATTTCTATCAAGAGTCTCATCAAAGCACTCTAGTCCTTCTCTATCAAGGTCCTCACAACTCATCCAGAATTTTCCCATTATCCATTTAAAAAGCCATTCCAACATGTTTGGTATTTGCAATCTGCTGCACCCCAATTCTCTGGTACCAAAATCTGTTTTGCTTTGTTGATACTGCTGAAATGCAATATACCAGAATGGGACAGATTTTTAAAAAGGGAATTTTTTAAGTTATAAGTTTACAGTTCTAAGGCCATAAAGATGTACAAACTAAAGCATCCAGAGCAAGATAACTTCACTTAAGAAACATATGACAGGCATCTGCTGGTCTTTGTTCTTAGTTCTGCTGCTTCCGGTTTCTGATTCCAGTGGTTTCTTCTCTAAGTATCTATGAGCCATCACCTGGCTCTCCAGGGCAAAATTATGTGTTCTGGCTTGTGTAACATCACATGGGAAGGCACAGTGTGACTTCTGCTGGGCTTCACATCTCCAAATGTTCATGTCTATGTGTTTGCTTTTTCTGTCAGCAGTCTAAGCAAATCCAAATGCCTGGGTCTCTGTCAGCTCTGAAGCAATTGTGTTTTCTACAAAATATCTCCCCCTTTTAAAGTACTCCAGGAAACTAATCAAGACCCACCTTGAATAGGTTGAATCATATATCCATCTAATAAAAAAGACACATGCACAATTGGGTGTGTCACATCTCCCTAAAGTAATCTAAGCAAAGGGTTACACCCACAGTTGAATAGATCTATCTCCATGGAAACAATTTAATGTATATTTTCTACCCTATAATATTGAATTATAATTAAAGTGCATTGCTTTTCTTGGGCTCACAACACTTTTAAACCACTGCTTTTCTTGGGTTCACAACACTTTGAAACCAGCACAGTTTAATTGACATTGCATATAATTTATAAATCAATTTGGGTAGAATTGACATCTTTACTATATTTAATCTTTCAATCCATGAACATGGTATGTATTTCCACTTGTTTCTACCTTTCTTGATTCCTTTTAGCAGTGTTTGTAGTTTTCTGTGTCTAGCTCTTTTATGTTATTGGTTAGATGTTGTGGTAGTTAGAATCAGTTGTCAACTTGGCCAGGTGAAGGTACCTAGTTTTGTTGCTGTGGACAAGAGCCAATGGTACATGAACCTCATCTGTTGCTAATTACATCTGCAGTCAGCCAGGAGGCGTGCCTGCTGCAGTGAATGATGTTTGACTTAATTGGCTGGTGCTTAAATGAGAGAGCACAATGTAGCACAGCCTAAGCAGCTCGGCATTGCTCATCTCAGCACTCACAGCTCAGCCCAGGCCTTTGGAGATGCAGAAAGAAGTCACCCTGGGGAAAGTTGTTGGAACCCAGGGGCCTGGAGAGAAGGCCGGCAGAGACCATCCTGTGCCTTCCCACATAAGAAAGAACCTCACTGGAAAGTTAACTGCCTTTCCTCTGAAGAACTAACAAAATAAATCCCCTGTTATTAAAAGCCAATCCATCTCTGGTGTGTTGCATTCTGGCAGCTAGCAAACTAGAACAGATTTGGTACCAGAGAGTGGGGTGCTGCTGCAGTTTGCAGATACCAGATATGTTGTAATGGTGTTTGGGATGGCTAAGGGGAAGACTTTGGAGGAACTGTAAAGAGATTGATGAAGAAGTCCTGGAGTGCTTGAAGAGACTATTGGTGTAAATGGAACCACTGCCAACCTGGACAAAGGTGGACACAAAAGGGAAAAAATGGAGTTTGCAGAGTGAGGACCATGGAAGCTCAGGTCTGAAGTCAAGAAAACTCGGCCAGGAGAGTGGACCCACCCATATACATGGGGAGGGTGAGTTTACCCTGAAGGGTGAGGATGACCCTCCCACCTTGTGGCAGTGGAAGAGGTGTGCAGCCTCAGGCCTTGGAAAACATAGAGCACGCTCCTTGGAGGACTGGGAGAGCCTGGCTGCCACCACACGGAGGGGTTGAGTGTGTGCCCCAGAAATGGCAGAGAGCCCAGGGGTGGCTCTGATGCCTGGAGAGAGTGGAGCCGAGAAGTGGTCTCCTTGATGTTCCCTGAGGTTGATTTGGAAAGAGGCAGGCCACTGCATAGGCCCTTGGAAATGGTGGGACTGCCACTTTCTATAGCCCAAGGATGAATGACTTTCAGACTTTGAAATCCAATGGTGTTTGCCCTGCGGGTTTTCCTTCCAGTTTCTTCCTATGGAAATGAAAACCTTTATCCTATGAATATCCTCCTTTGCATATTGGCACCAGACAACTTGTTTTGAGATTCACAGGTCCACAGCAAGAAGAGAATTTTTGCACTTGTTTAAGGTGATGCTTGTCATTGCCAAGTTGACAAGGGGTGGACATGTGGTAGTTAGATTCAGTTGTCAAAAACCCATCCATCTCTGGTGTGTTGCATTCCTGCAGCTAGCACACCAGAACAGATGTGTTCCTAAATGCTTTATTCTTTTGGATGCTATTGTAAATGGATATTTTTCTTGATTTCCTCCTCCAATTGCTCATTACTAATGTATAGAAACACATTACTGGGTATGCAAGGGTAGTTCCGTGGTAGAATTCTCACCTGCATGAAGGTGACCCAGGTTTGATTCCCAACCCCATGCACTTCCCCAAAACAAACAAACAAACAAACAAAAGAAGTAAAAAGCAAACAAAAACTTCAATAAATGATGCTGCAAAAAAAAAGGGATACTCATATGGAAAAAGAATGAAATGTGACCCCTGCCATACAGCATACAAAAATAAAAGAAACACATTATTGATTTTTGTGTTTGATCTTGTATTTTATCCTACCATTTTACTGTACTTAGCTCTAGTAGCATTGGTGTAGATTCGGAAGGATTTTCTACAGATAAGATCATGCCATCTGCAAACAATGTTTTACTTGTTCTTTTCCAATTTGGGTATCTTTTTAAATGCAATTTTATTGAGATGTATTCACATACCTTATAATTATCCAAAGTATATATATTAGTCATGCTTCTCTAGAGAAACAGAACCAACAGGAGATATCTATAAAAATAAGATATATAAAAGTGTCTCCAGCTTCCACTGGGGATGCAAAATACAAAATCTGTAGGGGAAGGCTGTGAGCTGGCAACTCCAATGAGGGTCATCAATGAACTCTCAAGCAGAAGCTGGCTGGCTGAAGGGGAGAGAGATTTTCTCTTTTGAATCCTTAAAAGCCGCTGGGTGATTTAAGTGTCACTCATTGCAGTAATCTCCCTAGCTGACTGCAGGTTTATCTTCTGTGGACACAAACACTGTGTTCAAAATTTAAGTCTATGAAATGTCCTCACAGTGAGAGATAGTCCAGTGTTTGTCTGACCAGACAACTGGGCACCATCACCTGCCTAGTTGACACATGAACCTAACCATTACAGCCCACCCTTTGTTAATTTGGCAGCTGAATTAGCTTGGGTTCTCTAGAGAAGTAGAATCTACAGGAGATATTTGTAAGTATAAAATTTATAAAAGTGTCTCATGTAATCATGGGGATGTAGAGTCCAAGGTCTATGGGGCAGGCTGCGTACTGGCAACTCCAATGAAGATCCTCAACAAGTTCTCAGGAGAGGCTAGCTGGGCACCCCTGAGGGTGTAAGGGTCCAAGATCTGTAGCACAGGCCACAAGCTGGTGTTTCCAATGAAGGTCTTCAATGAACTCTCAGGAGAGGCTGGCTTGCTGAAGCAGAAAGAGTGATTCTCTTCTGAATCCTTCTTAAAAAGCCTTCCAGTGATTAGATTAAGCATCACTAATTGCAGAAGACAGTTCTCTTGCAATCAGGTGTGGTTGTAGCCAACATGATCATGATTTAAGTACATGAAATACCAACAGATGGACGAGCGTTTACCCGACCAGACAACCGGGCACCACCACCTGGCCAAGTTGATATGTGAACCTGACCATGACAGCAGCTATGCACATTACTTTAAACCATAATTACTCTCTAAATAGAAAATTTAAAAAGACATATTTTTTCTACCTAACAATACCCAGCTGCCCTGTACAGACCCAGAAATGCACTAAATCTCTCCAGACTAGGGTGCATAACATAGGGTAATATTCACTCTTAAACTATACATCCTATAACTTGAATACTATGACATGAATGGTTCATGTTGGTCATATGATAAAGGAGAAAAAATAGAGGAAAACAATGATATTTGCTTTATGTACAAATAAAAACATACTTATTACAAAACAAGGAAGAAATATTCATACCATAACAGTCCTCAGTTCTGTAACTGGTCTCATGGTCATCACTCATATTTATCACTACCATCTTTCACTACTTATTCCATGTTGCCTTTACCTTCAGTAAGCACCTCAGCTAGCCATGGTTCTTTGCTTAGTGGGATAACCCAAACATTCATTACTAAAGTTCCTGGGCTTTGGTAGTCATATTTGGATTGGGTTGTTGCAAATTTCCATTGACTTTAATCACAGGTAGTCCAAGAGAAGCTTAAGGTAGCTACTGTATTCCAAGAAAGGTTTTCTTTTCCTCCATTGTGTAGTTGCAGCCATATTTACCTTTGATATTTAGGATCAGTCACCCCAGCCAGTAAAGTAGCCCCCTTCTTTGCCTACTGATCCAGGGGCATGAGTAGCCCAAAGGGGCAACGTGTCAGTCTTAGCTTCCAGTTTAATGGAATCATTGTTCTCTCTCCTAGTAGAAAGACTCCTCCTTCTGGAACTAAGGCATGTATACAAACAGAGATAAAGGTTGCAGGACAGGAAGCAAAAGTTTTCCTAGTAGATCACTAAAGGTAATAATGAGGTGATGTCACTCCCAGCCATTTCTGTCCTTTGATTCCTGGGCCCATGAATCCTGGCTATGGGAGAAAGAGCACACATATGGTGGATGCCAATTCAGATCATACACAGTCTACAGATGGTAGTGTTGGCAGAAGCATTGTGTGAAGCCCATATACAGAGGAAGTGTTTATTCAAGTTAGAACAAATTGCTGCCCATTCCATGATGGAGGGTGAGCAATTTAATCAACATACCACAATGTAGCAGGCTGATCACCCCAGGAAATGGTGCCATATTGGGGGCTGATTTGGTGTCACTGCTGCAAACATATTAGGCACTCAGATTTGGCTATAGCCAGATAAGTCTTTGTGAGTGGAAGTCAATGTTGCTAAGCCCATGTGCAACCTCCATCCCTACCACCATGCCCACTTTGTTCCTGAAACCCGTTGGGCAATGAAAGTATTTGCTGAAAAAAGAGACTGACTGGTATCCATAAAATGGATCATACTCATTTGATTGTTAAAAACTTCCTCTACTAAATTCACCCACTGGTGTGCATTCATGTGGGACACAAATATCTTCTAGTTCTTTGCCCACACAGGTCTATCCACAGAACTCTTCCCCAGACCACTTTGTCTCAAATTTTCCAGTCAAACTCCTTCCACATCCCTGACCATCCAGCCAGACCATTAGCAACATCCAATGAATTAGTATACAAATACAACTCTTGTCAATTCTCTTTCCAAGAAAAATGAACAACCAGGTGCATTTCTCAATGGTCCACCCACTGGGAGGATTTCCTTTAACCACTGTCATTCAGGGACATCCCAAAAAGGGGATGCAATGCCATACCTGTCCACATTCAGGTGGTACACACATATCATGCAGAAACATCTGTAAACCGGACCCAAGTTTTCTCTTCCTCAGTCAACTGACTGTAAGGAACTCCTGAAGAGGTCACAATTCTGGGCTGGGAAAGAGAAGGTGGCAGGAGTGGGGGCCATGGGCACTGGGACCACTTCCTTACCTAACTTTCATATGCCTTCAGGACCTACTCAGGTGCTATCTCATATATACCATTCCATTTTATGATGGAGTGCTATTGTGCATACCCAACTTATGGATTCAGGGGTCAGACAACACCCAGTTCATGATATGCAAATCAGGTCTTATGCTAATTTGGATAACCATGGTTAAGTGCTCAGTCTCTACTGAGGCCCAGTAGCAGGCCAAAAGCTGTTTCTCACAAGGAGAGTAATTGTCTGCAGAGGATGGAAAGGTTTACTCCAAAATCCTAAGGGCCAGCATTGTGATTCACCTACAATGGCCTGTCAAAAACTCCAGACAGCAACTGCATTTGCCACTGACACTTGCAGCACCATTGGATCTGCTGAATCATATGGTCCAAGAGGCAGAGCAGCTTGTATAATAGCCTAGACCTGATGCAGAGCTTCCTCTTGTTCAGGTTCCCACTCAAAACTAGCAACTTTACTACTTACTCAGTAAATGGGTCAGATTAATACACCCAAATGGGAAATTTGTTGTCTCCAAAATCCACAGAGACCATCTAGGTATTATGCCTCTTTTTTGATCATAGAAGGGGCCAGTTGCAAGAGCTTACCCTTAACTTTACAAGGGATATTTCAATATGTTCCACACCACTGGATGCCTAGAAATTTCACTGAGGTTGAAGGCCCCTGGATTTTTGTTGGATTTATCTCCAATCCCCTAACATGAAAATGCCTTACCAAGAAGTCTAGGGTAGTTGCTACTTCTTGCTCATTAAGTTCAATCGACATGATATCATCAAAACAATGGACCAATGTGAAGTCTTGTGGGAGGGAGAAATGATCAAAATCCCTACAGACAAGATTGTGACAGGGCTGCAGAGTTGATATAGTGCAAAGAGGTAGAACAGTGAAAGTACATTGCTAACCTTGTCAGATGAAAGCAAACTGTTTCTGGTAGGCCTTACAAAGAGCAATTGAATAAAAAGCATTTTCCAGATCAATGGCTGCATACCAGGGACAAGGGGATGTGTTGATTTCATCAAGCACTGATCCCACATATGGGAAATCAGCTGCAATTGGAGTTACCACTTGGTTAAGTTTATAATAATCCACTGTCATCCTCCCAAATCCATCTGTTTTCTGCACAGGCCAAGTAGGAGAGTTGAAAGAGGATGTGGTGGGATTCATCACCCTTGCATCCTTCAAGTCCTTAATAGTGACAATAATCTCTGCAATCCCTCCAGGAATCTGGCATTGATTCTGATTTACTATTTTTCTAGGGAGGGGAACTTCTAGTCCCTTCCAATTGGCCTTTCCTAACAATAGCCCCCTACTCCATGAAATGAGAGTCAATGTGGGAACTCTTCCGGTTGCTCAGTATGTCTATTCCAATTATGCATTCTAGAACTGGAGAAATAACTACAGAATAGGTCCAGAGACACACTGGACCTCTGTGAGATGGACCTGAGCTAAAATTCCATTGATCACCTGACCTCTTTAAGACCCCGCTCTGATTGGTGGACCAGAGTGACGTTTGGGGTCTACTGGAATTAATGTCACTTCTGAACCAGTGTCTAAAAATCTCCAAAATATCTGACCTGTTCCTTTTCCCCAGTGCACAGTTACCCTGATAAAAGACCACATGTCTCCTTGGGTAAGTTTGGGACAAAGATTAACAATGTAAATTTGTGGCAGTGTAACAGCGGCCTTCCACAAAAAGCACGAGGCATTCCTTTCATTCTGTCTCAATCTGTGTAACGATTAAGGGACAGTGACTCCTGTTTTATAACTCAAGTTAGACTTTACTTTACTTAACCTAGACTTGTTCTTTTTATACAGGACAAACAAAAATGTAGTAGGCTGCCCATCCATTGTACTTCTAGGTACCCCATGATCTACTAGCCAATGGCATAGTTCTCTGTTAGTAAGAGTATTTTGACTGCTGCTTTGACTCTGCTATCCATTATAGATAGCCCTTCCCACCTTGTCTTTGATGACTAAGTGGAGCCACATAGCTTCTACCAACTCAGCACCTGATCAACCCATTTTGTTTAATGATTCCATCTTAGTGACAGCAGTTCCCACAGTATTAACTAACCAAGAGAGAATGGTGGCTACAGATCTCTTCAGTGATGATGGAACTAGTCTCACAAATTTATTCCACACAGTTGTGGTAAAAGATGTGTCCTCTGGACGTTCCCTGGATGTGTGAGCAGGGCTTCCATGATAAATCCGCTCTAACTTTCCAATCTCACTAATCCTTGGATACCATCATCCACATTATACCAAGGCAGTTCCTACATTTCTGACTTAGATAATATCAGCCACTTGTGATCCATCTTTCAGCCAACCATCCAAACAAATGTTAATGCACTTTCTAACCACTGAAGCTAGAACACTGAATCCAGAATCTCTGTTTAGTGGGACTATATCATTAATTCAGCCTGATCTAGCTTTGTATTCCTTCCATCATTATCTCACATGTTTAATATACATTCTCACACATATTCTTCTGATTTCTGCCTAATCAAGTTGGCCTATAAGATTTATTTCCTTAAGGGGGATTGCTTCCACCAGGAGAAACAACAATGATTCCATTGAACTGGAATCTAAGACTGCCACCTGGTCACTTTGGGCTACTGATGCCCCTGTATCAACAAGCCAAGAAGGGGATTACTTTCCTGGCTGGGGTGATTGACTCTATCAGGGGGACATAGAAATACAACTATACGATGGAGGTAAACAAGATTTTTCCTGGAATATAAGAGATCCCCTTGGGCTTCTCTTAGTACTACTATGCCCTGTGATTAAAATCAATGGAAAACTGCAACAAACCAATCCAGGAAGGACTACCAATGACTCTGAAACTTCAGGAATGAAGGTTTGGTTCACACCACCAGGCAAAGAACCATGGCCAGCTGAAGATAAAGGGAACATGCAATGGGTAGCAGAAGATGATAGTGATAAATATCAACTATGGTCACATAATCAGTTACAGAAACGAGGAGTATATTGCTATTTTGTTCATGTTATATCATTTAAGTTGTAAAATATCAAGTTTAAGAGTGAATATTACCCAAGAACTCGCACCCTATACTGGACAGATGTAATGCACTTCCCATTGTATGTGCGACAGTTGAATATTGTTAGGTGAGGAAAAAATGTGTCTGTTATTGTTTTCTATTTAGAAATTAAGTATGCTTTAAGGTGATGTGTGTAGCTGCCAAGTTGACAAGGGGTGGATTGTCATGGTCAGGTTCCTGTGTCAACTTGCCCAGGTGGTGGTGCCCAGTTGTCTGTTCAGGTATTTGCTGGTCTGTCTGTTGATATGAGGACATTTCATGGACTTAAATCATGATCATGCTGGCTGCACCCACAGCTGATTGCATTTGCAATCAGCTAAGGGGAGTGTCTTAGCAATGAGTGATGCTTAATCTAATCACTGGAAGAGTTTTAAGGAGGATTCAGAAGAGAAAATCATTCTTCCTACTTCAGCCTGCCAGCCTCTTCTGAGAGTTCATTGAAAACCTTCATTAGAGCTGACCGTTTGTGGCCTGCCCTACAGATCTTGGGCCTTACATCTCCATGGTTGCCCAGCAAGCTTCTCCTGAGAGTTCATTGTGGACCTTCATTGGAGTTGACAGCTTGCAGCCTGCCCTACAGACTTTGGAGTCTACATCCCCATGGTTATGTGAGACACTTTCATAAATTTTATATTTCCAAATATCTCCTGCTGATTCTATTTCTCTAGAGAACCTTAGCTAAGACAAGTTGTTAAGATTTACATACGTTAATTGCAAAAGTATTTATATCTTCATATTTTCCTGAAATCAGGAAAATATTTAGTATCATAGGTCATTACTATAGCAATGCAGATATGTATAAGAACCTTCTACTTGATATTTTGAGAACTTTCACAGTTTTGACAGCTGACCAAATGGTATCTAAGTTAGTGTTAATGCTTAGAATTTAAGAACTTCATCGTCTGAATTTGTGGATGTTTTTCCTTGTTGTCTTAACTTCACGTTGGTTATGAAGCTTACTGTGCAAATACAGGCTTTACAATGATTATATGAATACTTTGTTTAAATATGCCTATGATTAAAGCTAACTAAGATATCCATTTTTGGTGGTTATAAGTGTATTGTTTGTTTTCTTAAAATAAAATAAAATAAATTTTAAAAAGGACAGTGTGAGAGGAAATCCTCCCCAGTGGCAGAACTTAGAGCAATGCACCTGGTTGTTCATTTTGTTTGGAAGGAGAACTTGCCAGAGGTGCATTTATATACTGATTCATGGGTTGTTGCTAACGGTTTGGCTGGATGGTCAGGGACTTGAAAAGAGCAGGAATGGAAAACTGGTGACAAAAAGGTCTGGGGAAGAGGCATGTGCATAGACATTTTGAGTGGGCAAATAACTTGAAGATATTTGTGTTCCATGTGAATGCTCACAGCTGGGTGACTTCAGCAAAGGAAGGTTTTAATAATCAAGTGGATAAGATGGTCCATCTTGTGGATACAAGTCACCAGCTTTCCTCAGGTACTCTTGCCATTGCTCAATTGGCTCATGAACAAAGTGGACTTGGTGGTAGGGAGGTTGTGTATGGGCTCAGCAACATAGACTTGCACTCACCAAGACAGACCTGGCTACAGCCACTGCTGAGAGTTCAATCTGTCAGCAGCTGAAACCCACACTATATATCTCACTATTCACCAAGATGTTCAGCCTGCTACCAGGTGGCAAGTTGATTACATTGGACCATGTACATCATGGAAGGGGCAGTGATTTGTTCTTACTGGAATAGACACATACTCCATATATGTGTTTGCATTCCCCTGCATGCAATGCTTCTGCAACAACTGCCATACATGAACTTACAGAATGCCTTACCCACAGTTATGGTACTTCACACAGCACTGGTCCTTCAGCCAGGGCTTCAGAACTCTCCTGTGGAGTTCATCTGGATGCTTCATCAGAGCTGCCAGTTTCACAGCCTGCCCTATGGCTTTTGGACTTTTCCATTCCCATGGTTGTGTGAGACACCTTTATGAAACTCATGCTTGCAGATCCCTCCTACTGGTTCAGTTTCTCTATAGAACCATAATTAACACGCCATGCATCTACCTTCACCATTTCTTTTCCCTCCACCTTTCACCCTCAGACACGTTCAGCCCATCGTTGGGATTCCTGAACACTGCTAACCTAAGGATGGCAGATCAGATCCCCTTAAAAACATAGTCTAAACCTCATATGAAGACTTGGAGTTGATGACAATTTTGTGAACTGATGAGCAGTTCTTTTGAAGAGGGATTGCTTGAGGAGATATCAGGGAGCTAGTTAGTAGAAA
Source organism: Tamandua tetradactyla (assembly GCF_023851605.1). Lineage (NCBI taxonomy): Eukaryota > Metazoa > Chordata > Mammalia > Pilosa > Myrmecophagidae > Tamandua > Tamandua tetradactyla. The sequence continues at coordinate 22,982,586 of NC_135349.1, forward strand.
ACAAACACAGTCTTTATCTTTCCCCTTTTGAACGGTAAAGAGAAAATCAACTATTCATCTTCAGATGAGTTGTGCTGGTTATCAATTCATTGCCTTTCAGGTGTGGATTTACTCTTTGTTCTTCCTAAATAGATCTAAGTTCCCTAAATGCTTTGACTTTGTCATCTGGCTTGGAAATGTTATCAGTGAAAGGCACACAAAGACATTGCAGGAGGAATAAAGTTTTCCTTCTAGGTTCCTGTGTGTTCATTTGGCAGGCTCCTGCAGCTCTTCTTTCTTTTCCAGTGTTTGAATTCTGCACTGCAGGGTGATTGGCAGTCCCAAACAGCTATCCAAGATTTTCTGCCTCTTTGGTGGCTTTGTAGCAGACTTCTTTTGGTGAGCAACTTGCCATGAAAAGATTTTTCCCAGAATATTAGAAGACAGAACTCTGGGCATTTCCACCAGCACAGTTCCCAATGACTTCTCTGCCACACACTGAACCATGGCTGTGCACTCCCCCCACCCCCGCAAACACAAATGAGGTCTGAGTCTCAGCACTAGGTGGGGAGGGATCTGCTCAATCATAAGTTTAGTAGTGACTGAGGCTACTAGTCTGTCTAACTGAATCCTTTAACAGCAATTTTAGAATATTGATTGGATTTGTTCTTTAATTCAAGGAGTCATTTGGAAAATTATTTTGGGTTACAACTGTTTTATTTATTCACTGCCTTTGAGCTTAATTAGACTTTTCATGATGACTCTCTACTGGGAAGAAAAGTTTAAGAATTTCTACAGGTGTACCTAAAAATTTCCCCATTTAAGTTCTCTGGGTTCTCTTTTAAATCCAATTTACACCTTACATGTCAAGGATGTAACCAATATTTGTTTACATATATATTCTCTCCTTATAGTTTTGAACATTTGAGATAAATAAGTAAATGAATTAAAGAGGTATGAATGAGCCTGCTAAAAACCCTTTGTTTATTACTGATTTATTGTCTATTATCTGAGACATGAGAAACATGTGTTTAGTTCTTTTGATATGATTTAATTTCCTCCATGTGTTCTCACATTTCTAAAAGCTTTGTTTTTTATGCTGGTAATATGATATTCAGCATTCACATTTAATAAATTAACATCCTTTGTCTCTCTTAATTTCATAGTTGAGATAGAAAATGCTATTTTTTGACATCCTACCTGGTATAGAATACCACTAATAATCCTTTTATTATCTATGTCTTATTTATATTTGTTGAGACTGAAGGAATTTGCATTCAATGTTTTAAAAGTACAGATCAAAATTTATCCTCAGACCCATGCACCTGCACAGCCACATCCTCCCTGCTGCTGCACACTCACACTCACAGACATAGGCATAGCATCACCAACCCGCTCCTATACCTGCATTGCAATACATCATCATACTGGTTTGCCTGACGTTGCACCCTGCCTCCTGTTCCACACCTATTCTGCACATGCATGGCTTTTGACTACTGAAAGAAATAAATTCCAAAGTTAAATAAATCAAGATATTTACATGCCACAAAGACAGGAGAAGATCACCAAGCTTATCATGATGGAGAGAGATGTAGCCCAGCCCAACAACCAAATTAAAACACAAGAGGAGACACAGACCTTGGAACAACTAATCAAAGATGTTCATATAACTCTACTAAATAAAATAAATGAGATGGCTAATGACATAAAGGAGATCAAGAAGACACTAGAAGAGCATAAAGAGGAATTTGAAAGAATAAATAGAAAAATAGCAAATGTCACAGAGATTAAAGAAGCTGTAGACCCAGTAAAATCATATGAGAGATACACAACAGTAGATTTGAAGAAGCAGAAGAAAGAATAAGTAAACTAGAGGACAGGATAACTGATTTCAAACACTCAAAACAGCAAATGGCAAAAAGATGGAAAAATTTGAACTGGATCTCATGGAAATGATGGACAAAACAGAGCACACATATATATGAATCATTGGTGTCCCAGAAGGAGAAGAGAAAATGGCTAGGAAAATTAGTTGAGGGTATAATGGGGGAAAGTTCAGAACCCTTATAAAGGACATAAATATGCAAGTCAAAGAAGCTCAATGAAATACAAATAGTATAATTCTAAATAGCCCTTCCCCAAGACACATGCTAATTAGTCTGTTAAATGTTGAAGAGAAGCAGAAAATTCTGAAAGCAGCAAGAGAAAAACAATCTACTACATCCAAGGGTAAGCACATAAGACTGAGTTCAGACTACTCAACTGATACTATGACAGTAAGAAGGCAGTGGTACGATATATTAAAGATCCTAAAAGCGAAAGACTTTTAGCCAGGAATTCTGTACCCAGCCAAATTGTCCTTCAAAACTGAGGGAGAGATTAAAGTTTTCACAGACAAACAAGTCCTGAATGAATTTGTCAACAAGAGATTAAAGAAATACTAAAGGAAGTTCTGCCAGTTGAAAAAACAAACAAAAACAGGAGAGGGAGGTCTGGAGGAGGACACAGAATTGAAGAGTACCAGTAAGAGTACCTTAAAGGATACAAAGAAAGACAGGAAAAAGAATATATAGATCTGATGAATGACATCCGAATGATAAGATGGTGAATTCAAGAAATACCTTTTCAGTAATAACTTTGAATGTTAATGGAACAAACTTACCAACTGAAAGATACAGCTTGTCAGAATGGACTAAGAAATATAATTCAGATATATTCTGCTTAAAAGAGGCTCATCTTAGATGCAAAGATACAAATAGATTTGAAGTAAAGCATGGAAAAAGATGTGGAATGTAAGTTTCAACCAAAAGAAAGCAGGAGTAGCTATACTAATATCAGGCAAAATAAACTTTAAATGTAAAGACATGATAAGAGAGAAAGTAAGACCCTATGTATTAATTAAAGGGACAATTCACCAAGAAGAAATAACAATCATAATGTTCAAATCCCAGTCAAGGAGTTTCAAAGTACATGAGACAGACATTGGCAAAATAAATGGAGCAGTAGCTGTTTCAACAATATAATAGGAGACTTCAATACACCACTCTCCTCTATAGATAGTACAACTAAACAGAAGATCAACAAGGAAATAGAGAAGCTAAATAATTTGATAAATGAATTAGACCTAACAAACATATATAGGTCATTGTACCCCAAAACACAAAGGTATACATTCTTCTCTAGTGTTCATGGAACATTCTCCAGGTTAGATCATACGCTGGGGCACAAAACATGTCTTTATAAATTTAAAAACACTGAAATAATTCAAAGCACTTTCAATGATCACAATGGAATGAAGCTGGATATCAATAACCACCAAAGTACGAGAACTTTCACAAATATATGGAGATTAAATGACACACTGTTAAACAAGAAGTGGGTCAAAAAAGAAATTGCTAGAGAAATCAGCAGCTATCTGAAGACAAATGAGAATGATAACACAACGTATCAGAACATATGGGATGTGGAAAAGGCTGTGCTGAGACAGAAATTTATTTCCTTAAATGCCTATGCTAAAAAAAAGAAAGAGCAAAAATTGAGGACTTAACTACTCACCTGCCAGGAACTTGAGAAAGGACACCGAACTAACCCCAAAGCAAGTATAAAAAGAGAAATAACAAAGAATAAAGCAGAGTTAAATGAATGGAAGAATAAAAAAATAATGGAAAGAATCAATGAAACCAAAAGTTGGCTCTTTGAGAAAATCAATAAAATTGATGAGCCACTAGCAAGGATGACAAGAAAAAAAAGAGAAAGGATGCAAATAAACAAAATCAGAAATGAGAAGGGGTGCATTATCAGAGACCTTGAAGAAATAAAATAAATCATAAGAGGATACCATATGTCAAGAAACTAGACAACTTAAGATGAAATTGACATATTCTTGGAAACACACAAACGAACTACATCGACTTGGGAAAAAACAGAAGATCTCAACAAACCAATTATAAGAAAAGAGATTAAATCAGTCATCAAGAATCTTCTTACAAAGAAAAGCCCAGCAAGGTGGCTTCACAGGGGAATTTTATCAAATATTCCAAAAAGAACTAACATCATTCCTGCTCAAATTTTTCCAAAAATTGAGGAAAAAGGAACTCTACTTAACTCATCTTATGAAACTAATCATTTTAATACCAAATGGGTAAAGATGCTATAAGAAAGGAAAACTACAGCCCAATCTCCCTAATGAACATAGACGCAAAAATTCTCAACAAAATACTAGCAAATCAAATCCAACAACACATTAAAAGAATTATGCACTACAACCAAGTAGGTTTATAACAGGAATACAAGGACATTTCAACACAAGAAAATCAGTCAATGTAATACAGCACATTAACAAATCAAAAGGGAAAAATCACATGATCATCTCAATCAATACTGAAAAAGCACTCAACGAAATTCAACATCCTTTTCTGATAAAAACACTTCAAAAGATAGGAATCAAAGGCAACTTCTTCAAAAGATAAAAGGCATATATGAAAAAATGATAGCCAGCATCATACTCAATGGAGAAAGACTGAAAGCTTTTCCCCTAAGATCACGAATGAGGCACAGATGTCCTGTCACCACTATTATTCAACATTGTACTAGAAATTCTAGCTAGAGCAATCAGGCAGGACAAAGAAATAAAAGGCATCCAAACTGTAAAGGAAGTAGTAAAACATTCATTATTTACAGATGTCATGATACTATACGTTGAAAATCCTGAGAAATCTACAAAGTTACTTGAGCTAGCAAACAAATTCAGCAATGTGGCAGTATAAAATTAATGTGCAGAGTGGGCAACGGTGGCTCAATGGCAGAATTTTTGTCTGCCATACCGGAGACCTGGGTTTGAGTCCTGGAGCCTGCCCATGCCAAAAAAAAAATTAATGTGCAAAAATTAGTAATGTTTCTATGCATAAGCAATGACCTATCTGAGGAGCCATTTAAGGGAAAAATTCCATTCAAATAGCAGCTAAAAGAATCAAGTACTTAGACATTAAGTAAACTAGGGATGTAATGGACTTGTACACAGAAAACTACTTAACATTGAGAAAAGAAATCAAGAAGATCTAAATAGGTGCAAAGACATTCCCCACTTATGGATAGGAAGGCTAAATATAGTCACGATGCCAATTATACCAAAATTGACATACAGATTCAATGTAGTACCAATCAAAATTCCAACAACTTACTTTGAAGACCTGGAAAAGCTAGTTACCAAATTCATCTGGAAGGGAAAGAGACCCTGAATAGCTAAAAAAAACTTCTTAAAAAAGACAAGCAAAGTGGGTGAATTAACACCTCCTGACTTTAAAACTTTATTATAAAGCCACAGTTGTCAAAACAGCATGGCACTGGCACAAAGATAGAAGTATTGACCAATTGAATCAAATCAAGAGTGCATATATAGACCATCAAATCTATGGTCAACTGATTTTCAACAAGGCCTCCAAATCCACCGAATTGGGACAAAATTGTCTTTTCAATGAATAGACTTGGGAAAACTGGCCAAAAGAATGAAAGAGGACACTTGCCTTATGCCCTATATAAAAATTAACTCAAAGTTGATTAAACACCCAAATATAAGAACTACCACCATAAGGCTTCTAAAAGAAAATGTGGGGAAACATCTACAAGACCTTGTAATATGAGGTAGCTCGCTAAATTTTACACCCAAAGCACAAGCACAAAAGAAAAAGTAGATAAATGGGAAATCCTCAAAATCAAATGCTTTTGCACCTTAAAAGACTTTGTCAAAAGGTGAAGAGGCACCCAATTCAATGGGAGAAAATATTTGGAAATCACATATTGGACAAAGGATTGATATCCTGTATGCATAAAGAAATCATACAACTTAACCACAAAAGAACAAACAAACCTATTATAAATGGGCTAAAGACATGAATAGGCATTTTTCTGAAGAGCAAATACAGATGGCTCAAAAGCACATGAAGAGATGCTTATTTTCATTAGCTATATGGGAAATGCAGATCAAGACTGCTGTTTCGTGTCCCTACTACATGTTTGATTTGGCCTACAACATCTTTAATCTCTGGGATATCTGCTATTCTTCTATTTATTCTTTCAAATTTCTCTTTATGCTCCTCTGGTGTCTTTTTTATCTCTTTTATGCCATTAGCTATCCAATTTATTTTATTGAATATAGTTATATGAGCTTCTCTGTTCAGTTGTTCCAGAGTCTGTGTCTTCTCCAGTGTTTTAATTTGGTCATTTGGCTGGGCTGTATCTGTCTGCATCATGATATGCTTAGTGACCTTCTGTTGCCTTTGAGCCATGCAAATGTCTTGATAAAGTTACTTTGGAAGATGATTTCCTTCAGTAAACTAAAGCTTTGTGTCTTCAGGATGGATGTTGAACAGAATGTGGGACACACCAATGGTATGGAGTAATGCACCCAGGACAACTTTATGCAAGAACTTTTAACAGCCTAACTGAATACTGTGATCTAGCTCTATCAATTTATTTCTGTTGAGAACTTCACTTACAAGCATGAATACATATAAAAAAATTCAACTTTCCATATCACAACTAAGTAGCAGGAAACTTTCTGTTCTCATGACACTTTCCCTTCCTTTTTCTATTACATATGCATTTTTCCCATTTTAAAACACCACTATACCAGGAAACAGAAGAAAGTAGATATCAATCAAAGGTCTTTCAGGTCAATTTCAAAAGTACAAGTTAACGGCAAAAATTACCAATGAAAATTAGAAACAGTTTTGACTGCATAAAAAAGAAACTATTTACACAGTCAAAGGAAATATCAGCATTAGTGAAAATCGGTAATCTGTACTATGAGGAGGTGAAAATGTGGCTTTCCTGTCTATTGCTTTTAGAAAATTCAGGCAGTTATTCATTCTTTTATTGAAAAAATAAAGAAAAAATTAGATGCCCTACACTATGACAGGCCATAAGTATAGAAAGTTCATGCTACCTATAACCATCATTTATTGAGACATGAAAGATGCTAGAGGCCCATTATATGGACCATTGTTCACCCCACATTACATCCTAAGAAGGGAAGATTTAATCATCAACACCATTTTGCTATTGATTGAAATAAAAAAGATCACATGCCAAAATATGTGTGTGTGTGTGTGTGTGTGTATCACATGCCAATATTAGAATATTAGTTGCTTTGATAACAACTTAACTTCAATAATAGGCACAAACTTTGTTCCTATATCCCTTTCCCCCATCTTTGTGCAGTACTTGTCATAAATTACATGTTTATACATTGAGTCTGACACCACTGATTCATCATTACACATTGTGCATATGTCTTTTAGATGCTGTAGGAAGTAAAAAGTTTAGTTAAAAAACAAAAATACTTAGTACTGCATTTTTATCTGTCTATGTCCTGACCCTCACCAAAGATCCTTATTGCCTTATGCAGCTTCAATCTATTGTCTATTGACCTTTCCACCTGTAAAACTCTAAAAAAGCTCTTTTTTCCCCTAAATATTTTAGTTTGTATTTCCTTAAAACAAGGAGACATATAACAATACACTTCTTGTCCATCAAAATCAGATTTCATTGATACAATAATGTCATCTAATCCGCAGACCCCATACAAATTTAGCTGATTCCCCAATAAAGTTCCTGTCTTCCAGCATCTCAATCTGGAATCACATGTTGCATTTGGCTGTCTCCTTCAATCTGGAACAGTTCAGTCTTTTCTTTTTTTGATGACTTGATGCTTTTGATGAGTACAGACCATTTACTTTGTGAAATGGTCTTTCATTTGGGTTTATTTAATGTTTCCTCTTGATTAAATTCAGGAGATATATTTTTTGTCAGAAATACCATAGAAATGATGCTGTATTCATATTAGTATATCATATCAAGAAGCACACGTTATCAATTTACCCCATTATTAGTAATGTTAACTTTGATCACTTGGTTAGAGTAGAATCTTCCAAGTTCTTCCATTAGTGTTAATCATTAAAAAGTACTTTTTAGGGGTGCACGGGTGCTTCAGTGGTAGAATGCTTGCTTTTCATGTGGGAGACACAGTTTCGATTCCTGGATCAGGCACCCAAAAACAAAAAGGTACTTTGTGAGGAGATTTGTTGAGACTACATAAATATCCTGTTTTTATCATATTGTATGACTCAAATTGTTGCCAAGTAATGAAAGTGCATCATTTCTTCTACTTGGTTCAAATTCTACTGTAAGGAAGAGGTTTTTATTCTCTGTTTGCTCATTCATCCATTTATATCATTACGGATACATGAATTCTTACTTTATCCAGTAGGTTACAATATATTACTCTCATCATTTATTTTGATGCTGAAATTTTCCCAGATTTGGGAATCCCTTCAAGATAGCTTCTGTGTCCTTTTGACATGTCCTCATCCATTTTTTAAAAAAAGCAGTTTTCATGTGATATGTTCACATGGTATACAATACATCCAAAATCATCCAAAGTGTACAATCAGTAGTTTTTAATATAATCACAAAATTGTGCATTCATTACCACAATCAATTTTAGTACAATTTCAGTTCTCAAAAAAAGAAATACCCAATACTCTGTCCACAGTACTAGATAACCGCTAGTCAAATACTGTTTCTCTAGGATTATTTATATTTACATTTTATATGAATGGAATCATTTGTATAAAATGATAAATTTTATAAATTTGCATTTAATATTTAGTCCTCCAAAAAGAAAAAGCCCATACGCTATCCATCTGCAGTCCTAGGTAACTGCCAGTTAAAATCTATCTCTCTAGGACTATTCTTTTTTTCTTTTACATGGTCAGGCACTAGGAGATGAATCCCAGGTCTCCAGCATGGCAGGCGAGAATTCTGCCACTTAGCTACCATGGCCCACCCTCTAGGACCCACTGAGCCACCATGGCCCACTCTCTAGGATCCACTTAGCCACCATGGCCCACTCTCTAGGACTATTAAATTCATATTTTATACAAATGGGATCATAGAATATGTAGCACCTTATGTCTGATTTCTTTCACTCAGCATAATCATCTTTTAATGATTTTTTTAATTCAACAAATTGTAGGTTTACATAAAAGTCATGTAAAAAATACAACATTCCCATATTCCCCCCTATTTTTGACACTTTACATTGGTTTGGTACCTTTGTTATAATTGATGAAGGAATATTAAAATATTACTATTAACTAAGCCTATTGTTTACATTAGGTATATTTTCCCATATACTAACTTCTTATTAATACCTTTTAATAGTTACGTACTTTTGTTATAATTCATGAATGACCATTCTTATACTTGTACCATGAAGCAGAGTCTTTGCCACAACTGGCCTACTCTGTTATATACTCACAGTTTTTCTGTCCAAGTTATTTTCTAGTAACAAACATGATCCAAAATGTCCTTGTTCAACCATATTCACAAGCATAATTTACCATCTCTTTAGATCTCTTGTACGGCCAATCTAGTGATGACAAAGTCTCCTGTTTCCTTTTGTCTGGGAATATCTTAATATCTCCCCACATTTATTTTTTTTAGCTGAATGTAATGTACTTTTTATTATGCCATAATATGCATTAAATTTTCCAGTATAATCATTTGAAAGTGTACAATTCAATGACATTAAGTGTATCGTGATATTCAGCAACCATCATCCACCAGCACTTGGTACAAGAACTTTTTGCATCCCCCAAAATAAACTCTATCTTTGTAGATTGACCTGCATGAGGACTCTCCTTCAGAGCTTACCTATACAAAGAGTTTAAAGACCAGTTCCGAGAAAACCTGTAGGGGCCATGTTAATCCTTTCTGTACATTTGTCTTTATTCAGAGGTGTATATGTGGCTCTAGGAATTGCCCAATTCCACAAATATGCATGTGTACCCTTCCCCAGGAGAGTTTCCTCCTAATTCCAATCACTACACTGTGTATCCCACAGACAAAAATCTCTTGCCCCAGGCAGCACTTGATGCTCTCCTGCAGTATTCTGTAGTGGAGTTCTACGAATTGTCTTCTACATGCAGGGCAAGTTCTGGAATGACAAGTCCCTCAGGTCACCACCAGGCAGACCCGGCCAACACACATTCTCCCAGCATGTGCATGAGTCACTCATCTCCCTCTGAAACAAAAACCATGGATAAGCATTGGGAGTGTGGGTGGCTCCATATCAAGCCAGTGAGGGACAGTGGAGGGGACTGCCTGGCAAAACAAGGTCCTCCCACTTTTAAAAAGCCTTCTTCATTGAGCACTGGCCTTGTTATTGGCCCTGCAGTCTTTTAACTGATCCTTGGAACTTTGATAAAGTTAATTCTGCCAGTACCACTTGATTGTTCAAAGTTTGGAGGGGAACCTACCCAACACAATTGCAGAGTGTGGGGTTTTCCCTTTCTTTCAGGCCTCTCTCTTGTCTAGGATTTTGTTTGTTAGGTGTTTTGAAGTTACCCTGTTTAAAAGAGTTTGGCTGTCCTCTGTTACTCAAAAGACAGATCCCCCTCTACTGGTAGAACCCAGTGATGGAGCCCTAATTACAGTTAATGATGATGCTGCCAAGCTCAAAAGTTCCCAGTCCAAGTCCACAGAGAGTCAGCCAGGTACGGGGTAGGCAGGAAGGACAGAATTTGGGCCTCCTGAGACCAACCACTACCTCATCCTTCTTCCTGGGATTGTGGACTTGAAGGCCAGAATCACAGAGCTTTAGCCAGAACTGTGGAAATGGCCACTGTAAGTACAACTCCAAATTCTACTCATCATAGATGCAGGTGGCCCTGTTGGGATGACCAATGAAGACCAAGGAGCAGAGGAAACACAGGATGAGGAAGATGAACAGGATGTAGCTCAGAGTCTGGATGTTTCCCTTGACTATAGGGGAATTTCTGTGTTGCACAAAAAATGCCCAGAATTGCAGCAGTGAGGAGGGAGAAGCACAGAGTTGTGCAGGCCAGAGCTGCCCCCCAAGGATCTCCATAACCCAGGAAGGACATGGCCTTCAGCAATCTCTGAAGTACTCAGGTATGGAGAGTCTCAGATCCAAATCTGTTGAGAAATCCTGGTGACCACTAAAACATAAAGATTCGTGATTAGAACTCATTTTCATAGACAGTTGTGTGATGTTCGGTACAGTCACCACTACTACACCAAGGTTCTCTACTCACTGTGAAAATGTAGGAGAGTTGCCCATAATGCTGATGCTTAAAGTCAGAGAATATAAAGACAAGGATCCTGAGTAACAGGATGAAATGGGGATACCAAGGATGAAGAACTGGGCTCTGATGCTTTCTGGTGCCTATTGCAAACTGGCCTGGGTTCTCAAGAAACACTACACAGATTCACCTCGGATTTGTAGGTTCCATAATTCTTATCTTTGTTGAGTAATTTAATACCTTTGAAAAATACTTTATCCATCCCTAAATGGGCAAAAAACAATATCTGCATATGGGCATCTTATGAAAATTTATATAAATAGCATAGAAAGTACATAACAAAATGAGTTAAATGCAGACAGATCATCATCATTATCCTATTTGCCCTGAACTTCCAGATGTCTTCCTCACTTTTATCCATCTATCAGTAACCTCTGCTTCCTCCTTAACTGCTCCTCCTTTCTCTCATCGTTCTCACTAAGCTGTCATCTGGATTTTCCTGAGCTGAAGGATGACAGATCAGATTCCTTTAAAAACAAAGGTTAAACCTAAAACCCAGACTTGGAGCTGATGACAGTTTCGTGAACTGATGAGCAGTTGTTCAAAGGAAGGAGGGCTTGAGGAGATATCAGAGAACCAGTTAGAAGAAAACAAGCACAAGTCTTTATCTTTCTAGCTTTCATCTTGGTCTATTGAATGGTAAAGGGGAAATCTACAGCTCCCATAGATTGTTGTTCTGGTCAGCAATTTATTGCCTCTCAGCTACAGATGCACCCTTCATTCTGCATAAATAGAATGAGCCCTTAAAATGCTTTGCCTTTGTCATCTGGCATGGAAGTTTTGTCAGTGGAAGGCACACAAAAGACAAGGCTGGAGGAAAAGTGTTTATTTTGAGGCTCCTGTGTGCTCACGTGGCAGGTTCCTGCAGCTCTCCTTGCTTTTCCAGTGTGCATATTCTGCAGTGCACGGTGGTCAGCAGCCCCAGAGAGCCAGCCATGGTCTTCCTTCACCAACTGCTTCTTTAGAGGCTTTGTAGCACACTTCTGGTGAAATACCTTTCCAGGAAAAGTTTTACCTAGCATCTTATAGGGCAGAAATCTAGAAGTTCACCAGCACAGCTCACCAATGACTTCTCTGCCATTCAGTGAACAACAGCAGTGAACTCCCCCCCCCCATTGAGGTCTGAGTTTCAGCCCTAATTAGGGAGGGGTCTTCTCAATCACAGATTTAGTAGCTGCTCCTTTTATCTATTTCTATATTTTTTAGATATCTATTTATTTCTCACTTACAAAACTCTCACTCCTTCAGTCTCCTATTATAGTTAATAATTTCTCCATATTGAGATTTCCCTGTTCATATTAATATGAGGTTTAACTCTAAGACTGGACCCTGACTGGTAAACTGGTCAGGACTGTCTCTTGCCCAGGCTGAAGAATCTGAGACAACATTGCTGGCGTTATGGAACAGGGACTAAGTGTTTCCCATGAGGGTGTTGTGTGCCTGGTTTGAAATTGCCCTGTTCCATCTTAACCTCAGTAGGGACACCTACTGTGGGGCTCTGTGCATCCTCCTATGGACAGGGCACTTGCTGACCCTGTCATGCATGCCATTTTACTCTGTGGCAACAAAATTAGCTCCTTGCATGACACTAGTGAATTGACATGTGTTGGAGAAGATAATTTCCTCAAAGGGGTTGCTGTCCTGGATGCTGTTATTCATTTTTAGGGCCTAATGGGATGGAGAAATTGATCATCAAACATGTTTTCCTATTTGTTTTTCACCTGGGCACAGAGCCTCAGATGTAGAGCCCCAGGGAAGAAATGGTCTCTGGATCTTCATTTTCTCTGAAGGGAGGGAAAGGGGTTTGGTTAAAAATAGAGTCAGAATAATTCTGTAACCAACAAGGGATTTAAAAACATTTCTAACTAATACACCCATATATACACACACACACACACACACACACACACACACCTGTTTTGCTTTCAGGATTACTCTAGTTCTAGACAAGGATAAGAAACCATTCTATTGTTTCTATTGTGCTCACTCAATGTCAGGTACACCCCAGTTAGTCTATTTTTGCTCTGTCCTAGCACAGATTTAGGCAGCTGGTTCATACTAGCCCTGCCTACTTCACACTTAATCACAGACTGAGGACTATGTCTGACATTTACGAAGCTGTTTCTATGATGTTTCCTCTGATTTTTATTCTCCCACTTCTGCTGTTTCCACTCTGTGGGTGCAGTTTGGATGATCCTGGCTGCTTTATGAAAATGAAGCCCAGTGTACACAAGGATGGAGATTTGATCATCGGTGGTTTTTTCCCACTTTATACATTTTTAAGAGAGTTGAAGTGGTTTAATTTGCGTCCTTTCACGGATGTGATTCTCCAGGAGTAAGTAACTGCTTTTTTTTGTATTTTTTTCTGTATGGTGGTGATGGGTGATGAATGAGGTCTGTGTCATATGCACGCTGAAAGTACTCTACGTTACAGAACCCTGCCATACTCTGTTGTTGTCTGTAACTAATGTATTTTGAATCATCTTACTGATGTCTCTCTTTTCAAACTGGAAGTGAGAAATCCTTTTCTTCCCTTTGGTTTCTTTTCCATTTTCTTTGCCCTTCCCTACACCTGATAAAGGTCTTTCCTACATCTCTTTCCTCCCTGCTTCTCAGCCAGCTGCCACAGTCCCTGACCTCACTGTTTTGCCATGGCTGTTCCAGGCAATGGAGGGGTCCCCAGGGGAGGGGTAATTGAGAGCCCTCAGACACACAGGGTGTGGGCTGGAGCTGAACCTCAGAGGCCACAGCAACTACTCTTCTCTACATTATTAGAATATGTCAGCATTTCTTCATTTGACTGGAAAAATTGCTAATAATCCTATAGAGAAGCTGCTAGTGTCAAAGAATTCCTAGGACCAAAACCCGTTTCATTTCAAAAATATCTGTATTTTTTTATTTGTGCTAGAAGGGCCGCAAACCTCCCAATCCTGATGGCCAGCCCAGAGTAAGATGTGTCTCATTCATTAGATTTTTCCCTTTATTTAATTCAGTTTCACTTACTGCTCTAGGGACAATGGGGATTGGACTCTATTTCAGGGTTTTATTAAGTGGGTTTTATTTCAGCAAACTCTTATTTTTAGTTTATACAAATTTTAGTTCCTAGTTCATGGTGCTGTTGATATTCACTGTCGATCTGTGTGTCAGCTTCAGGATCTCAGTGAGTTTAAGTCAGGAAATGTGAGCTCTTGAGACTCTGCAGGAAGGGGTATGTTTGATTTATATGGTTGCAAAAGGCATATAAGATTGGAAAAAGAGACATTTTTCCAAGTTCCAGTGTGAAATACTGAATTTCTTTCCATGATCTGCTTATCTGTTGAAACATTTAGGGGTCCCACAGTCCATTACAGGAGGACTATTCAGAGATACGTGTATCTCTGCCTGTCTGCACTCAAAACCATATTGGGGTAGGCCACGGTGCCTCAGGTGGCAGAGTTCTCACCTGCCATGCCAGAGACCTGGGTTTAATTCCTGGTGTCTGGCCATGCAGAGGAAAAAAAAACATGTTTACTATTGAGCCAAACTTTTAAATCTTCCAATATGCTATAAAAATATGAATTTCTTTTAAAATTAAATTAAGATTTTCTCTATTCTTTATGTTGCTTTTCTTACCTATCATTATATTGATTATATATTTGTATATTGAGAAGTAAATATCTACTTTTTATACTTTTATTTTACAGGCATAGAGTAATCTACCTCCTAATTTATATTACGTCTATATGTTTAGTACACCAATGTGAGCACAGGGGACGTCCTTAGCAAAGTTTTTTGCACACTTCTCTGATTACAGTACACAAATTCTTAGGAGCAAAAAGGGTGATGTAAGTGTGTATACATTTAAATGCTTGTATTCATATTTCCAAATGAATCTGGTGCTTTCTTAATGGAAAAATTTACAAGCTCACTAACACATATGAAAACAACCATTTCTGTCACATTTTCTGCACTTCTAATATTAATATTTGGATTGGTCAATTTGTCTAATGTGTTTTTTGCACCTAATTTTTTTTAACTTTTTTATTGTACAGTATAACATACACACAAAGCAAAGAAATAAAAAAGCAGTAGTTTTCAAAGCACCCTGCAACACGTGTTTACAGCACAGATCCCAGAGTTTGTCATGGGCTACCATACCATCCTCTCATATTTTTCCTTCTAGCTGTTTCAGAATATAGGAGGTTAGAGGGCTTAAATACTTTTTTGTCATAATCGATGTTTTTCCTTCTTCTTTTGTGAAAAATAGCATCTATACAAAAAAGCTATAAATTTCAAAGCACAGCGCCACAATTAGTTGTAGAACATATTTCAGACTTTGACGTGGGTTACAATTTCACAATTTTAAGTTTTTATTTCTAGCTGCTCTAAAATACTGGAGACTTAAAAGAGATATCAATTTAATGATTTACCATTCATATACATTTGGTAAGTCCTATCTTCTATGTATAATTCCACTATCACCTTTGATCTTTCTATACCTCTCTTTAGGGGTGTTTGGGCTATAACATTTCTAATTTTTTGATATTGGAAGGGTCTGTCACTAATATGGGGTAGGGAGATGGAACTATTTGATGTTCTGGAGAAGCTGGGCTCAGTTTCAGAATTTATCTGGACCAGGGATCCATCTGGAGGTTGTAGGTTTCTGGAAAGTTACTCTAGTGCCTGGAACTCTTGTGGAATCTTAGATATTGCCCTAAGTGTTCTTTAGGATTGACTGCAAAGGTCCTGATTGGGGGTTGGCAGGTTATGATAGGTAGCAGGGTCTACCTGAAGCTTGCATAAGAGCCACCTCCATAGTAGCCTCTCGGTTCTATTTGAACTCTCTCTGTCACCAATACCTTATTAATTATACTTCTTTTCCCCCTTTTGGTCAGGATGTAATTGTTTATCCCACGGTGCCAGGTCTGCATTCTTTCCTGGGAGTCATCTCCCACATTACCAGGGAGACTTTCACCCCTGGATGTCATGTCCCATGTAGGGGGGAGGGCTATGATTTCACTCGCGGAGTTGGGCTTAGAGAGAGTGAGGCCACATCTGAGCAAGAACAGAGGTCCTCCAGAAGTAACTCTTAGTCATGCCTATGGGTAGTCTTAGCTTCTCCACTGCCCACATAAGCTTCACAAGAGTAAACCTCATGATCGAGGGCATGGTCTACTGATTTGAATATCCCTAAAGTTTGACACAGTATCAGTCACAGTAAACCTGATGGTAAGGTTTAATAGTTCTGTATTCTTTCTCCCCTCCCTCAGGGGACTTTGCCAATACTTTTTATCTGCTTAATATACTCTAGGATATTTCCAGATATTATAATAATCTGTACAGGATTAAAGGACCTCTTTCTTATTCTGTGCTTCCCGTGTTTGAGGTGTTCAGATGAGCTACACAGATAGGTTGAATTAGATTATGCATTACAGAAAATTTCAGTTCCAGATCAAATAAACCTTTCTTCCATTGTGCACCTAATTATTTTTTGCTGCCTTGCCTTTTCTATACCCTTTGTCAGTTTTTCTAGTGGTTGGTAAATCTTGTTAGAGCATTTTCTATACTTAAAGAAAATTGAACTCCAAATCTGTTGCAGATATTTTCCTAGATTTATAATGGCTATAGAAAACTTTCCTCTTTTTTTTGCTGAAGAAATGAAACAACATAGTTTCAGATTAGTCCGATCTCTTTGTCTTTTTCCCTTACTCTTTCTTTTGTCATGCCACCCACTATTTATGACTTTTTAAATATAAATTGTAAGCATAAACTTATTTAGCTGTATAACACTATCTTTTCTTTTTGAACTCTTTAGATTACCTGGATTTACTTTTTATTGAATAGTGAATAGATATACGACTTGATCTATATTTCCAAAGAGTCAGATTTCACCATTAAATTAAAAACTTTTCCTCCTTCTAGTGTTTTAAATACTGTCTTATGTTATGCAAATTCCTTTTTTTATACACTAGTCTGTTTCTTTATGCTTTGGACCATTCCCTACACTTTTTTGTATGTCCTGGATAAAACAGAATTATGTTGTACTTTTATTACTAATTTAAAAATATATAATTTTGTTACTTGGAAATTCATTTTACCTCTTATTGTATTTCAACAATTTTTTGAATATTCATTCTTTCAGGACACTTTAAAAAAGTTATTTTTCATTGCTGTTAAATTCAATTTGATTACTACATTTTTATTATGCTATATTTTATATCTTTATTTGGAGAGTAAAGACATGTACACATATTCATTTTAAAGTCTTTTTTGAAACCCTCAGTAAAGTTTTCACAGGGGGTCAGGGAAATATTTGTCAAATCCATTCTTAGATAGTGTATGTATCTTTCTGTATTTACATATGATCTATCTCTTCCCTGAGACCTTTACTACCAACATTAGAATATTGTTTTGATGTATTCTTTAATTCAATAAGTCATTTGGGGAAGTTATTTTGAGTTACGACTGTTCTATTTGTTCGATATTTTTTAGTTCATTAAGGCTTTTCTGGTGATTGCCTATCTGAAAAGAAAATTAATGAACATTTTTAAAGGTATATCTAAGAATTTCTCTATAATTAGTTCCCCAACATGGTTCTCTTGTAAAGCCAATTTAGCACTTTACTGGTCAAGGATATAACCTATATTTTTTTGAACATATGAGATAAATAAACAAATGAAAAAAATGTGAATGAGTATACTAAATTCCTTTGTTGTCAATTTTTTATGGGCAATTATCTGAGACATGGGAAAGATTTTTATTTCTTAGATATGATTTTAGTTTTCTCCATGTCTCTTCATGTTTCTCAAAATTGAGTTTTATATGCTGATGCTATGATATTGATTGTACACATTTTGTAAGTTAACCTCCTTTGTCTCTTAATTTCTCACTTGAAATTGATAATGTTATTCGCTGGCATCCTGTTTTGGTAAAGCTGGTATGGAAGACCATTGATAAATCTCTTACTATCTGTGACTCATTTATATTTCCTCAGTCTCAAGTAATTTTCATCTAATGTTTTAAAAGTGCATGTCAAAAGTTTATCTTAAGTGATCCTTTCTGTAGCCTTTTAAATGTTATTCATATCTATATATCATGTTGTTCTTTGTTTTATTTATATTGAGCCATATTAAATAAGAAATTCAATATGCTGTCATTGCTTTCTTCCTTCCTTTCCAATATCCCCTATTTTTTTTTCAGAACTGTTTGGGATTATTTTGCAGATATTTCCTGCAAAGTATATCTTAGGAAAATATTGTATTTAATAAGAGAAATCTTTTATATAACCATAGTATTATTACAAAAATCAGGATATTTATGTTGCTACAATGCCATTTTCCATCTATAGCTCTTAGCCGCATCTGACCATTTCCTCAATTATGTCACTTATTACAACCATTTTAAAATACAGATTTATATATTCACAACAGAACTTAGTAGAAGAAATATTCCAAGTCGTAGCTTATTTTGTCAAATACTTGAGATTAATTTTTGCCAATGGGCAAAAATTGACAGTTTTTCCAGCATAGAGAACACATGTTTGGGAAAATAATAGCAAATACATTTGAGGCTTCCATTTTTGACTGCAAGACATATGGGAATTTCAGAAGGTCTTAATAAAATGCAACTAGATCATGAATAAATTCCTATATATTATTGCACTTTTTGTGTCATACAAAGTAAAAACAATCCAACAGACAAAAATAAAAAATAACAAACAATAACACCCAAGCATCAGCACTGAACTATTACTCTTTGCAAAGGGAGTGCTTAACAGCACAGCAGAAGGAAGCCTGTGATTCTTGAGCTTAGAGAGGGTCAGCCTGGGGCATGGTCATAGTCTGGCAACAACCTTGGCTGATATTGCCTCTGTCTTAAAGCAGAATGCAATTTAAATCCTTTTTAGAGAAACATATTAAGCACAGATTAAAATCAAACAAGTATGAGCTTTCAATCTGCTAGTGATTTTGCCAAATCTATAAGGTAATACACAACAATAAATAAAACTCAGGTAAAAGTAAATATTTAGCTCCTCACATACTTGCTATTACAATTACCAGATCCCCAAAATAAACTATTTAATATTGTAAAAAGCAAAACGGAATCAAAGTAATAAGCATGCAGAAGCCATAAAAATACTAAGATTTGATAAAAAGTGAGTACATTAGAAACAAAAATGTAAATGTCGCAATATAGATACGCATTATATTAGCGATTACACAGAGTTGAAGAGAAAATTAATAACTATAAATAAAATGGAATTTAGCACAGATAAGATATTGTACAATATACATTTATAAAGAAATTAAAAATGATTGATGAAAGCTTTAAAGTTAGAAGAAGATTATGCCAAATTAAAAAAAATCTAAGTCAGATGCAGATCTGGTAATGAGAGGACATATTGTAGAGGCAATATTCAAACAGATAATATCTAATTATTGTCCAAACAAGACAAGAGACTAGATGCAAAAAAGTGAAAATCATACCCAAGAAGATAAAGAAAAGTACATTAATTTCTTAAAGGTTTTCATGAAAACTGCAAGACACGAAAGATGAAAACATCCAGAAAATACTTAAGAAAAAAAGGAATATAGTCAGAGAAAAATGATATAAGGAAAAATATCCAAATAAAATACATAAGTAAATGAGTAGGTGCACCTAAATAAATATGCACAAAAGTGAAAAAAAAACTGTATATGCAAATGGGGCAGAACAACTTAGATAAGAGACTTAAAATGATCAAAAGTTATTCCTCTGTTTGCCATTACATTGCTCATACTAGGCAAGAGTTAGCTTTTCTTTGGCCGGAGAGCATGTGTCTATTTTTTTATTTTTTATTGTAATTTTATTAGATATTTTCACACACCATACAATCCATCCAAAGTATACAATCAATGGCTTACAATGTTATCACAAAGTAACGCATTTATTACTCCAGTCCATTTAGGAACATTTTCATTACACCAAAAAAAAAAAGAAGAAGAAACAGAACCCGAGAAAATCCAAAATATCCCACATCATTGATCCCTCCCATTGGTGTGGCACATTTGTTACTGTTAATGAAAGAATATCAAGATATTACTGATAAGTATAGTCCATAGTTTGCAATAGGTGCATTTCTTGTAATATACCATTCTATTATTAAAACTCCTTGTAATAGTTTCATACATTTCTTCTAGTTCATGGAAGAAGATCTTTGCATTTGTACTGTTAATCACAGTCATCATCCACCACAAGATTTAATGAGTTATAAGGTCCCAAGTTGTAACCTCTGACTCTCCTTCTGGTGACATATAGGACTCTAACCTTCCCCTGTTAACCACATTCAGCAAAATTCAGCACTGTTAGTTATACTCACAATCATGTGCTACCATCACCTCTATCCATAACCAATCATTAAAATTCAACCAAGTTAAAAATCTGTACTTTTTAATAGAATGTTATATGTGAGGTCATGCAATATTTGTCCTTTTGTCTGACTTATTTCACTCAACATTATGCCCTTAAGTTTATCTGTGTATCCCTATGCTTGAGGACATCATTCCTCCTTATTGCTAAATAATGTTCCATCGGATGCATGCTCCACATCTCTTTTATCCATCCATCAGTAGATGGACACGTGATGTTTCTGCTTGGCAATTAACCTTGGTGTGTGAATATCTGTTCATGTTCCTGCTTTCAATTCCCTTGGATGTATACTGAGTGAGAGGATTGATAATTCATAGGGTAACTCTATTTTCAGTTTTCCAAAGAACCAGCAAACCATTTTCTACAGCAGTTGTACAATTTTCCATTTCCACCAGCAGTGAATAAACATTCCTTTTTCTCTTCATCTTCTCCAAACCTTGTAGTTTCCTGTTTGTTGAATAGTGGCCACTCAGGTGTAAAATGATACCTCACTGTGGTCTTGATTTGCATTCCCTAATAGCTAGTGAAGATGGGGATTTTTCATGTGCTTTTTAGCCATTTGTGTTTCCACTTTGGAAAAATATCACTTCATGTCTTTGACCCATTTTTAAATTGGGTCTTCTGTCTTTTTTTGTTCAGTTGTTGGAGCTATTTGAATAATCTGCATATCAAACCCTTATAAGATATGTCATTATCAAACATTTCCTCCTATAAAGTTGGCTGCCTTTTCACCCTTTGACAAAGTCCTTTGAAGCAGAAAAGCATTCAATTTTGAGAAGGTCCCATTGATTTATTCTTTCTTTTGTTGCTTCTGCTTTGGATGTAAGGTCTAGAATCTAACACCTGTCACTAGATCTTGAAGATGTTTTCCTACATGTTCTCCTAGGAATTTTATAGTATTGCCTCTTATTTTTAGGTCCTTGCAATTTTAAGTTTTGCATAGACAGTGAGATGGGGTCCTCTTCCATTCTTTTGGCTCTTGTATCCATTTCTTCAGTGCCATTTATTGAACAGACTGCTCTGCCCTATTTGTGAGGACTTGGGAATATTATTAAAAATCAATTAACCGTAGATATGAGGGTCTTATTTCTGAACTCTCAATTCAATTCCATTGTTCAATATAGAACTTTTATTTTTAATTTTGCTGAAATTTGAGAAACCATATTCTTTAAATACTAGACAACTTTGATGCATATATCAGCATCATCACATGGCTCTGTCTCTTCATAATTCTCTCAATGATTCAAGTGCTTCTCACCTAAATTCTGAATCCATAAAAACTGTGAATCTCTATTCCAAATCCTGGATTTTTCCAGGATTTTTCCTGGATTTTTCTGTTGACCTCTGAGCCTGTGAGCCAGGCAGAGTCTCAGGCACCTGATAGATAGCCTTTTGCTGAACCCTTTCTCATCCTTTTCATGCTCTTTTTCTCTGCCTACCCCTGCCATTTCTCATACTATCTTGTGTTTGGCACTGAGTTATTATAGTTCCACGACAGTAAACAGAACATATCTCACTATTCCTGAGCCCTTCCACCTGGTGTTAAAACTGGAGCTACTCTCTGAAGTACCTGTGAGTGTAAAAAAGAACTTACATGCATGGATTTGAGGATTTAAACCATTTAAACCTATTCAAAAAATCTACCCTAACTATGATGTATAAGTTCCTTAACAACACTTTATTTTGGTTACTGATTTCCCACATAAGAACACATAGGACATAACGTGACTTCTAAATTATGAGAGACCAAATGATAAGGATGATAGGAGTGATACCTATTGATGCACATAATAAAGTTGGCTTGACACCAATTCCTACGAAGTTATGACAGATACTTGACTAGGGATAATCTCAAAGGATGAGACTTAAGATTTTTCTTTAAACATCTTTATGTTCTCCATGCAGGTTTCTATCAAAACACTACCAATATGTTCTGGCATTTATTTTTGCGATTGAGAATATCAACAAAAGCCCCCATCTTTTACCCAATATGTCTCTGGGATACGATCTCTACAATGCCTTGCCCAGTGAACAAAGAACATTGCAGAATTGCCTGATATGGTTGTCTGGCCTTGGGAAGCCCATCCCTAATTATTGCTGTGAAAGAGAGAGAAAGTCTGTGGCAGTTGTTACAGGAACCACTTGGTCAATTTCTGCTCAAATGGGGATATTGCTTGATATCTACAAATTTCCACAGGTGAGGTACAGTGTGGGGTGAAAACAGATAAATTCTTGTCTTCCCTAAAGCCATTCTCAGATGGCAAGAAAGTGAAAAAGAAACTGCTTTTTCAACCCATTGAGTACCACTAGAATATAGAAATGTGTGTGTGTGTGTGTGTGTGTGTGTGTGTGTGTGTGTGTACAGTTTATTTCTGGTAAAGATAGAGAATGGAGAGAAACCATGTAAATGTAGCACAAATATGTAAATAACCTCATGGAAAGTAGTTTATGGAACTTTGGGAGTTGAGCACCTGAAAAAAGCTCTAAGAATGAAGTAGGTTTTCCCAGAGAAATCTCAGAGGTGGATGATGCACTGATACTGAAATGAGCAGATCTTCCCTTTTATACTTTACTAAATATCTATTAAAGCTTGTCAAATTTCCTGATTGGAATTCATTGCAATACTATTTCTCAGATTACTTCCATTGAACTCACATATGATTATCTCTCTCTTTAATCATTTAGCTTACCTATGGCCCCTCTGATCCTCTTCTGAATGAAAATAGCCAATTTCCATCATTGTATCACATGGCCCCAAAAGATACTTCTCTGCCCATTGGCATGGTGTTATTAATGCTGCATTTTCACTGGACATGGGTTGGGCTGGTTGCATCAGAAGATATGAAAGGTATTCGATTTGTGTCAGAATTGAGAGGAGAGATGGACAGAAATGGTGTTTGTGTGGCATTTGTGGAAATGATCTCTGTCACTGAGAGACGTTATTATATACCAGACTGGAAATACCTCTTCAGAATTCAAGATTCATCAGCAAGTGTTGTTATCATTTATGGTGACACTGATTCATTTCTAGGTCTGAACTTTGATAGATGGAATTCTGTTGTTACATGGAAAGTCTGGATCACCACATCACAATGGGATTTTACCAGCAGTGAAAGATTGACCATGCTTGACACATTCCATGGGACACTATCATTTTCTCACCACCACAGTGAGATCCCTGGTTTCAAACACTTTCTCCAGACAGCAAATCCTTCCAAATACCCAGAAGACTTTTACCTCAGCAAATTATGGTTTATACATTTCAGTTGTTCCATTTCTGAATCTGACTGTGATAAACTGGAGGCCTGTGTACCAAATGCCTCCTTGGAATCTCTGCCTTTGCACCAGTTTGACACAACCATGTCTGAATGGAGTTACTATGTCTATAATGCTGTGTATGCTCTGGCTCAATCTCTGCATGAAATGCTGCTTCAATCAGTGGAAAGGCAATCCAGGGGTATAAGAAATAAACTCAAGTTTCACCCTTGGCAGGTAGTATTTTAGAATAGGCTGGCTTCATTGACCCAATACATATGTTGAGGTATTTGCATGCATATTCATAAATGAAAGTGTGAAGCTCAACAAGACTTTAAGATGAATATTATACTTTGGGTTACTTTGTCCAGGGATTGAGAAGCTCCTGTGAGTCTTTACAGTCTAGTGTAGAACATGCATCCCATCCAGTTTGGGTCAACTTGTTTATGTAGAAATAATCATCAGGAAGTAGATACAAATGCAAGAAATGGAATATAGTTAGCTATGAATCTAAAACAAAACTGTGGAACAAGGATCCCTCAATATCTATCTGAACTGAAGTATATCTGAATGTAGCACGTGCTGTCATTCAATGACAGTAGGATGGGACCAGGTCTTAGTGTCTTCTCACTGCCAGTTGTTATGGTGGTGAATTTAGAGAATATCACATTTAATTCCTCAAAAATTTAGGCAACAGGTATTGTTACATCTGTTTTTTAAATGAGCCTGAAACTCTAAAATTTCAAATGTTTGCAGCTGCATTGAATTTAAGCAAGATTTGTCAGAGTCACTACATAGAAAAATACTTGGATCTTCCTGTTCTTTAGCCATCTTTCAAGGATATATGTTCATATGATACTAAGTTCAGAATGAGCTTCATGTACAAGAATTTATTGATAATGCTAAGAACTTGGAATAGTTTTTGATGAAGGATTAAAGAGATTAAGAAACTTTTAAGTCATATGTCTAAGATGTTTCAATGATATGAATACAATTCAGGTGTTCAAAAACCCAAGCTCTAGTTATTCACATAATTATGCATCTTTTGTAGCTCCATGCCATTCTAAAGGCTGTCCATTTTAACAACAGTGCTGGTGAGCAGATATCTTTCAATGACAAGAGAATCTCGAAGGCCACATATGATATTCTCAACTATGTGAGTTTTCCTCATGGAAGAGGATTACAGGTGAAAGTGGGACAGTTTGCTCCACACGCTCCACGTGGTCAAGGTTTCTCCATAAATGAAGAGGTGATAGAGTGGGCCATCGGTTTTAAAGAGGTAGGTTGGAGACAGTTTCAACATTAAATTTATGCAGCTACACATAAATAGCTTAAAATGAACCCTGCCATGAAACTCAGTATCCACTTTAGCTCCCTCAAAGGATAACCTATATGGATATAACCTGGCTGGTAATTTGAGTAATATTACTTAACAATTGTACAATGATTAAGTAGAGAAAGCATAGCATCAAGGATATGCTTCCAAAATTGGCTGTATTTAGTATTCTAACATGTATGCATGTTTCCAATCAGCTAATTAAATGCATTTTTAATGAATTTTGTTGATTCTCAACAGGATAAGATAGTTCATAGTTATATTATTAAATGTTTCTCTATAATTTTCTTTAGACCCCCCATTCTGTGTGCAGCAAAAGTTGCAACCCTGGATACTGGAAAACCCCTCAAGAGGGAAAGGCTGTGTGTTGCTTTGACTGCACCCCCTGCCCCAGAAATGAGATTTCTAATGAAACAGGTACAGAGCTAGTGATAACACCTCCACATGTTTCTCTCACCCATTTTCTTTGATTTGCCAAGGAAGTAAATAATGTCTGAAATAAGATCTTAGAGTCACAGTTACTCAATTATTCAATAATTTCATATTGTGATCAACACTCTAACCCCTACAAGTGACATTCTTCTTCTTTCTGACTTATTTCTCTTTATATTTTAGACACCTCAGATATTTTTCATAGAAATTTCTTTTGATATCTCTTTGCCTCTATCATGGAAATGTTTCTATCAATTCCCCTAATCATATCTAAGGCATTTTTATCCTTTGCATTGTCCAGTTCTTTGTTCCAATTCTTACCATAATAGGTATTTGCAAACAGATTCTTAGAATTAATAAATGAATGAACATGAAACAATTGAATAAATAATGCAAAATGAGAAAATGTTGTACTCTTTGTTTTATATACTCAGCAAAACATTGGAAGTGATTACAATACCTTCAATAATTGTTGTTGTACTCTGTTTTAGAAATTCAGCAAAATATTGAAAGTAATTGTTCCTAACTTCTCGTAGTTCACAGAAAAGTGGATGAGGTAATATTTAGTGCAATCATCCTAAGGCTTTGCAATTATTACAAAAGTACCACTTTGTGAGAACCTACCAGAAACATACCAGGAAACACAGAAGAAAGTGGATATCAATCATATATGATCAATTTCCCAAGCATAAGTCACTGGCAAAAATTACCAATGAAATTTAAAAACAAGTTTGACTACTTAAAATATAACTCTTTGTACATCTAAAGGCACACAAATCTGTTATATTTTTTACATATGGTGCTCAGAGTACTAGTCAGAAAGCTTAAAAAATGGACTGTAAGAAGAAAAAAACATTATTATCAGCAAAACCTGTAAATTTGTACTTTAGGGAGGTAAAAACTTGGCTTTCTTATTTTGTTGCATTTTGAAAATTCAGACAGTTGTTCATTCTTTCATTAAAAAAGGAAGACCAAAACTTAAACACCCTACACTATGATGGTCGTAGGTATGGAAAGGTTGTGTTACCCATAACTGTCCTTTATTGAAACATGAAAGATGCTAGAACCCACTGCATGGGCCCTTGTTCACCCCATGTTACCTAAGGGGGGAGGACTTCATCACCAATGCCTTTTTACTATTGATTGAAACAAGTAAGATCACATGCCTACAGGAAATAAGCTACAGTTTGAACCTTCTTTTCTCTAATTCCTTCATATCTTTTCTTTGAACCAAACCAGGTGGTCCTTTATCATCCTTAATAATGTAAATAAGGCAAATGAATAGAAAATCACGAGGTATGAAAAGTTAAGGGAGGTGTGAGAAGGGTACTCTGAGAGCATGGAGGTGATAAACCAAATGGGCTCAGGTTATTTCCCAGGTGAGATGGCACAAGTAAAATTTGTAGATAGTCCTGTGTGAATTCTTCCTGACTAGAGGGAATGACAAGAAGCTTGAAGATGTAGAAGAGGCATCTGTACACAGGTATGCCAGTCTAGTAATGTAAACTGACTTGAGAATTTTAAGTAGGTTTGCATCAATTTTATGAGTGTGGAAAGATGAGATGGAATGAGGGTGAAACTGAGACTGCAAAGGGCATTTTTTTAGTGCATTTTGCATTTGGACATAATCTTAAGGATTAAAAATAAATATTGTATTATTTTAGGCAAAGGAGTAAAATGGTAGGTCTTAATTTTAAGAAATATTGCCGGTATCTAATTGGAGTTGATCAGACTGAAGATAAAGATTCAAGTTAGTGTTATAATATAGGAGTGAGTGAAAATGTAAAGCAAGTTAAAATAAAGAGAAGATGAATTTAAGAATATTTCAAGCACCATAAATACAGATATTCTGAAGTACTTCAAGTGAAAGTGTCTAGACTTGATCATTTCTATTTTATCCCCAGAACTTAGCAAGTGTTGTCTCACTGCAGTTGCTCAAAAAATGTTTTGGGAATTGAAATAATAAATCCAAGATAGGGCACAGAGATGGGAATGATAACATAAACAGACTGATAGGGGGGTTATGATGTGAGTAAAATGCAACAGAGGAAACATACAATCAGAAGAAACATTTTTTCTGCTTCCATAAGAAAGAAAAAGTTTATTATTTTAATTATAAATTATTTATTTAACAGCTTGAATTTGATAGCCAATTACTTCTAAGGAGAAAATCAAAAATCAAATTGTGAAATTTGGGGGTCCTTGAAGAAGTGAATATAACCTAATCAAAAACATTGAAATCGCATTTCTCAACAGATATGGATTGGTGTCTCAAGTGTCCAGACTCTCACTACCCAAATACTGAGAGAGATCGCTGCCTGCAGAAGGCCGTGTCCTTCCTGGCTTATGGAGACCCTGTGGGGACAGCTCTGGCCTGCACCGCTCTGTGCTTCTCTCTCCTCACTGCTGTGGTCCTGGGGATCTTTGTCAAACACCGAGATACTCCCATAGTCAAGGCCAACAACCTGACTCTGAGCTACATCCTGCTCACCTCCCTCCTCCTGTGCTTCCTCTGCTCCTTGGTCTTCATTGGCCATCCCAACACGGCCACCTGCATCCTCCGACAAGTGGCATTTGGAGTTGTATTTACAGTGGCTGTTTCCACAGTTTTAGCTAAAACTCTCACTGTGATTCTGGCCTTCAAGGCTACAACACCAGGAAGAAGGATGAGGCAATGGTTGGGCTTAGGGTTTCTGAATTCTGTCATTCCTGTCTGCTCCCTGATCCAGCTGACAATCTGTGCACTCTGGCTGGGAACTTCTCCCCCTTCATTGACAGAGACACTCATTCCGAGCCTGGCAGCATCATCATTGAATGTAATAAGGGATCCATCACTGCCTTCTACTGTGTCGTAGGATTCCTGGGTGCCCTGGCCCTGGGGAGATTCACCTTGGCTTTCCTGGCCAGGAACCTGCCTGATACCTTCAATGAAGCCAAGCCCCTGACCTTCAGCATGCTGGTGTTCTGTAGCATCTGGGTCACCTTCCTTCCTGTCTACCACAGCTCCAAAGGGAATGTCATGGTGGCTGTGGAGGTCTTTTCCATCTTGGCCTCCAGTGCTGGACTCCTGGGCTGCATCTTTGCTCCCAAGTGCTACATTATACTGCTAAGGCCCGAGAGGAACACCCTGATGGGGATAAGGGATAAAACACGTTCTGTGGGGCGATGAGCAAACTTTTATATCTTGGATATGTGGGACTCCAAATCTCAATTAAATCATTCCTTTAATAAGATATGAGATAATAAGATGAGGATTGAATGAATTTTACCTCTCATGTGGCTTTCCTTTCTCTTTTTCATAGGGTAAAAGTAACACAACTCACAGTCATGTAACCAAGAAGTTTGGATTTAACAAATTATTATGACTAATGAATTACTTATAAATATCCTTATTTTAATTTCTGATATGATAGTATAGACAAAAGTCAATTCCCAAAATCTCTGAACTGAAGTTCAGCTGCCCTGGTCTCTAATAATGATTGTAAAAGCCTTTATCTTGTGCCTTTGTGATTTTAAAATCTTGTGCTCCTCTTATCCGTGTAGTTGTTGTTGTTTTCACTTTAGAAACTTGTAAGGGCAAACTCCCTAATACTAATGGAGGAAATTTAATCAGCTCAGAACCAACCATTAACTGGTTCTAGCACAGCTTCACTCTTTTCCATTGGTAGATTGTTTCTCCATATACCTGCCTTCCAAATGATAATTCTGTCTCTCTTCCCTTCTGCCTATTCTTGCTATTTAAATTGTAATGACCTCATCTCCTCTTGTTAGAATCCTTAAAATCCTGAAACTACATAGACTTAGGAGACAGAGTTTTAGGCTGTTAGGTCATCAGATATCCTGCTAACCTACCAATCCATGGTATAGTCCCTATATTTTCATAGTTTCTCTATTTACATCTCTCAAATTTAAGCATCTCCCAAATATATTAGCCCACTCCTATAAGACTATTCATTAATTATTACTTCATTTTCTTGCCAGTTTGAAATATTTCCTTTATTATACATAAACCTTTATATATGTTTGAATTTGATTCTGTATGCACTGATGCAATCTATCTTAACATAAGGTAGGTTTAGATAGCTGGTAACACAAGTCTTCTCCCATTGTTTTTCTTTTCAAAGTTGACTCGTATAATTTTTCCCTTTTACTTGAAAATTTCATTAAAAATAGTGTTGGGATGTTGATTTTTATAGTTGTCCTGAGTATGAAATATATTGGGAGAATTTACCTATATGTGTTTCACTACAACATTTCATTCAGAAACATGGTGCATCGCATTATTTAAATATGTTTCATACTAGTTACATCAACCAACTTTCCCTAGGTGATATTCATTTTAAAATCCATCAGTCAGTGTCCCCACTTCAGCACTCAGGCCCTTTCTTACAATTGCTGATCTTGTCACAGAGGTAGAGGAAAAATGGCAGCACCACACCATGGCTTGCAAACCCTCTGCCTAAAGGAGGATGTACCTCTTGAACTCACATTTCATTGGCCAATGTAAGTTTTCTTGTTGTAATTATGGACCCAGAAAAGCCATGGTCTCTTGATCCTGATCCAATATTATTAGGTGGGAACTTTAGATTAGGTTGTTTCTATGGAGAGGTGACACACCCAATTGTGAGTGTGACCTCTTGAATAGATTACTCCCACGGGGATATGGCTCTTGTTTAGTTTACTGGAGTCCTTTAAAAGGAGATACTTAGAGTGCTGAAGGAGAAAGCTTAGCCAAGGACATTGAGAAATGCAGATACCCATTTCCAGCTGAGAGAGACAACAGAAGCTAGACATGAACCAGAGTCCAGCAGACATTGCCAGGTGCCTTTCCATGATGTACTAAGCTAAGAGGTGAACTCCACAGTCTTGTCCTGGAGCAGCTAAGTCAGAAACCACAGACACTTAGAGGCGAAGCCACTGGAATCAGAAGCTGGA
The DNA here is from genome assembly GCF_023851605.1 of Tamandua tetradactyla. Lineage (NCBI taxonomy): Eukaryota > Metazoa > Chordata > Mammalia > Pilosa > Myrmecophagidae > Tamandua > Tamandua tetradactyla. The sequence continues at coordinate 23,013,075 of NC_135349.1, forward strand.
AACAAGAGAACTAGGAGCAAGGACCAGCAGATGCCAGCATGTGCCTTCCCAGCTGACAGAGGTGTTCCAGATGGAATCAACCTTTTTTGAGTGAAGGAAATCTCTTGTCAGTGCCTTAATTTTGACATTTTTATGGCATTAGAACTGAAAACTTGTAATTTAATCAATCCCCTTTTTAAATGCATCCATTTCTGGTATACTGCATTCTGGCAGCATTAGCAAACTAAAACAGCAAGTCAAAAGGCCAAGCTTAATGTCATTCTCATGGGGGAATAAAAGTATCCCACACAGAGGAAAGAAACAGCTGATGCCAGTAATAAAATCTACTACAGAATGCCCTCTGATCACAAATACTTGTGTCCATTCCTTCTGGTGCATCCACACCCTAATGGAAAGAAGTGGGAAGTGCCAACCAATGATATCATCAAGTCTCATGATAATCTCTACAGCATGTCTAGGTACAGCCCTTTTAATCTAGAGATAGGTGAATTAAAAAAAGAACAAACATTACCTCTTCATAGGAATCTGCTGATATTTGAGAAGATTTGACTTACTAAAAGGTAACTTCATATATGATTCAAACCAATATGAATTGCTGTATCAGTTAACTTTTTCTTCTTTTTGCACATGTAAGAAAAAAATCTCTGATTTTCAAGGGTTTACAACAACAGGATTTATTTACTTCTTATATTATAAATCTTGAAGCATTATATTTATCTCTATTCTGCAGCTTAGGTTAAAAAGCAGCTCTGATCTAGGACACTGCTGCTATTGGAAGGAGAATATAGAGAATGGTTGCGAATCTAAGTATGGCTTGTGCAACTTCTGCTTGGATCTGCCCACATTTTATTGGCCACAGAAAGTCACATAGTCAAGTCTGAGGTCAGTAGATTAAGAAAGGGAAATCCTCCTCTAAGGAAGGGCAAAAATACTTGGAACTAAAATGCAATCTAGTGCTCCCATCCCGTTGTTTTGTTCAGCTAATTCTAGGTACTATTATAAGCATTTTTATATTTTGAAGTGATATTTTTTGTTACTTTCTATTTATTATTTTTGATGTACAAGGAAGGATTTGGTTTATGTATATTGATTGATACAGAACCGGCAAACTGGTCTGAAATACTTGGATATATTTAGTAATGAACTCATACAAGATTTTATTTTCCCCAAATTGCACATATTTATTACCATATTTAATTCTAGGTTTAATTTCATTATCTAGCATCTTGCATCAGAGTTATGATGATTTAGGCTACTTGGTAGAGTTCTTGCTTTAGTTATAATGTTACAAAGATTTTACCACTAATTATGATATGTATTTTGTGAAATATATTTCTGGTCAAATTAATAATACTTTGGACATGTCTAGACTCTCAAGAATAGGATCAGGACCACCATTGAACCTGGTGGTATGTTTTTCGTTATCTAGTGCAACATTTCTATTGGGTGGAATCACTGGGTCATATGCTTATCATATGTTCTACTTAAAGAGTAAATACAGTGAGTAATTCACAGGCACTTTCATCCTGTCTCAAGTTTCAACCTATTTCTAAGTTTTGAATAGTTCATACAAATAACACTTGCAGTGTATCAGTCCTGTCCCTCAGAGATGGTGGTCCTGTCAGTCATTCCGGGGAAGTGGACAGAATGAGATTAGCATGCCCTGGGATGAAGAGCTATGTGGATGTGGTGTTCTAAGCTTCTAGTGAAGGTGGACGTATGGTCCAGGATAGGAAAGACAGTCAGTGCCCAGGAGTACATAGAGACTTGCAGCTGCTCACACCGAATTGGCTGATCTCAAAGACACCCAGGAAATACTCCAAGTTCCATAGACCTAAGGCATTCCCAGAGTTGTCCATTCAGTGTGGATCCCACGCTCCCTGCCTTCCTTCCAGAAACAACCCTTTTCTGAGAATACCCTTACTACTTCCCATGGATGGCTTTCTGAGGACAAAATAAAACCATTTATGAGCAGATAAGTGCTCCTTAAGCTATGAGAGGCTTTTCTCCAGAGGAAGTTGTGGATGACTCCTACAAAACAATTATCATATATTTTATTTAGAAAGTAAGACTAGAAAAATATACTTCTTATAGAACTGGGATTTTGACCCTGGCCATGGAAGTACTTGTTGAATGGTGCAGCTGCTGTGGAAGGCATTTTGGCAGTTCCCTGGTATCCAAGGAACTGGCAATCATACCCCTAGGTGTGTACCAAAAGAAATGAAAGCAGGAACTGAACAGATATTTGCACACCAGTATTGTTAGTGACACTGTTCACAATTGCCAAAAGATGGAAACAATCCAAATGTTCATCAATCAATGAACAGATCAATAAAATGTAGTATATATAGAGAATGGAATATTATTCATCTGTAAAAAGGAATGAAGTCCTGATACATGTGACAACCTGGATGAACCTTGAAGACACCATGTTGAATGAAATAAGCCAGACTCAAAAGAATAAACACTGTATAATCTCACTGCTTTGGAACAATAAGACTAAGCAAACTCATTGAGTTGGAATGTAGAATATAGGTTACCAGCCAACAGAGTAGGAAGAGGGAATGGAAAGAAAAGGCTTAAATTGTATAGATCGTTCCTATTTGGAATGATGGAAATGTTTTGGTAATGGATGGTGCTGATGGTAGCGCAACATTCTGAACACAATTAACAGCACTGAAATGTATATCTGAATAAGATTAAAAGGAGAAATATTAGATAGCATGTGGGTAACAGAATAATTTTTTTAACTCATGGGACTACATTACACAAATAGTGAACCTTGTATAACACTTTGCTGATTTCTGTTCTACAACTAATTGTTGTGCTGTGCTTTGATATTTTATGCTTTTTTGTATATATGTCATTTTTCACAAAAAAGAAGAAAAAAGTCGACTGAGATGATAAAAATATTTATTCCTTTTAGCGTCCAATGTTCTGGACCAACAAGAAGGAAAAAATCTGAGGTGATGGTATGGTAGCCCATGACAAACTGTGGGATCTGTCCTGCTGCTACTTGTTGAAGAGTGCTTTGAAAACTATTGCTTTTTTTCTTTCTTTGCTTTGTATATATGTCATATGATACAAGAAAAAATGCAATAGTGATTTTTAGTGTATGAAAACTCCATAGATGCCCTGTTGTGCATTATGTGAAATTCATATTTCAGATTTTAACTTAATTTAGGCTCACATATGTATTTCTTTGAACCATAAGAAAATGCCAATATTGAATCACTTTTTACTTGGTATTTACATATGGTTCAATCTAAATGCAACTTATGTAGCATGTTCAGGACAACAGGTCATAAAAGACTTGGTGGTTATTTTTAATACATTTAATTAAAATTCTGTTTTATTGTCTACTCCATTTATTCTCATTTTAAAGCAAATATCCAATCAGAATTTTTCAAAAACTTTTGTTAAAACACATGAAACATGATTCTCTTTATAGCATTATATCAATGGAAAATTCCAAATTAAACAGAAAGGATTAGGTTATTTCAAAGTAAACAGGGAGGATTCCCCACAGTATGTAGCTACAGATTTACAATAGGAGAACTTTTAAGTCAGGATGCCTTCAGCTACAAATCACAGAACATGCAACTAAACACAGTATGATCAATTTTTATTACTTCAAATAACAAAGCAATACAGAGGTAAATGCACCATGGCTAGTGGCTCCACTGTGTCATCCAGGGTGCCAGCTCCTTCCTTTATTCCACTAGACCATCCTCAGGTTGCTGATGTCCATTCTCACACTTGTGACCTCATACTCATAAGACAGATGGACAGTCATAGGCTTCAATACATAAAGATTCTACCCAAAGCCAGAAAAAAAGTATGCGGGAAAGAGAGTTCATTCTCTGCACTTCTTTCTATGTAGCAGGGAGTGAAATACGTCCTAAATGGTCACAAAAAGAATTTTCGACCCATTAACCAGAACCAGGTCACTTAGTCATCCCTAGTTGCAAGACATTCTGGAAAACTGAACTGTCACCAAGCCTCTGCTATGGGATGCAATGTCAGACACTAAGAAAGATAGGCAAGGGCTATACACTTGGGGTGGAAACTAACAATATCCTGCCTATGGTCCATTCTCTTTGCCATTATACATCTAAAATACTGTCTACACCTACATGGAATACACTTAACTCTTCCCAAAGGAAAAAAACTTCAAGGACTCATCTAGCATCTGCTCTTACCTCCAAATACAATCTTTTTTCCATTTTTTATTATGGCAAAATAAATACGCAAAAATTTACCCTGTAATAGTTTTTTAGAGTTTAAAATGATATGTTTATCCTTTCATGTCTTTATTTTATTACTCATCTACCCATACACAGGATAACGGGGGTGGTAGTCACAAGGATTTTCCAGCCACATGGTCACATCATAGAAGCTGTATAGTTATGCAGTCATTATCAAAGAGCAAGGCTACTGCATTACACTTCCACATCCTTACCGTGTAATCAATGGCTCCGGGTATAATCACATAGATATGTACTCACCACCACAGTCTAAATAAGAACATTTCCATTTCTTCCACAAAGAATGAAAAAGAGGGGAAAAATAATGAGAAACAACAACAGCAATAACAAGAATCTCATACCCTCCCTTATATCCCCCTCTTCCTGACATTGAGCCTTTGTATATTGTCTTTGTTACAGATCATGAAAGAATATCATAATGTTACAGTTAACTATAACCCTAGTTTGCATTAATTATATTTTTCCTTATATCAGTCGATTTTCAATACCTTTCCATGGCGACATTCATTTTTTTCTCCCTCATTGTTCTAGTTTGCTAGCTGCTGGAATGCAACACACCAGAGACGGATTGGCTTTTAATAAGAGGGGATTTATTTTGTTGGTTCTTCAGAGGAAAGGCAGCTAACTTTCCACTGAGGTTCTTTCTTACGTGGAAGGCACAAGATGGTCTCTGCTGGTCTTCTCTCCAGGCCCCTGGGTTCCAACAACCTTCCCCGGGGTGACTTCTTTCTGCATCTCCAAAGGCCTGGGCTGAGCTGCTAGTGCTGAGATGAGGAATGCCGAGCTGCTAGGCTGTGCTACATTGCATTCTCTCATTTCAGCACCAGCCTATTAAGTCAAACGTCACTCATTGCAGCAGACACGCTTCCTAGCTGACTGCAGATGTAAGTAGCAACAGATGAGATTCACGTACCATTGGTTTGTGTCTGCAGCAACAGAACTAGGTATGCTCGCCTGGCCAAGTTGACAACTGAATCTAACTAATACACTCATATATAGACTTTCTTTTATTTGAACATTTAATCACCATTCTCGACCACACTAGCTTATCCTCTCTTTTCTTCTGGTATCACATATGTCTCTAACCTTCTTTCATCCATACTCGCGCTCAACTTTGCTCATTATATTTACAATATTGTGCTACCATCGCACAGTATTGTCCTATCTATTTCTGAATCTTTACAGTTAATCATGTTGAACATTCTGCACTCCATCAGCATCAAATACTTAATCTCTACTCTCTTTCTACTTCTTACCTGTGTTCTCAATTTTAATTCCTAGAGTTTGCTTATTATAGTTAGTTTATAATAATGAGATGATACAGTTTTTTCCTTCTGTTTTGGCTTCATTTTGCTTAGCATCATGTCCTGAAGATTCATCCACATTATGAAATGTGTCATGACTTTATTCCATCTTACTGCTGCATAATACTCCACCATATGTATACACAAGTTTCTCTATCCACTTGTCCATTAATGGACATTTGGGCTTCTTCTGTCTCCTGACAATCATGAATAATGCCATTATATATATCAGTGTGAAATGTCCATTCATGTCATGCTTTCAATTCTCCCGAGAATATACCTACTAATGGAATTGCTGGCTGATGCACCAATTCTATATTTAATTTTCTGAAGAACCTTCCTGGAACTTCCTTCCAGGTGGGCTGCACCCTCCTACATAGCAACCAACAATGAATGCGTGTACCTATTTCTCCACATCCTCTCCAGCAATTGTAGTTTACTTGTATTTTTTGTAATAATGGTCATTCTAGTAGATGTGAAATGATATTCACTGTTATTTAGATTTGTATTTTGTTAATAGCTAATGAAGCTGAACATCTTTTCACATGCTTTTGAGCCATTTGCATTTCCTTTTTAGAAAAGTGCCTATCCATGTCTTTCGTTCATTTTTAAATTGGGCTGTTTTTGTTGTTGTTGATTTGTAGTATCTCTTCATATTTTCTGAATGGTAAACCTTTATCCAATATGTGTTTCCAATATTGTCTCATACTGCATAGGCTGCCTTTTACTTTCCTGACAAAGTCCTTTGATGTGCTAAAGTGTTCAGTTTCAAAGAGATCCCATTTATCCTTTTCTTTTTTCATTGTTCATGCTTTGGGTTTAAGGTCTAGGACACCACTTTCTTTCTAAGAGATTTAAGATGTTTCTAAATATTTTCAGGTGTAATTTTTATGGTCTTAGCTCTAATTTTAAGGTCTTTGATCCATTTAAAGTTATTTTTTTGTATAAGGTATGAGATAAGGGTCCTCTTTCATTCTTTTGGATATGGATATCCAGTTCTCCAAATACCATTTGTTGAAGGTACTTCTCTGTCCCAACTCAGTCAATGTGACCACATCATCAAAAATCAATTGTTCACAGATGAGGAAGTCTATTTCTGAACACTCAGTTCGATTCCATTGGTCAGTATATCTATCTTTATGTCAGTGCCATGCCATTTTGACCATGCTAGCTTTGTAATATGCTTTAAAGCCAGATAGTATGTAATCTCCCATTTCATTTTTCTATCTCATGATATTTTCAGCTATTTAGGGCACTCTGCCTTTCAAATAATTGTGGTTATTGATTTCTCTATTTCTGCAAAGTAATTTATTGCGATTTGTTTGGTTGGTTACTGCTGCCAGAATGAAATGGAACCGCTTGTAAAGGGAATGTTTGTTACAAGTTTACAGTTCTACAGCCACAAAATGTCCACCTAAAGGCATCCAGAGAAAGATAACTTGATTCAAAAAAGACCAATGTCACATGAGAAGCCATGTTTCATTGCTTCCAAATTTTGATTCCAATGAATTCCTCTCTAAGCACCTATGAGGTTTCCGTTGGCTCCTCTTGGAAAAGACTCTGGGTTCTGGCTTCCTTAGAACAAATAGGAAGGCATATGGTGACATCTGCTGGGCTCTGCATCTACAAATATCTGTGTCTAGGTGTTTCCTCTTTTTGTTGGCACTCCAACCATCTCCAAATGTCTGCATCTCTGTCAGCTCTGAATCAACTGTGTTTTCTCCAAAATATTACCCTTTTTAAAGGACTTCAATAAACTTATCAAGACCCAACTTGAATGGGCATGTTCACATCTCCATCTAATCAAAGGCCACACATCTATAATTGGTTGTGTTACATCTCCATGGAGTAATCTAATCAAAAGGGCACTCCCACAGTTGAGTGGGTCAATCTCCATTGAAACAATCTAATGTAAATTTTCCACCCTACATATTGAATCAAGATTAAAGGACATGGCTTTTCTGGAGTACACAACATTTTCAAACCAGCATATTCCACCTTCTAGACCTGCAAAAGACATGTTCTTTTCACATACAAAATATGTTTATTCCATTAAAATATCACAAAAGGTTTAAACCATTTCAATAACATTAAAGATGCCATACAAAGTCAGAAAAAGTAAAAAAAAAAAAAAATCTCATCAAAGTCAGTTACATGCCTCGTCAGTCCTAAAACATAATTCTACTCTGGCTGTTGACCTGTAAAATTCACAAGTTATCTACTTCCAGTATACAAAGGAGGAATAGTCAGAGGATAAATGTTCCCATTGTCATAGGGAGAAATCAAAAGGTAAATAGTGGACACTGGATTAAAAAGTTCTGAAAATCTGTAGGCAAATTTCAGCGAATTTCAAAGTCTGAGAGTCATTTAAAAAATAACGTTTTGTCTTCCGGGTTTAGGAAAACAGTAATCCCATCATTTCTAATGGCTTACACAGCAATCCAGTTCTCAACAAACACTGGGGTAAGAGTTGTAAATTGGGGCACACTGAGGGGACCACCTTTCTCTCACCTCCACCTTCTCTGAACAACAGAGCAGCACCCAAGATCTCTGTCATCTCCGGGGCACATGATCAACCCTTCCAGAGCAATGGAACCATCACCAGGCCCTCTCCAATCCCCAGTATATGTGCTCCACCCTTTCCAAAGCCTGAGTCACCAAAACTTTTCTTGAACATTAAGGTGGAAGGCCTGCCTTCTGCCTTTGGGGCAAACTCACCCATCCCACATGAATGAATGGGTCTGCATTCCTGGTCTGAAATTTTTTGGCTTCAGAACTCAGCTTCCATAAATCTGCCTCTGAAGTCATTTTTACTTCAATCTTTCCCTTTTCTGGTCCTTCTGTCCAGCCTGGCAATAATTTCATTCATACAGATCTCACAAGAAATTTGTTGGTTTTCCATGCAGTGTACAGTGATCATATCCATCAGACAACAGGACTTTGCACAAAACCTTTCTGGATAACTCCCTCTCCAGTCCTTGCTTGTCCTGTATGCCTGACTGCTTCCATTTTTGGTTAAATCTTTACATCAGGCTCTATTCTGTGGGGTCTTACTTTCTGGAATCCTGGAATTTTCCAGACCATTTCTGATGTCTTTGTATGGAAGAGTTCAGTTCTCAATTTATCTTTTCCCTCTTGTGCTTTACTACCAGCTGTATGGAACAACCAGGCTGAACTTTCCACATTAAGGTTGTGAATCTCTTCTGCTAAATATCCAAATTCATCACTCTCACATTCTGTGTTCTATCCAATACCAACCCTTAATTTTCCAAATTCTCTGCCAATTGAAAACAAGGGTTGACTTCTTTCCGGTTTTCAATGATACATTTATCATTTCTGTATAAAGCCTCATCAGAGTTATCCTTAAAGTCCACATTTCTATCAACAGTCTCTTCAAAGCATTCTAGGCCTTCTTTATCAAGATCCACAAAGCTCTTCCAGAATGTTCTCATTATTCATTTAAAAACCACTCCAGTATATTTGGTATTTGCAATCTGCAGCATTTCACTTCTCTGGTATCAAAATCGGTTTTGGTTTATTAATTAGTGCTGGAATGCAATATGCCATAAATGGAATGGATTTTAAAAATGGAAATTTTTTTTTTTTTTTTTTTTTTTTTTTAAAGGAAAGACAGAGAGAAGGAAGGAAGGATAGAAGGAAGGAAGGGAGGAAGAAAGGGAAACATCTTTTAAACATTTTCTTGTTTTATTGTATTTTGTTTCTCCGTTTTTGTTACATGGGCTGGGGCCGGGAATCGAACCGAGGTCCTCCGGCATAGCAGGCAAGCACTTTGCCCGCTGAGCCACCGCGGCCCGCCCAAAAATGGAAATTTTTAAGTTACAAGTTTACATTCCTGAGGCCATAAAAATGTACAAACCAAAGCATTCAGAGTAAGACACCCTCACTTAAGAAAGGCTAATGTCTGTTCCAAGGTAGTCATATCACAGGCATCTGCTCATTTTCATTCCTGGTTCTGTTGCTTCCAGTTTCTGATTCCAGTGGTTTCTTCTCTAAGCATCTCTGACCCTTCACCTTTCTCTCCAGGGCAAAACTCTGAGTTCTGGTTTGCATAGCATCACATGGGAAGGCACAGGGTGACCTCTGCTGGACTTTTCATCTCCAAATGTCCATGTCTAGCTGTTTGCTTTCTCTGTTGGCAGTCCAAGCATCCCCAAATGACTGCATCTTTGTCAGCTCTGAAGCAATTATATTTTCTACAAGATGTCTCCCATTTAAAGTACTCCAGTAATGTAATTAAGATCTACCTTGAATGGGCAGAATCTCATGTCCGTCTAATCAAATGGAGCACACAATTGGGTGTGTTACATCTCCTTGGAGGAATCTAATCAAAGGGTCACACCTACAGTTGAGTAGGTCAGTCTCCATGGAAACAATATAATATTCACTTTCCACCTGACAATCTTGAAACAAGATTAAAAGACATTGCTTTTATTGGGTACACAACACTTTTAAACCAGTACAGCCTGTAATTGACATTGCACAGAATCTATAAATCAATTTATTTGTGTCTTCCTTGATTCCTTTTAGCAATGTTTGTAGTTTTCTGTGTATAATTCTTTTATGTTATTGGTTAGATTTATTTCTAAATATTTTATTCTTTTGGGTGCTATTGTAAACAGATATTTTTCCTGATTTCCTCTTCAGATTGCTCATTACTAACACATAGAAATACATTACTGGGGGTGCAATGGTAGCTCAGTGGTAGAATTTTCGCATGCCATGCAGGAAACCGGTTTCGATTCCTGGCCCATGCACTTCCTAAAAACAAACAAACAAAGCAAACAAAAGAAAGAAAAAGCAAACAAAAGCTACAACAAATGGTGCCACAATAATGGGATACTCACATCGAAAGAGAATGAAATGTTATCCCTACCATGCATCATACAAAAAAATAAAGAAAGAAAGAAGGAAGCATTACCAATTTTTGAGTTGGATTTTGTGTTTTATTCTGCCATTTTACTGTACTCATTAAATAGCTCCAATAGAATTTATGTAGATTTTTCAAGATTTTCTACATGTAGGATCATGTCATCTGCAGTCAAAGTTTTACTTGTTCTTTTCCAATTTGTATATCTTTTCAAAAGCAATTTCATTGAGATATATTCACATACCTTATTATCATCCAAAGTGTATGTATTAATCGTGCTCAACTTGACAATATTCTCACTGTCCATTTTATATTCTGATTCAGATCTGTATGATGTAATAAAATGGAAAAGTAGCAAAATAGTTCATAAAAAATACAAAGGAAACAAAAATTTGTAAAAGCAGATTGTCCTGCATTGTCAAACCCCTTGCCTCTCATCCCTTTCTTTGAGAGAGGGCCCAAATATTCCTTTTCTGCATGCATACTTAATAAAATTTCTGCCTGCTTACCCTCTTTGTGCCCTTGAATTATTTCTTATGCCACGGTCAAGAACCTAGAAATCTGAGTCCAACAATAGGAAATATTGAAGAAAAAATAGAGGTCCTGAGAGAAGTTGGGAGAGAGGGGGTGGATTATGGCAAATATACAATACACAAGATTTGGCCTGATGGTCTCATTCTTTAAAATCCCCAGAGGCTATACCTATATGATAATTAGAATGCCCACTGCTTCCTATAACCCCCTATAAAAATTTGCAATAATTTCAATCACTAACCTCCAACAGCTTCTGACTCTAACTGCAAATACTACTGTAATTAAATTCAATTCAGTTCTGACTAAGTAGCTGGAGTGCTGCCGGGCTCCACAGGTTAAGAGCAATCCTCCACAAGGCCATCCACATTGAGACATTACCCAAAAAGTTGGGTAACCTGTGGGTTGTCTGCACTTCTGGCTACAGATTCATGGCTCCCCACCAACCACTCTGGTTGAATAATTCACTAAAACAACTCATAGAACTATGCAAGCACTATGCCATCGATTCTCATTTTATTGTAGTTATAGGATACAAATAAGAAAAAAGCCATTAGAAGAGATGCAGAGGGCAAGAATAGGAGGGTCACAAATGCAAACATCTGTGTCCTCTCCATATAGGATCAGAACACCTCACCCTCTTGGAACAGCAATGTATCTTATCAATCTTAGAAACTCACCCCAGTTTCAAGTGTCCCAACTTTATAGGAAGTTTCAATTATGTAGGTATCACTGATGGAGTCAATGCACATGAATCTGAACTCAACCTGCAGGCTCCCTCCCTCCCAGAGGTCCGGAAGGTGAAGCTCACATTACTGGTTCAAATCCCTAATACCGCATCTGGAATTTGGTCTTTCTGGTGTGACAAGTCCCACCCTAAGACAGAAGTCTATTGCAGGAAAATATTTGCTGTGATTCTAAGATAAAAAAGAATTGAACCTAAATTTCCATTATTAGAAAGGTCCCACAATCTTTCCCCTGAAATTTTATGTAGGATTCTGGAGTCAAATACACAGTTAACCTGGGCAAAAGTATCCACTGTCATGCATACTGTGCCTTTGGGTATGGGGGGTCCTGGGTTGTTTACATATACAACTTTTGCCATTTCATGAATAAACTGTGGTTCATACTTAAATTTTTAGTGATCCTAATGCCCCAGGGACCTAGAACTCCCAACTAACATGGTTGCATTGGCCAGATTTCTAATGCATGTGGCAACAGACAAGTGCAAGTTATTTTCATTACCTCATTATGGCTGTAGAGTTGTTGATCTTTTACTTAAAAAAGAGTAAAAAATGTTGCATAGGCCCAAATATTACCAGTTCAATAAAGGGAGGTGCGGCTTCTCGGACCCACAAATTGAGGCTGGCAAGGGCCAGATACAACTGGCATATCCATTCCTGCAAAAAATGCTTATCACCTTTTAATTGCTCTTTTAAAGCCCATTCATCCATTTAATTAATTCCATTGCTGTGGAGTGGTAAATCAAATGAAAAGCCCACAAGACATCACGTTCAGCAGCCCAGGCTTGGGTTAGTTGTCTGGAAGAGGGCACTCCCTATCATTGTCTACAGATGTGGAGATCCTGAAGAATTTACTGAGCTTTTCTAAGCTGTGTATTGTAGCTCTCTGGTTAGCTATCTCCCCTGGGAAGGTTAACAATATTCCAGTGGCTGTATCTATGACTATAAAATCATATTTTGCACCTCTGCATAAGGGCAGGAACCTCACATAATTTACCTGCCACCTGGTGACTAGAGCCTTCTCATGGCCCGTGTGACTGAGATGTTGAGGAAGATCCTTGGGCATTGCAATGGACAGGTGTCCACTACTTCTTTCAGTTGAAGTCTGGTGATGGACGGCTGGAATTGCTGTGCCAGTCTCCATAGAGTCTATTACTCATAGTGTCCTGTTTTTCCATGCAACCATTTTAGCAGCCTTGAATAATATTGACTTTAGACTACAACTTTTTGCTGAAGCATCTGCGTTAGTATTGCCAGGTAAAGAATCAGTGCTATGGTCAAAGACAAAACACAGTTAACTTTTGCTTGTGACAGGGAGCCCAAATATCTTCCCACATTTCTTTTTCCCAAAAGGGAGAGCACACAGTCCATTGTTCTTGCTTCCATATGGCCATCCACATACCAGGACCCAGTTGTCAGCACAAATAGTTAATGTATTACCTAGTTCATGAACAATGACCATCCATACAGCACTTAATTCAGCCCTTTGGCTGCTTTGCCTAGTCCCAGTTTCCCACCATGTGGCTATGTACTAGGTTTTATGGTTACTGCTGTGCAGGTGGCAAGCTGACCATGTGCTGATCAGGCTGGAAGTCTTAATGTTCAGCTGCTTAAATATATTATGCCACTGCCTTCTCACCTCCATCATACCTGTTGAATAGTCTGAGTTCAGTCTTATTTATTTCCCTTTTATGTAATATATCTCTTTTCTCTTGCTGCTTTCATGACTTTCGCTTCTCTTCAAGATTTGACATTCTGATAAGCATATGTCCTTGACTAAGCCTATTTGAATTTATTCTATTTGGGATTTGTTGGACTTGTTTGGTTAGGATATTTGTGTCTTTTATAAGGGTTGGGGAATTTCCCCCCATTATATCTTCAACTGGCCTTCTTATTCCTTTACACTTCTCTTCTCCCTCCAGGACACCAATATTTCTTATAATACCAAATAAGCTATAAGACTATTTTTCTGGTGATGATAAAGACATGTGCTTCTGTACAATATAGATTTTTTAAATGGAGGTTTTCCCTAATGTCACAAAATGAGAGATATATAGATAGACATTAAATAATCACCATAAGGCTCAGTGATGATCTAAAAAATTCAATGATTGTGCAAACTAGATTTATATTGGCATAAAGTGGGAGATGTAGACACAATGTGAACAGGCAAATTACCATATAGGCCTGTGCCAGTTTGAATCTGTTGTGTACCCCAGAAAACCCATGTCCTTTAATCCTTATTCAATATTTCTGGATGTGACCTTTCTGATTGTTTTCAAGAAGATGTGATCCACCCAATTGTGGGTGGCAAAATTTGATTAGATTGTTTCCATGGAGATGTGCCCCCACCAATCTCTTTACACTTGGAATTTTTGTTGCGGGGTGGGAGCCCTATGCTTCATTCCTCACAAAAGAGGTTAAGCTCTCTCTCCTTACCTCATCTTTGAGCCTTTGGAGGAATTCACCTGTCTTGAATTTCCCACCACACCACCTTGGCTTGTGGCCATGTCCACCACTACAAATCCCACTGTTTTGAGGTCAACTTTTATTGTTCCCACTTTTAGGAGGAACATCCTCCAGGATCAGTCAGCAGGAATCTTTGTTCTGAGAATGTTTCCAAGGCACTTTGTTGGCACTGCTCTGCAGGCTTTGTTTTTACTACCTTGCTTTGCTGTAAGTTTGTATGTCCCTTAGACAGTCAGAGGCTCTGTAAGCCCTTGTCCATCCTCTTGCCTTCCAGAATTATTTCCTTACAGGTAGAGGCTCTTATTTACATATATCCTGAATTTTTGTGCAGAATTTGTTCTATTGAAGCAGTATGCTACTTGCTTTTTCAAATCAAGTAAGTGATTCCTTGGCAGAGATGAGATATATAGAGGTAAAACTCAGCATTGGATGGATGGCTAGACATCAACATAATTTTAATTACCATGGTCTCAGGGGCAAACATTAAACAAAAGTAAAACATCTTTCTTGTCTTCATAAATATTTCTGATCTTTTTTTCTTTTCCAGATTCCTCACTCAGAGTTTTCTCAGGATGAAAAGTATGTTTTCCTTCAGTCTCCTCTCTCATTTTCAAGCCTCCTAAGTAGGAAACTTTAAATTCCCACTTCTTAGCTCTCAAAATGATTAGTATTTCTGTTTCTTCATTTGGATTCTGCAGTATCTATTGATTTCTGAGAGTTTCTGACGTTAACCATCAGCTTTTTGTGGCCCAGTCAAAGTCTAATCTTGCTTACGGTCCATTTATGATACCAGTTGTCCAGACAGTTACCAGATATAAGGAGGCTGTCCATGGCTGGGATTTTTACCAGTATGTGACTAAGGTGGAGTTTGTCCTTTCTGTGCCTTTGACCCACATCTTTAAGGATCGCAGTGAGAGCCAGTGTATGTTTCCCAAGAGCACCTGCTTTTCACCCCTCAGCTGTGGGGTGACAATGACAGTGTCATGTGGTTCAGAGGTTACTTTCTAGAGAGTTTTTAATTTATGTGAAACTACCCCTTGTTGTGCAGATTATTATTAACAATTATTTTCTCTTAGAACTCTTGTAAAATACAGTTTTTGAAGAAAAGCCTTATTTACCTTTTGTTATATTGATCCTTAATTCAAGAAACTCTTTCAAGGTGAATTCTTTCGAGTGATTATTTGTAATGGGGTTTCTAACCAGATTGGGTTCTCATGATTTTAAGCACACAATAGACAATAGTCCACTGTTTTACAGATTCTTTTTTTTTTTAACTTGAAAAATCTGCCATGATGTGTCCTGTGTTCAGAATGAAGTTGAATGCTGAAAGAAAAGTCAATGTTTTGCCCTAATAATTCTCTGTACTTGATTTCATTGCAATAATTAGACAATTGTGTAATTATAACAGCAGCCATCTAGCCTCTCAGCGTTGTCAATACTAACATCTACTGCATGTCTCCTCACCGCTAAGCCTTCTCTCATGTCTATCTGTTGCAAAACATTGTAACTGCTATTTGTCTGCTTTGCCCATTCTTTGTACAGATTGGGTATATTTTTAGCTGTGTTTCAACAGATTTTACCCAAACAGTTTATGAGTTCACTAATGAAAAGCTAAACTTCCTGACTGATGTAAGTTATGGATTTCTCTTTTTTATACCCAAATACAAATTGCTTACAAGTTCATAAGGTGAATTCTAACAGTGCTTGAAAGAGTTTGAATGTTTATTTCATCAAGAAAATGTAAATTCTAATAGTTTGTGCATGAAATTATTTTTCTACTGCTTTTTTGAGCTATAAGTAATGCATAGAAAAGTACATCTATTACAGCCCAGTTAACAGAGTTTTGCCATATGTATTCATCCAAGAAAATATATTTTCAATCAAGATAGTGAACATATCCATCACTCCCAAATGTTTTCCATGAACCCCTTTGCAAATCATCCTGCCGTCCCCTCCCCTTACCTTCACTCTCCTACCATGAACCTCAACTACTGATCTGCTTTCTGTCAGTAGAGTTTAGTTTTCTTTTTGTAGAATTTTATATAAAAAGAATCATATAGGGGGTATTTTTCCCCGGTTTATTCATTTAGCAAAATTGTTATTTCATTTTATTGTGCTTATAACATAAAATTTACCATTTTAACTACCTTTATGTGAACAATTCAGTGGCATAATTTTATTTACAAGGTTGTGCCACCATCATCCCCATCACCACCATTCATAACCAGAAATTTTCACCCAAAACAGAAACCTTTTAACCTTGAAGCAGGAACTCCACGTTCCCTCTCCCCTCAATCCTGTAGCCTCTATCTTCTTCCAATCTCTGTGACTTGGCTTGTTCTAGGTAATTTCATATGGGTGGAATCACATACTTGTGCTTTTGTTTCTGACTTATTTCACTTAGCATCATGTTTTCATGGTATATCCATGTTGTACCATGTATCAGAGCTTCATCCCTTTTTATGACTGGATAACATTTTGTTTATCCATTCAGTGGATTTTAAAAGTCCATCAATGGACATCTAGTTTATTTCCACCTCTTGGCTATTAGGCATAATGCTGCTATAAACATTGGTGTACAAGTATCTGCTCTCATTGCTTTTGGGTATATACCCATGAGTGGAATTTCTGGGTCATATGATAATTGTATGTTTAACTTTTTGAGGAGCCATCAAACTGTTTTCCACAATGGCTGCACCATTTTTACATTCCTACCAGCAGCACACACAGGTTTCAGTTTTTCCTCGTCCTTGTCAGCACTTGACTTTTAATAACAGCCATCTTAGTGGGTGTGCAATGGCATCTCATTGTGGTTTTGATTTGCATTTCCATAATGGCCAATGATGTTGAACATCTTTTCACATGCTTAATGACCATGTGTTTGAAGTTGGCTGCCCAGTCATCTTGTTCTCAAAATTCTTCATTATAAGAATTAATGAAATCAAGGTCAAATAAATGTAACTATGCAACCCTAAATGTCCTCCATGTTATCCAAAGCCACAACTGGAAGTTTTGATGCAAAGCTGAGGTCCTCTGGATCCCAAGTGGAGCAGCAGCAACAATGACAAGTGGCCCGTGTTTGACAAGAAAGATGAGGTTTATCCATGATTTTGTGTGAATTAAATGTTTGTTTCTTTTCTTTGCTGAATAGTAGCCACTGCATGGATATACCACACTTTATTTGTCCTTTACGATGAACATGAGGTTGTTTTTTTCCCATATGGCCACAATCTTCTAACATAAACGTGAAAAGCAGCCCTTCTGTGAGGTTTACTTGCAGTTTGTACTTCCATGAAAAAAAAGTTTTGAAATAAAAATACAACTAGGATTACGTTTAAAATCGTTCAGTCATCTAACCCAATAATAGCAGTCATTCTTTGAACAACCGCTCTTCTTTTTAAAAAACAAATGGTCATTTACATAGTAGTTTGATTTTTCTTACCTCTATATCAACATTTTCAAACTCAGTAAGATTGAATATTTAACATTTTATATGCTTGCTTAATCACAAATCTGTCTGTCCATGTTTCCATCCATCCATGCCTCCATCCACCCATCCATCCATGCCTCCATCCACCCATCCATCCATCCATCCATCTTTTCGCCAATGTATTTTCAAACTAAATTTCAGGCATAAGTACACTTCCCCCTAATACTATAGCAATCCTTAAGTAGAGTTCGATATCTGTTTACTGATTGCCTCTTATGTACCATTTACACAGAGTGAAATATATATATATATATATATATATATATATATATATATATGTAGTGCACATGGGCTAGTGCTTGATAAATGGATATGCCAGCATAATGCAAACACCTGTCAAGATATATTATACTATCATTACTTGAGGAAGTGCCACTATGTGCCTTCCCAGGTAATTGCTGCCTTCGCTGCAGGTGAACCTTGTGCAATATAAAAGTTTAGTATTTCTACATTTTTCTCCAGTCCCTCAAGGGATTTTACCAATACTTTATAAGTAGCAGCCCATTATAGTCTTGGATATATCCAGGTATTACATTAAGCAATGTAGAATTATAAGTCCTTATTCCTGTTCTGGGCTCCGTGTGTTTGAGTTATTTACATGAGCTAACCAAGCAGGGTGACTTAGATTGTGTGTTACAGAAGATTTAAGTTCTAGACACAATAAACTCTCTGCCTTTGGTCTCACACTGTAGGTGAAGCTCTAGAATACATACACTATCATCCTTTGCCCTATATTCTGATTTATCTTAGTCCCAACCAACCAGCTTCGTTTTTATCTCTAATTGAAGGGTGACCTCTTTTCTTGTTACTTCGACAGTTGCAGTATGGAACAATGCTGACTTTTAGTGTTGCAGCACTCCATTTCTGAGTCTTAGATGTCACAGAGATACCCAAAGTTCCAGGGAATACCAGCTTATGCACATAAAGTATAGCATCTCAGAATCTAGAAAAATACTTATAACTTTGGACTAAGTTTGACTGTTATAAAAGCTTACACTCTAGGCTCCTATTTTCTTATAGATATTTTCAAAAAGAGACCATACCATATTTGTTCTTTTGTTTCTGGCTTATTTTACACAATGATGTCCTCAAGGTTCATTCACTTTGTTGCATGCCTCACAATTTCATTCCTTTTTTGTAGCTGTACAATATTCCATCATGTGTATACATCACAGTTTGCCATTCAGCTTCCAAGTCATTGTAACATTTGGCCCCCTCCATCTATTGGGCATCATGGATAATGTCCAAAATAATACATTTCTTACAGTTTCCTCACTTGACCCTACAATCATCAGCACTTTCAATTTTAGACAATCTTCATTGGTCCAAAGAGACAAATAACTAATAAACACAGCCTCACCAAATATCAAATCTAAAACTTCCCTTACCACTTCTCCCTTTTCCCCAATTATCTACCCTAGAATTACTATGATATTGTTAATGCTTCCTTGTTAACTATAGGCCATAGCATGCAATATTAATTTTCCCCCACGCCCCTCTATTGTTGACTCTTTGTACAAGATCAAACCTTTGAATTAGTTCATGCAAGAACTTATTTATACTTGTAGAGTTAATTAGTGGGATACATGACTATATAACCCCATTCAATTCTATTCACCTTTAATATGGCAATGTTACTTATAACCCCACTAATGAACTATGTTTATGTCTATTCATTCCCTTACATTTAAGTTCAACCTCACTGGGTAACTGTTCACCAATCTCTAGCTTCTGTCTAAATCTAGGTCCCCTGTATTCTACATTTTAAGCCCCTGAGCTTATCTTTACCAAAATCATAAGAATGGAATCATACAGTATCTATTCTTTTGTGTCTGGCTTATTCCATTCAGCATTATGTCCTCAAGGTTCATCTATGTTGTCATATGCTTCAGGATCTCATTTCATCTTACTGCTACATAATACTCCATTGCATGTACATACCATATTTTAAATATCCACTCATCTGTGGATAGGCACTTGGATTGTTTCCATCTTTTAGCAATTGTAAATAGTGCTGTTTTGAACATCAGTTTGCAAATGTCTGTTCATGCGACTGCTTTCAGCTCTTCCAGGTATATACTTAGTATTGGCAATGCTGAGTCATAGGGCAACTTGATATTTATTTCCTTGGGAAACCGCCAAACTGTCTTCCACAGTGATTGCACCATTGCACATTCCCACCATCAATGAATAAGTGTTCCAATTTCTCCACATCCGCTCCAGCATTTGTAGTTTTCTCTTTGTTTAACAGCAACCATTCCGATAGGTTTGTGGTGATATCTCATTGTAGTCTTGATTTGCCTTTCTTTTATATTGAAAATGAGTATCTCTTCATGTGCTTTTTAGCCATTATGTTGAAAACATGTCTATTCATAGCCTTTTCCCATTTTATAATTGGGTTGTTTGTTCTTTCTTTGTTGAGTTGTATAATTTCTTTATGTGCCAAGAATATCAAACTTTTGTCCAATATGTGATTTACAATATTTCCTTCCATTGATTAGGCTGCCTCTTCACCTTTTTTGACAAAGTCCTTTGAAGTACAAAACCTTTTGATTTTGAAGAGTTCAAATTAATCTATGTATTCTTTCACTGCTTGTGTTTTAGGTGTAAAGTTTAAGAAGCCACCTCCTATTAATAAGTCTTAAAGATGTTTTCCTGTATTTTCTTCTAAAGTTCTATGGTACTGTCTGTTATTTTTTGGTCTTTGTTTCATTTTGAATTAATGTTTTGTATAGGGTGTAAGATATGGGTCCTCTTTCATTCTTTTGCCATTGGTATCCAGTTCTACCATGCCCATTTATTGAAAAACCTATTTTGTACCGGTTCTGTGGATTTGGGGTCTTTGTTAAAGGTCAATTGACCAGAGATTTGGTAGTCTCTCTTCACACACTTGAATCGATTCCATTGGTCAATATTTCTGTCTTTGTGCCAGTACCATGTTGTTCAGATCACTATGGCTTTATAATAACTTTAAAATCAGGAAATGTTAATCCTTCCAGTTCACTATCTTTTTTTTAAGTATATTTTAGCTATTGAAGTCTCTCTCCATTCCCAATAAATTTGACAACTAGTTTTCCAAGTCATCAATGTAGGTTGTTGGAATTTTGATTGGTATTGCATTGAATCTGTAGATCAATTTGGGTAGAATTGACATCATAACGACATTCAACTTTCCTATCCATGGGCATGTGTGCTGGTTTGAAAGGATGTATGGACCCTAGAAAAGCCATGTTTTAATCAAAATCCCATTTCATAAAGGCAGAATAATCCCTATTCAATACTGTATGTTTGAATCTGTAATTAGATCATTTCCCTGGAGATGTAACCCAATCAAGAGTGGTTGGTAAACTGGATTAGGGGAGATGTGTCTCCACCCATTTGGGTGGGTCTTGATTGGTTTACTGGGGTTCTATAAAAGAGGAAACATTTTGGAGAATGAGAGACCTCTGAGAGAGCAGAGAATGACATAACCAAGAGAATCAGAGTCTACCAGCCAGCGAACTTTGGAGATGAAGAAGGAAAATGACTCCTGGGGAACTTCATGAAACAGAAAGCCAGGAGAGAAAGCTAGCAGATGATGCCATGTTCACCATGTGCCCTTCCAGCCAAGAGAGAAGCCCTGATTATGTTCGCCATGTGCCTTCTCACTTGAGAGAGGAACTCTGAACGTCATCGGCCTTATTGAACCAAGGTATCTTTCTCTGGATGCCTTTGATTGGACATTTCTATAAACTTGTTTTAATTGGGACATTTTCTCAGCCTTAGAACTGTAAACTAGCAACTTATTAAATTCCCCTTTTAAGAAGCCATTCTGTTCCTGTTATATTGCATTCTGGCAGCTGGCAAACTACAGCATGGAAGGTCTTTCCACCTATTTAGATATTCTTTGATTTCTTTTATTAATGTTTTGTAGTTTAATATATACATGTCCTTAATATCCCTAGTTAAGTTTAGTCCTAGGAGATATTTGATTCTTTTAGTTGCTATTTTGAATGGAATTTTTTCCTTCATTGTCTCTCAGGTCATTACTTATGTATAGAAACATTACTGATTTCTGTACATTAATCTTGTATCCCACTACATGCTGAAATTATTTATTAACTCAAATTGCTTTGTCATAGATTTCTCAGGACTTTCCAAGAATAATATCACATCATCTGCAAGTAATGAAAGTTTTGCTTCCTCCTTTCCTATTTGGATGCCTTTTATTACTTTTTCCTGTCTGACCATTCTAGCTCAAACTTCTAGTAAAATGTTGAATAATAGCAGTGGGAATGGGCATCTTTGTAACTTAATTTATGGGGAATGCTTTCAATCTCTCACCATTAAGTATGATGCTGGCTATGGGTTTTTCATATATGCCCTTTATGATATTAAGGAAGTTTCCCTCGATTCCCACTTTTTAAGTGTTTTTATCAGAAAAGGATAATGAAATTTGTCTAATGCCTTCTAAGCATCAATCAATATGATCATGTGATTTTTCCCATATGATTTGTTAATGTGCTCAAATGCATTGATTGATTTTCTTGTGTTGAACCACCCTTGCATTCCTGGTATAAACTCCACTTGATTGTGATGTATAATTATTTTAATGTGCTGTTGGATTCAATTTGGTAGTATTTTGTTGAGAATTTTTGCATCTATATTCATTGGGGAGATTGCCTATAGTTTTCCTTCCTTGTAGCACCTTTGTCCGGTTTTGGTATGAGTGATGCTAACATCATAAGATGAGTTAGGTAGCATATCCTTTTTCCTTAGTTTTTTTGGAAGAAGTTTGAGCAGAATTGGTGTTTACTCTTTGGGGAATATTTGGTAAAATTCCTGAGTTAAGTCATCTGGCCCTGGGTTTTTCATTGTAGGAAGAGTTTTGATGACCAATTGAATCTCTTTACTTGTGATTGGTCCGTTGAGATCGTCTATTTCTTCTTGAGTCAGTGTAGGTTTTTCATGTGTTCCTAGGAATTTGTTCATTTCATCTAAGTTAGTTTATTGGCATGTAGTTATTTGTAGTATCTTCTATGATTTTTAAAATTTCTTCAGGGTCCATGTTACTGACCCCCTCTCATTTCTGGTTTTGTTTATTTGTGTCCACTCTTTCTTTTTCTTCGTCAGTCCATCAAGGGGTCCATCAATTTTATTTATTTTCTCAAAGAACCAACTTTTGGGCTCCCAAAATTAAAATTCTTCTTTCTCTAACTTCTCTTAAAAGTGTTACTAACCACAACAATAGCTGCAATTTATTTAAGTATCATTCTCTCTGTTGTTTTTGTTGTTCTTGTTCTTATTCTCCAATTCACTTATTTCTGCTTTGATCTTTGCTATATCTCTTCTTCTATTTACTTTGGGGTTAGTTTGCTGTTTTTTGTCTAGTTCCTCCGGGTGAGCACTTAAGTCCTTGATTTTTGTTCGTTCTTCTTTTTAAAGATAGGCATTTAGGGCAATAAATTTAACTCTCAGCACTGCCTTTGCTGCATCCCATAAAGTCTATGTTGTATTCTCATTTTTGTTCATCTCCAGGTATTTACCTGTAGCAGACAGGATTAACATAAAACCTGCGGCACTACTTGGGAGTAGATGGCATTAGGGTGGTGGAAGCAGTAAGCTGCTTTATGTTATCTAATTTATGTAAGACAGTCTAGGAGGAAGAGAATGTTTGTTTACCCCAAATGGTTATTTAAAGTACAAAGGAAGAACACTGAAAGATAAGAACTTTGTTCCCTCAGGAAATGCATGCATGCCTTTTGTCAATCTGCAGTATATAACCAGGATCTGGTTAAGAATAAAATCGTCTAAACTTAAGCCTCTGACCCCCTGAGCCCATCTGTGTGTGTCTTTCTTCCTTTCTTCCTTTCTTCCTTCCTTCCTTAATATCCTTCAAGCTCCATTTCATAGGAAGTAACATTCACCAGTTTTGCTAGCAATTTCTTCTTTGACCCACTGATTATTTAAGATTGCATTATTTAATCTCCCTGTGTTTGGAAAGTTCCATTGTATTCAGAGAGAATACTTTATATAATTTCAATCTTATTAAATTTATTAAGCCTGTTTTGTGCCCAAGCATATGCTTTGTCCTGGAGAACATTCCATGAGCACTACAGAAGAATGTGTATCCTGATATTTTGGGGTGTAATGATCTATATATGTCTATTAAGTTTAATTCATTTATTCCATCATTTACATTCTCTCTGTTCTTGTTGATCCTCTATCGGGTTGTTCTATCTATAGTGGAGAGTAGTGTGCTGATGTCTTCCACTGTTATTGCTGAAGTTCCCTTCAGTTTTTCTAATGTTTGTATCATGTATTTTGGAGCTCCATGCTTAGGAGCATACACATTTATGATTGTCATATCTTCTTGGTGAATTGTCCCTTTTATTAATATGTATTGTCCTTCCTGGGCTCTTATGACATCTTTACATTTAAAGTCTATCTTATTTGATATTAGCCTAGCTACTCCTGCTTTCTTTAGCTTACAGCTTGCACAGAAGGTTTTTTCCATCCTTTCACTTACAATCTATTGTGGCCCTAGGTCTAAGATAAGTCTCTTGTAAGCAGCATATAGATGGATTGTGTTTTTTAATTTATTCTGCCAATCTGTATCTTTTAATTGGTGAGTTTAGTCCACTAACATTTAAAGTTATTTCGATAAGAGCAGTTTTTGAGTCCAACAACTTATCCTTTATTTTTTATTTGCCAGATCTATGTGTTCTGTTCCCTCTCTCTTTTTATCCTTTGAGTTAAACTTGCTGATACTGTTCAATTTTATGCCTTCCTTCAGAGCTCCCTCTCCTGTCTTTTTTTTTCAGCTGAAATACCTTTAATATTTCTTGTGGGGCAGGTCTCTTGTTGACCAATTCTCTTAGCCTTTGTTTGTCTGAGAAAATTTTAATCTCTCCCTCAATTTTGAAGGACAACCTGGTTGTATAAAGAATTCTTGGCTGGAAGGCTTTCTTGTTCAGGATCTTAAAAATATCATAGCACTTCCTTCTCACCTCCCTGCTGCCTGCTGTGTAGTCCATACTCAGACTTAGGTGGTTTCCCTTGGATGTAGCAAATTGCTTTTCTCTTGCAGCTTCCAGAACTTTCTGCTTCTCCTCAAAATTTGTCGTTCTGATTAGTATGTGTCTTAGAGTAGGCAATATTTTGATTTATTCTCTTTGGCCTATTTGAGGTTCATTGGGCTCATTTGATTTGCATATTTGTCTTTTATAGGAGTTGGAAAGTTTCCCCCCATTAGCTCTTCAACTAAACTTCCAAGGCCTTTACTCTTCTATTCTCCTTCTATTTATGGTCTTCATGTCATCAACCATTTCTCTGAAATCCTGTTCCATTTTTTCCATCTCTCTTGCTATTTGTTCTTTTGTGCATTCAAGTTCAATTGCCCTGTCTTTTAGCTCACTTATTCTTTCTTACACCTCTTCAAATCTACTGTTGTGTGTCTCTAGTATATTTTTAATTTGACTACAGTATCTTTCATCTCTGTGAGATATGCTGTTTTTCTATTTCTTCTTTCAAAATCTTTTTTATGCTCTTTCAGTGTCTTCTTGATATCCTTTTTGTCCTTATTTAATTGTTCCAAATTCCATGTCCCTCCAGTGTTTTAATTCTGGTCTTTTGGTTGAGCCATATCTGCCTAAATCTTCATGTGCTTTGTGACTTTCTGTTGCATTTGGGGAATTTGATTACCTTCATAAGATTTTTTTTGCAAGTTTGGTTTCCTTCACTCATCTAAGGCTTTTTATGTGCGTAACTTTACATTGAAGGTCCCCTTTTGCATTTGGTTTGTGAGCAACTCTCCATCACACCAAGGCCTAAATCACATGGAGGCTATGCAATTTTACTTAAAGCTTCCCAACAGATGGCGCTCATGAGCCAACTATACCTCTCAGTCCTGTCCCCTTTGACTGTGGCAGCTGACTGAACAAGATGGAGACCCCAAATAATTTCAGCGAGGGCCACTGATCTCAATGCATGCTAAGAGTCACCAGTCCAGAATGCCACAATCACTGGGAAGAAAACATTGCCTTTCTGATGCCTTGATTTTGGACTTCTTTTAGCCTTAAAACCATAGCCCATAAATTCCCATTGTTTAAGCCAACCCATTGCATGGTATTTGTTTTAGCAGCTTGGAAACTAAATGAGAAATGTTCTGTGCCTTCACTGTATCAATCTCAATATCCTGGTTTTGAGATTATACCATAGTTTTTTTAAGATGCAACCATTGCGGAAAACAGTATACGAGGGATATGGGCTTTGCCTGCTATTATTTTATATAACTGCATGTGAATCTACAGTGATCTCACATAAAATTTCTTTAGCACATCTAACATCCAGGAGAGGCTCTCTTGGCAGAGTGGAAAAAGCCTTACACGATGACATAAAAGATAGTAGTCTGGTCCCAGCTTTGGCGTAAACTAACCTTGTGACTTTGAGTCATGTAACCCGAGTCTCAGGATCCTCACATTAAAAATGGAAACCAACCTAACCTAACACATAGGTGTGCTATGATGATCGGGTTAAATAACTTTGTAAAACCCCTTTGTGAAATGCTCTATGCAAACCCAGGGGAAAAAATAAAAACTAAAACACCTATTTGCTAGCTTATAGTTCTGTAGGCCCGAAGTCCACAGTGGGTCTCACTGGGTTAAAATGAAGGTGTTAACAGGGCTGCCTTCTTCCTGGATGCTTTGATGTATCTGTTTCCAGATTTAAAGTTTGTTGATCGAATAAGGGACTGAAACCCCTGCTCCCTTGCTGACTGTCAACCAGCAGCCACACTTACCTCCTAGAGGTCTCTCTCCAGTCTTTGAACATGCCACCTACCTACATCTCAGAACCAGGGAATGCATATTGAATTCTTCTCTTGCTTGGAAGCTGATGTCTTCCGCCGTATCAATTCTATCTTCCTTTTCTGCTGCAGTTCACTTCTGCCACCAGTTGCAGAAAGTTTTCTGCATTTAAGGAACATATGATTAGATTGGGCCCACCTGGATGATCTAAACTAATTAACTATTTTAAGGCCCAAACCTGCAAAATCCCTTTTGTCAATTAAGGAAACATATTCACAGGCTTGAGGGATTAAGGTGTGGTCATCTTTAGGGCCAGTCTGCCTAACACATTTGGTTTCTGACTTTGGGGAATATTTTTCTTTCCCAGTGAAGTACGACTTTCCATGTCTGACTCTAATGGAATTCATACTGCCAACATAGGATATTTTTCCTTTATTTTATAATTAAGCACTTTGAAATTCCACTCCTGAACACCATTCATTCTTGATAAAGTCAATTTATTCTTGGTTTACCATTAATTGTGGTATTTACTAGACTATTAGATTTGATTTACTAACATTTTGATAAATAATTCTATAGATACACATGAGTAAAACTAGTCTATAGTGTTTAAATTTTTGTGCTTTTTTATTTTTAATGTAATTTTATTGAGATATAGTCACACACCATACAAACCATCCACAGTATACAATCACTGTCTCACGTATCATCACATAGTGCTGCATACATCCCCATAATTAAGTTTAAAACATTTTCCTTATTCCAGAAAAGAAATAAAAGTAAAACACCCAAATCCTCCCATACCCTAAGTTCCCCCTTATTACTGACTTATTAGTATTTGTGTGGTACATTTGTTACTGTTAATGAAAGTGTATTAAAAGATTACTATTAATTATAGTCCATAGTTTGCAATGGGTACATTTTTCCCATATACCCCTCTATTAATTCCTTATAATAGTGTCATATATTTTCTCCAGTTCATAAAATCACTTTTCTAATATTTGTGCATTTAATCACATACATTGTTCACCACAAGATTCACTATGTTAAAAATCCCCAAGTTTTAACCTCCCGCTTTCCTTCTGGTGACATAGATGACTCTAAACTTCCCCTTTTTACCATATTCAAACTCCATTCAACACTGTTAAATATTCTCTTTGTGCTGTATTTAAGATTCAAGTCTGAATATTTTAGTTACATCATCTTCATAAAATATGCTGTCAGGTGTTGCTTCCTATTGAAACGGAGCCCGAAGGATATTAAGGAATGATGAGAAAAAAAGCAAGGAAGAAAGAAAGAAAGACACAGATGGGCTCAGGGGGTCTGAAGCTTGAGTTTACTTCAGACAGACTTCAGACAATTTTATTCTTAACCAGATCCTGGTTATATACCACAGGATGTCAATAGGCATGCATGCATTTCCTGAGGGAGCAAAGTTCTTATCTTTTGCTTTTGCCAGTGTTCTTCATATTTAACATAACCATTTGCGGTAAACATTCTCTTCCTCCCAGACTGCTCTACATAACAATCTCCACAGTTTACTGCCGCCATCCTGAGGCCAACTGCTTCCAACAAATTCTGCAGGTCTTGTTTTATACCCTTGGCTCCTACAGTCAAGTTTGAATAAGAGTTTGATGTAAGAATTTGTCTTAATGTTTGTCCTGGAGGATATTATTTTCAAAATTTTCCTTCATTTTCAAATTTATTGGCATGAATAAATTCAACTCCTTATCGGTTTTAATCTGTAGTTACCTGCTGTTTATCATTCCTATTAGAACATTTTGGGAAGGCTTGCTAAGGATTTGTTTTAGTCACATTTTCCATCAATATAAGATTTAACCCTTTTTGGGAATTAACTATGTGCCAAGGCACTGTTCTAAGTACTTTCCATGGTTAACTTCTTTACCTATTAACAAACTTATGAGGTGGTGTTCTAGTTTGCTGGTGCTGGAATGCAACATACAGAAATGGAATGGCTTTTAAAATGGGGAATTTAATAAGTTGCTAGTTTACAGTTCTAAGGCCATGGAAAAGTCCCAATTAAAGCAAGTCTACAAAAATGTCCAAATTAAGGCACAACAAGAGGTTACCTTCACTCAAGAAAGGCCGATGAAGTTCAAGGTTTCTCTCTCAACTGGAAAGCCACATGGCAAACATGGCAACACCTGCTAGCTTCCTCTCCAGGCTTCTTGTTTCATGAAGCTCCCCAGGGGGGTATTCATCTCCAAAGGTCCCTGGCTGAGTGGGCTCTCTCCTCCTTGTGGGCTCTCTCGTCCTCCTGGATCTCTTGAGAGTTTCCAAATCACTTCCTCTATTAAAGGATTCCAATAAACTAATTAAGACCCACCTGGAAAGGGCGGAGCCACATCTTCATGGAGATAATCTGATCAAGTTTCCAGTCTAAAGTGCTGGATGGGGATTAAAAGAAATGGCTGCTCCTGTAAGGTTGGATCAGGATTAAGATGTGGCTTTTCTAGGGTTCATAATCCTTTCAAACCAGCACAGGTGAGTTCCAGAATTATCCTTTTAAAAGCTAGGAATGTTTGGTGGTGTTTTTACTTGTCCTTGCCCTACCCAATCCGCAGCTCAGTAGCAGGGTTTTTAAAATTAATATACTATATATTCACATACAATGTAATCGTCCCAAATGTACAATCAATGGTTCATAATATCATCATATAGCTGTGCATTTATCATCACAACTGACTTTTTTTCTTTTTTGTGAAAAATAACATATATACAAAGAAGTAATAATTTCAAAGCACATCACAACAATTAGTTGCAGAACAGATTTCAGAGTTTGGTATGGTTACAATTCCACAATTAGTAGTAATTTTAAAGATAACAGCCTGCATTCCCAGTGCAGGACTCTGGCCTCTAATTCTGGATGGAAAAAAGCAAGCCTTATCCTGAAAAATACAATAATTCTGAAGGGAAATTTAATTAATATTACTTATTATCTGTGCAAAAGTATCTTGGTGCAAACAGATTACAAGGTTTTATGCAATTTATTAGTGTGGAATACTTTTAACCAAGTGGAAAATTTAATGACACTCTCCAGTAAAAAATCTGACAATATGTAATGTTGCACACTTATTTGAAATCCTATCCCTTTGCTTACAACATATAACAAAGCAACTTTGAAAGTAAGTGTGATGATCGTAAATCATAGCAAGACATATAAATATTGTTTTTTAATTTGAAAATAAAAAGAAAAGAAAACACATTGGAAATTATGAATCACCGTATGAAAATATCCATTATTGTGGGAAATAGGCATGTATTTAAAAACCTAAAAATACAGACATCCTCATTGTACTTTTGAAATGTTGAATTTTTAACAGGTGAAAATTT
Organism: Tamandua tetradactyla; assembly: GCF_023851605.1. Classification (NCBI taxonomy): domain Eukaryota; kingdom Metazoa; phylum Chordata; class Mammalia; order Pilosa; family Myrmecophagidae; genus Tamandua; species Tamandua tetradactyla. Next base: position 23,042,908 of record NC_135349.1, read on the forward strand.
AATTTTAATGAATACACTTGAGTTACATAAAGTAGCTGCTTTTAAACATTCTCACAAATTATATCTGACAGAAATTTCATCCGTAAAAATACCACAATATCTATGATTTTGAGCCGTCAAATCCCTCAATCAATGGAGACTTTTGAAAAAGAAGTTCTGCTAAAACAGAAGATAAAGTAAAGAATAAAATATCGAGCTAGGAACAGGACCGAAAAGGAAAGTTTCTGGGATCGCCAGCTAAGAAAATCGCCCGCTAAGAAAATCGCCCGGGAGAAGCCACCACCCCTCCCTTTTGACGTTTTGCCCAAATTGGTTCCGAAGCCGCGGCGCAGGAGCCGGTTGGCCCGAGAAGAACTCTGTCGCCCCCTACCGGCAAAACTGTAGAATTGCTTAAATTCTCCAAGGTCCAGGCTGCGCTGAAGGCACTTAGGATGCTCCAGGCACGGGCTCTTTTCTTAATTTGAAAGGACTGGACTTTATGGAAAATACCACATTGTAAGCAGGTTCTTTGAACCATTAGTTTAAAACAGGATGACAGCAACCATCATGCATAAAAGCTTCAAAAGGAACTGAACTGAACTGGTACCAAACACAGCACAAGAAAGAGGACTGAGCCAGGCAGGCTCTGAAAAAGTCTTTTCCTAGAAATGGAGGCAACAGCAGCTGCAAATAACCACAAAGACAGGTAAGAAAAGACAGCATCCACTCGATGGAGGCTTCAGAGAGTAAAAGGAAGCAGAGCAACAGACTCATCTTATGAACAGGGGGTAAAGGACAAACAGACAGAGGGGTTGTACTTCCTGCTGCTCTGGAAACAGACCACACTGCATGAGCCTGCCGCGGTTCTTAGAAAGGCAGAGTACTGTCAGAGAGGGAAACAATATTAGGCAGCTTTAGAAGCACCAGGCATGTTGTCTTGGCCCTCAGCTCCTATGGGAGCAGGAGAGCATGTCTCTCATGTTTCATATCTAAACTCACACCTGAGCTGCTTGTCCTGGCTCCCATCACCTTGCCTCAACACTGACACTGAAATCATGGCAGTGTTTGTTGCCCCAGTGGACCTCCCACCTTTTAATGAGTGTACAGGTAAAGAAAAGAGTCACAGTGAGAACTTTGAACAAAAAAACAGGGCTCTGTTGGGAAAAGAGTTTCTGCCTTCCTCCTCCTGGTGCTAGAGGGTCCCTAGCGGAGAGGGGTTTGACATGGCTGAGCCTACCCAGGCTTTGGGTTCAATAGCAAAAGCCTTCTTTTTAACTCTGTGCCCCCACCATTCAGATCCTCCCAAGGATCCTCCAAGTTCATAAAAGTTCAGCTCTGAAAGCAGGAAGAAAAAAAGCAACTGAGAGGAAGAAGGAGGAGAGTTTTCTTTCCACAGCACATGTTACTAACCAGGACTGTTTCCCTATACTTATTTTACACAATCTAGGGCAGTGATTCTCAAATAAGGTGGCAGGCCTACTGAAGAGGTTCTCAAGAGTCTCCAAAGAGGTTCTGTGCAGTATACAGAAGCCCCTAATTCACTCTCAATTGAGAATCAGTGCATGAAATAATAGAGGTTCCTGAAGGGAGTGTGTTGTTCATATGAACACTGTCAGAGGCAGAACAAAAAGTTTAAAACTCCTAACCTATCCCAACAACTTATTTTTCAGAAATAGAAAAACCAATAAGCAAATTTATCTGGAAGGGCAGGGTGCCCCGAATTGCTAAAAAACATCTTGAGGAAAAAAAACGAAGCTGGAGGTCTTGCACTGCCTGACTTTAAGGCATATTATGAAGCCACAGTGGTCAAAACAGCATGGTATTGGCATAAAGATAGATATATCGACCAATGGAATTGAATAGAGTGCTCAGATATAGACCCTCTCATCTACGGACATTTGATCTTTGATAAGGCAGTCAAGCCAACTCACCTGGGACAGAACAGTCTCTTCAATAAATGGTGCCTAGAGAACTGGATATCCATATGCAAAAGAATGAAAGAAGACCCATATCTCACACCATACACAAAAGTTAACTCAAAATGGATCAAAGATCTAAACATTAGGTCTAAGACCATGAAACAGTTAGAGGAAAATGTAGGGAGATATCTTATGAATCTTACAATTGGAGGCGGTTTTATGGACCTTAAACCTAAAGCAAGAGCACTGAAGAAGGAAATAAATAAATGGGAACTCCTCAAAATTAAACACTTTTGTGCATCAAAGAACTTCATCAAGAAAGTAGAAAGACAGCCTACACAATGGGAGACAATATTTGGAAATGACATATCAGATAAAGGTCTAGTATCCAGAATTTATAAAGAGATTGTTCAACTCAACAACAAAAAGACAGCCAACCCAATTACAAAATGGGAAAAAGACTTGAATAGACACCTCTCAGAAGAGGAAATACAAATGGCCAAAAGGCACATGAAGAGATGCTCAATGTCCCTGGCCATTAGAGAAATGCAAATCAAAACCACAATGAGATATCATCTCACACCCACCAGAATGGCCATTATCAACAAAACAGAAAATGACAAGAGCTGGAGAGGATGCGGTGAAAGAGGCACACTTATCCACTGTTGGTGGGAATGTCAAATGGTGCAACCACTGTGGAAGGCAGTTTGGCAGTTCCTCAAAAAGCTGAATATAGAATTGCCATACGACCCAGCAATACCATTGCTGGGAATCTCCTCAAAGGAATTAAGGGCAAAAACTCAAACAGACATTTGCACACCAATGTTTATAGCAGCATTATTTACAATTGCAAAGAGATGGAAACAGCCAAAATGTCCATCAACAGACGAGTGGCTAAACAAACTGTGGTATATACATACGATGGAATATTATGCAGCTTTTAGACAGGATAAACTTATGAAGCATGTAATAACATGGATGGACCTAGAGAACATTATGCTGAGTGAGTCTAGCCAAAAACTAAAAGACAAATACTGTATGGTCCCAATGATGTGAATCGACATTCGAGAATAAACTTGGAATATGTCATTGGTAACAGAGTCCAGCAGGAGTTAGAAACAGGGTAAGATAATGGGTAATTGGAGCTGTTGGGATACAGACTGTGCAACAGGACTAGATACAAAAACTCAAAAATGGACAGCACAATAATACCTAATTGTAAAGTAATCATGTTAAAACACTGAATGAAGCTGCATCCAAGCTATAGGTTTTTGTTTTGTTTTGTTTTGTTTTGTTTTTACTATTATTACTTCTATTTTTTTTCTCTATATTAACATTCTATATCTTTTTCGGTTGTGTTGCTAGTTCTTCTAAACCGATGGAAATGTACTAAGAAATGATGATCATGCATCTATGTGATGATGTTAAGAATTACTGATTGCATACGTAGAATGGTATGATTTCTAAATGTTGGGTTAATTTCTTTTTTTCCGTTAATTAATAATAATGAAAAAAAGCATTGGGAGCAATATGGGTGTGAGCCCATGAGAAAGAATTGGGGGATGGCCAAAAACAGCCAAGTCAATGATCAGTAAAATATAATGTTGTTTTGTAACTGAATGAATTTGTAAGAGAATAAACAAATGGAATTTAAATTTTAAAAAAAAACCAAAAAAAAAAAAACTCCTAACCTAGGTGTGGCACACACCAAGATGATGGAGTACATTTTTCAGAGATTTTTTTCTAAATCAGATTACAAACAAGTCATTCTTCAGGTAGCCAAACTATAGGATTAGGTTCCAAGCATCATAGCCAAGAAGAAAAGGTTTACCCACTTATCTGGAATGATAACACTAGATTAAAGAAATACAATTCAGTTCTCCTAAAGACCATTTCCAGAAGAACCTACCCATCCCTATGGGTACTAAGTGCAGCACAGGCTAATCACTGTACGTTTTATTGCAAGACTGGCTTTTCTCTGCTTCCTTCTCTTTGATACTGTGCAAGGGTCCCACCAACTTGCTATGAACAAGCATTAAACCTTTGAAATACTTAATGGTCTTCACTTTCTGCTCTAGGGTGGCATCCTCATCACACACAAACACTGCGAGGATACTGCTGGAAGGCAGACACAGTCCACACGTGGCTCACCCCCTCCTCGATGGCCTTATACAGAGCAAACGCCTAGTGCGCACCCATGATGAGGATCATCACCTCTCTAGCATCCATGATGGTGCCCATGCCCACCCTCAAGGGCCATGGTGGGCACCTCAGATTCCACTGAAGAACCTAGTGTTGGCCAGGATGGCCATGGGCAGCATCTTCACGTGGGTCCTGGACACCAGACTGGAGTCTGGTTCATTGAAGGCAATGTGTCCAGTGGGGCCAACGCCCCCAACAAGCAGCTCAATCCCACCCATAGCTGTGATCTGCTCTTCAAAGGTATCACACTCTGCCTCTGGGTCTGCTGCATTCTCATCCAGAATAAGGGTGTTTTCTGGATGGATGTCAATGTGCTCGAAGAAGTTGTTCCACATGAAGGAGCAGTACTCTCTGGGTGGTGTCAAGAGGGCCCACATACTCTTCCATGTTGAAGGTCTTCACATATTTGAAGGATAAGTCCCTGTTCTTGTAGTTCTCAATAAGCTTCTTGTAGCAGCCAAGTAAGGTGCTCACAGTGGGAATCCCCAAGTGGGAATACCAAGGTAAGGTACTTGTCTGGTCCTGGGTTAAAGTGGATGATGCAGTATTTGGCTGCCCACTCACTGGCCTGAGAATTGTTGTCAAGAGTGATGAACTTCTTCTTGTCAAGGACACCTCCAACGGCTCCTACAGCCATCCATGTGCACTCTTGACGAGCACATGCAATGGAGGCATGTCTTGAAAAAGAAGGAGATCTCCATGCTTTGGAGATATCTGAAAAAGATCTCCTCTTAGTCATGCTGTAATGACAGGACAGGCTTGCAGTTTCCTTAGAACCAGTCATCAAAATCCAGAACAGACAAGGTGCCTACCTTTTTCTGCCATCAGATTCTCCCGCAGAGACTCAACCTGTTTATAACAGAAAACTACAATGCCACCTGAGGTTAGCTATTCCTGGAGAAATTACTCTTTCTGTAGGAGGCAGGGGAAGAAAATGGCTCCAAAAAATGTATTCACATCCTAATTACCCAGATTCTCTTTTGCCTTATATGGCAAAAGATCTGATTAAATTACAGATCTCACGACCCACAAATACCTCAGGGTAAAATTGCTTAGATTTCTCTGAGTTCTTGTTCACTCCAGGATTTTGTCCTTCTAATTCTTTGCCCCCTGTTGAGAAGTTTGAAGCTCTTAAAATGGTTTTTATATCTCACCCCCATTTCTAGTAGTCTTCAGTGGGAGGGCTGGTCTCAATCACTTAGTTTTTGCTGCTTGAAGTGGAAGTTGCCCTGGCTTTTGTATTCATCTGGTCCAGAAGCCTTTAGCGAAGGATTCCTGTGGGCCCTCTTGTTCCAATTCAATGCTGGGTTCTCCCAAGGAAATTTGGCACTCACCAAGATGCCAAAAGTTTAGATACTGTTCCTAGCAGGAAAGGCCTAGTTTACATAAAAATATTTCCAAGTTTCATTTAAGCTCCAGTTATTTCTGACACTGATCAAGGCTCATGGATCAGTTTCTTGTGGCTGCTATAACAAATCACCACAATCTTGGTGGCACAAAACAACAGAAATGTGTACTCTCACAATTCCAGAGGCCTTGAGTCCTAAATCAAGGTGTTGGCATGGCCCCGCAAAGGCTCCAGAGGAGAACCCATTCCTTGCATCTTCCAACTGCTTTGACTCCAGATGTTCCTTGGCTTCATCACTAATCTCTACCTATGATCAGATTTTCTCCTCTTACCTCTATGAATTCTGCTGCTTCTCTTTATAAAAACACATTGATTGCATCCAGGGTCCACCCAGGTGATCGAGGATAAGCTGCTCCTAGACTAGAAACATGAGGACATAAAAGAACTGCCAAGAGAACCTTAACAAAAAGTACAACCCAATGACAGCCACAAAACTCCAATGCTGAAATTATCAGATGCATACTAAAAAACATACCTTTATCAAGTTCAAGAAGATAAAGGCAAGCTCTAAAAATTGGGCATAAAACCAGAAACAATAACAAGTGATGTGGCAGACATGAAAAATAATTACATAGAAATCCTGTAACTGAAAAATATAGTAGCCAAAATTAATCTCAATGGGCAGGTTTAACCACAGGTTAAAATAAATTTTTAAATTGAAAGATCAGAAAGAAGTAACCAAAATAAATCATCTAGAGGGGAAAATTATGGAGAATTAGATATAAAACAGATGCATCTGAGGGTAAAATTAATGGTAGGCAGATAGTAAGACATGCAAGGGGGCATGCAAAATAACTGGGTAGGGCAGACCAAGGTGGCTCAGCAGGCAGAGTTCTCGCCTGCCATGCCAGAGACCCGGGTTCGATTCCTGGTGCCTGCCCATGCCAAAAAAAAAAAGAGCTGGATATCCTGAAGGCTGGCATGAGCTGTAGGGATGGGAGATGGAGACAGTTGAGTGGAGAGTCCATGGAACTTTGGCTTAAGGTTGTCTAATTCCCTATATTATGGATTCCAGTATCCACGGAACAAAGAAAAAATTATCTTGGCAGAGCATTATAATAAGCTTATATATGTTGGTTTTGTATCAATTTAATCCCTTTTATTATACATTCTCTACAATATTATTAAATGAAAATGTAAATGAACCAAACCATAAGCCCACAAGTTGATAAATATATTTAATAAATGTTTAATTAATAAATATAACCTGTTACCACCCAGTTGCATAAATATTCTCTTAAATACTTTTAATAAATTATAAGGACCATTTCATAATCTATTTGGTTTTAAATCTGCCATATTTTGCCTAATTCTTAGAATCACAATTTTAAATATTACATTGTGTTCCATTAAGGATACTATGCCAGTTACTAATGATTGCTTCAGCAATATTGGATTAAAGTTTATAATACCTAATTCCTAACTCTAATTTATATGGTGGAGTTTTATTAACACAAAAGTCACACGTAGATGAATCCCAATGGAATCACAGACCTTGCTTCTCCAGAGCACACAGAGGTTAATTCTTTAGACATCTGGTTTTGGCAGATTGACTCTAGTTGGAGCACTCCAAATGCTTGGCTTAACCAGGCTGTTTACAGCTTTACCTTAGCTGTCACTTCCTACTTATGCAGACCCTAAAGATCAACCAGAGATGAAAGCTTAGGGTCTTTGGTCTTTCCTGAGCATAAGTCTGGCCGTTTAAGAATGGCCTTTCACCATTCCCCAGTAATCAAAGGATTTCCTTTGATAAGGGCTTATTCAAAGCCTTTATTCCCCTATACAGCTCCTTCCCCAGCTTCTTCCTGCCTCGACTTTTCTTGTCTGTCTGCTGTTTTCCCTGTTTTTTATCCTCTGCCTCAGATGACTTTGAGTAGTATGTGCCTTTGAATATTTTCCAAAGACGCCACACAAGGGACAGCAAGATCTGGGATGGCGAGTCCCCAGGCTATCACTAGACAGGCTGAGCCAGACATAGATGCTCCCTGTATGTGCATGAGAGTTACTCTGCTTCCTCCAGATCTGGGACCTGTTATCTGCACTGGTGGCAGGGGTGCTCAGCTGGTGAGGGTGAGCATGGGGCCAGCCAGGGTGCCATGAGATCCTACTGCTTTTAAATAGCCTTTTACTTAATTCGGCTCTCACCCTGCTATTCAGTTCTTTAACTGTTTTCTGGAGTTTTGAGAAAGATGTTTCTGCCAGTTTTGCTGTTGTTCAGAGCTTCTGTAGGGGGATGGAGCCCTGAAGCATCTCACTCAACCATTTTGATTTGGGTAGGACTCCTATAATTAAACTTTCGAGAACTAAAGACAAGAAAATATTGAAACTATCCAGAGAGAAATGACATATAGAGGAACATCAATTAAAATGTCACTGGATTTCCCTTCTGTAACGATAGAGACCAGAAAGAAGTGGCAAAATATTTTTAAGTGCTGAAAGAATTGTCAGTTTATATGGTGGAACTTCCCTTCAGCAATGAAGGGAAAATAAAAATTCATTTACAGAAGAAACCTAATTCATTACCAGCAGACCAACCTTTAACAATTGGTGAGAGGAAGGACCACAATGAAGACTATAAAAAGAGACAGAGGGTGGGCCACGGTGGCTCAGCAGGCAAGAATGCTTGCCTGCCATGCCAGAGGACCCGGGTTCGATTCCCGGTGCCTGCCCGTGTTAAAAAAAAAAGAGAGAGAGAGAGACAGACTAAAAAACTATACTAAAATGAGAATGTTTTCATACTGATTGTGGTGGTGAATGCATAACTATGCATTCCAAGATCAAGAGCCATTGATTTTACACTTTGGATATATTATATGGTATGTGAATAAAACAGTTTTTAAAAAACCAATTATACTAATACATAAAGATGTAATCACAAAATTTTCAAGTAATCAGCAGAAAGATAAGAAAATAAAAGCAAACTAGAGGGAAACAAATAATAAAAGGGCAGATCAAAGTGTTAACATAATGATAATTACCTTAAGTGTAAATGGTCTATTTATATGAATCAAAAGACAGAATCTGGCAGAGTGGATAGAAAATATGACCTAAACATATGATGCTTAAAGTAAACTTACTTCTAATTTGATGACAAAAGTAGGTGAGAGTAAAAGGATGTAAACAGTAATTTTTTAAAAATCAAGAGTGATTATAGTAATATCTGAGAACAAAGACTTTGCAGCAAAGAAAATTGCTAGAGACAAAGAGGGATATTACATAATGATAAAAGGGTCAGTTTACCAGGAAGACATAATGATCCTAAATGTGTACTTACCAAACAAGAGAGCTTCCAAATACATGAAATAAAACAAGGAGAAATAAACAAATTCACAATTATAATTGGGGACTTTAACACTCCCCTCTAGGCAACTGACAAAACTAGTAGACAAAAATCAGCAAGTATACAGAAAGTTTGAACAACACAATCAACCAACAGAATTTAATTAACATGTACAGAACACTCTATCCAGTAATTATAGAATACACATTTTTTAAGTATTCATGAAATTTTCACCAAGATAGGCCATATCTGGACCATAAAAGAAATGTCAACAAATTTAAAAGAACTAAAATCATGTAGAATGAAATAGGGGATGTGCTAATTTGAAGGGATTATGTACTTGAGAAAAGCCATGCTTTAATCTTGATCCATCTTGTGGAGGAAACTATTTCTTTTAAACCCTATTCAGTATTGTATGTTGAAACTTGATTAGATTATCTATATGGAGATATGACTCACCCAATTGTGGGTATTAACTTTTGAATAGAGGTAGATGTGACTCCACCCATTCTGGGTAAGTCTTGATTAGTTTACTGGAATCCTTTAAAAGGGGAAACATTTTGGAGAAAGTCTCTTTTTGTAGCCACGAGAACCACAAGAGTTCTTGCAGCCAGAGATGTTTGGAGATGAAGAAAGAATATACCCCCAGGGTAGCTTTATGAAATAAGAAGCCTGGAGAGAAAGCTAGCAGATGTCATCATGTTTACTATTTGCCTTTCCAATTGGAAGAGAAAACTTGAACTTCATTGGCCTTTCTTGAGTGAAGGTAACCTCATGGTGCCTTAATTTGGACATTTTTATAGATTTGCTTTAATTGGGACATTTTCATGGCCTTAGAACTATAAACAAGCAACTTCATAAATTCCCCTTTTTAAAAGCCATTCCATTTCTGGTATATTGCATTCCAAGTAGTTAGCAAACTAGAACAGGGGAAATCACCACAGAGCCTGCAGCCATTAAAACAATAATAATCAAATATTTATGAACAACTTTTATGTTTATAAATTTGGCAACTTAGAAGAAATGAAATGATTCCTCAAAAAAACATGAACTCCCAAACTCAACCAAGATGAAATAGATAATTGGAGTAGTCCTATTAAAGAAATAAATTTAAACTCACCGAGCTGTTTACTTCTTTGTAAAACCCCTCTGGGAACATCCACAGGCAAATACAGAACCTTGATCTAAACTTTACATCATATTAAAAATTGATAAATGTGACCTCATCAAAAGTAAAAATTTTTGCCTTGTGAAATCTTCTGTGAAGAGGATAAAAAGACAAGATGGGATAAAATATTTCCTAATCATATATAACACAAAGGGCTAGTATCTAGAGTAGATTTAAAAAACTCAAAATGCAACAGTAAAAATCTAAGCAATACAATTTAAAAATGAGCAAAACGCATAACAAGATATTTCACCAAAGAGAATATTCACATGGAAAATAAATATTCACATGGCAATATGGTCAATGTTGTCAGCCATTAAGGAAATGCAAATTAAAACCACAATGAGATATCACTATGCAGTTATCAGAATGCCTAAAAAAATAGCGACAACATTAAATTCTCGTGAGGATATGGAGAAGCTGAATCACTTATACACTGCAGATGGGAATATAAAATGGTACATCCATTCTGGGAAGCTAAAGATGCAACCATCAATTGCACTTTTAAACATTTATACCAGAGAAATAAAAGCTCATTGGTCACACACAAAAATCTGTAATGAAGGAATATTCATAGCAGTGTTTTTTGTTTTTGTTTTTAGAGAAAAGCTGGAATCAAATCAGCCTACATGTCACAAACAGGTAAATGGTTAAACCAACTGGTATGTGCATATCATGAAATACTACCCAGCAATAAAAAAAAACTTTTGGTTCACACAACAGCTTTGATGAATCTCAAGGAAATTATGTTAAATGAAAAAAGCCAATCCAAAAAGGGTTACATACTGTGGGATTCTATTTACATGCAATGTTTTAAAAATAAAAACATTTTAGACATGGAGGATAGATCAATAGTTGTCACAGGTGGTGAATCTGGACATCTAATATTTAGCTCCCCAAACCCATGGACAAGGTATGTTTGTAGCTATGTGGTGGGTGGATGGGGGATAAGTGGGTGTGTGAAGTTTCTCACAGAAGCCATTGCCAATTCTTTACCACCCCATTAATTTTGTATGCATTGAATTATAATGTTTGAACTGGAACTGGAGACTTTTTGGGTATTATCTGAAATTTTGTGTGTTCTTAAATGATGACCAGCTAGCCTGTTTTATGGTGGACTCTACCTTATCTTTTACAATGAGAGTAAAATGCTAGGATTGTAGAACCAAATCACGTATCTTATTTTTCCTGACCATTTCTGAGATCACAAAGATTATTTTTATCCTTTTCATTGTGTTGTTAAAGACAGATAATTACCACTTTATTTAATTCTCGGTTGCCATTCCCTTGCACCCATGTTTCTGGGATTATGTTTCAACAAGTACGCCTGAAATTGCAGTCAGGTTGATCTTGTATCACAAAAGCCCAGAAGTAATGAGATATAAAATGCTGCTTCAGAATTAGGGGGAAATGAGTAAGAAGGATATTGACTGCAAATCTATTTTGCCACAGTTCAAATATTAAGTTTTTATAAGAATGTTCTTGAGTTTAAAATAAAAAATATGAAAATTTCACAAACTGGCAGAACATCTTCTGCCTGTATAAAGAAACACGATAATCATGCCAATTCATTCATTTTCATTGGCTACAGTGCTGAGTGAACGAGACAAGATCCCTCTCTGTGACAAGCAGTTTATACAGTAACTTAGGGAGAATTTAGATGTTGAGATACAATATGGCACAGAAGCTTGGCAATAACTTTTAACTTTCTGTTAAAAATTTAGAGTCAGGATTCCATTTTGTATGCCTTTATTGCAGGGAGATAGTATCTTTCCTGATGCAGGATAAGGCAATTTTGAGGATAGGAAAAAGTTCAAGTCAAGGAATTGTCAAAGCTATGTTTTCTTTCTGAAGATTGTCATTCTGGGGTTGGCTGTTGGTGATCCATGATCCCGGGCTCCTCTGTCACATGGTGGCCTCTCTTGGCCTCTCCCTACTCTTCTGGGTTCCCTTGACTTTCAGCTTCTTGCTTCCAATGGCTTTTTCCATATCTGAATTTCATTCTGCTTATAAAGGACCCAGTAACAGGCTCAAGATGCATCCTGATTGAATTGGGTCACATTTTTATTTTTTTTAATTTAATTTATTTTGTATTATCAAACCAAAACAACATACAAACATGAACATTCTTAGCAAACAAACATTCCAAGTATGGTGCATAATCAATGGCTCACAACATCATCACACAGCAGTAGACCCACCACCATGATCACCTCCCAGAACATCCCCCTGCCCTTCTTAGGTCACAATCCTGCAAGCCAGACAACAGTGCAGGACTGGATACTAGTCCGCGGCTGGAATACCAGCCTTGCTCTAGGCCTCAGTTTCCCTGCCTATTAATTAGGCCTTAGCGAGGAATGTTCCTGAAGCGATGCTGTTCTAGTTTGCTAGCTGCCGGAATGCAATATACCAGAAACGGAATGGCTTTTAAAAAGGGAAATTTAATAAGTTGCTAGTTTACAGTTCTAAGGCTGAGAAAATGTCCCAGTTAAAGCAAGTCTATAGAAATGTCCAATCAAAGGCATCCAGGGAAAGATTTACTTTGGTTCAAGAAGGCTGATGAAGTTCAGGGTTTCTCTCTCATGTGAGAAGGCACATGGTGAACACAGTCAGGGCTTCTCTCTCAGCTAGAAGGACACATGGCGAACATGGCATTATCTGCTAGCTTTCTCTCCTGGCTTCCGGTTTCGTGAAGCTCCCTGGGAGGCAGTTTCCTTCTTCATCTCCAAAGGTCACTGGCTAGTGGACTCTCTGCTTTATGGTGCTGCAGCATTCTCTTCTCTCTCTGAATCTCTTATTCTCCAAAATGTATCCTCTTTTATAGGACTCCAGCAAATTTATCAAGACCCACCCAAATGGCTGGAGACATGCCGTCACCTAATCCAGTTTAACAACCACTCTTGATTAAGTCACGTTTCCAGGGAGATGATTTGATAACAGTTTCAAACATACAGTATTGAATAGGGATTATTCTACCTTTATGAAATGAGATTTTGATTAAAACATGGCTTTTCTAGGGTACATACATCCTTTCAAACCAGCACAGATGCCTTCAGGCTACCCACCGGAAACTGACCCTAGATCTGCAGCCCCCTCCAGGGAACCTGAGACCCATGATAAACCAGGCCCTGGGCCCGATGCATCCATCTCTTTCCCAGCCAGGGCCTGACCTCAGGGCTCTTTCATGGCCACCTGGGAAGGAAGCGCATGAGTGGGAACCCAGAGAAGGCATGCAGCTGGAAGGCCGGGAGGGCTCCCCAGCAGAAGAGACCTGGGAGCTGGAAAGAGAAGACTCCAGAAAGAGTGGGTCCTGTGTTCCAAAGCCCTGATACATCCAGGAAACTGAAGGCCACACAGTGTGTCCAGAGTCAGGTTGGGGAGCAAGAGTGCCAGATTGAATCTGGACTATCCCACAAGGGCAGTGGATCAGGAGACAAAACTGAACCTGTGGAGGAGCACTAAGGCCAAGATGAGTCATGGAAAAAGACCATGACCAAGGCAGAGGCTTGGTGGCTGATGCCTAGAGCTGTCAGGAGCTTCTGGGGGCATCTTGGACAACTCCAGGGCTCAAAAGTGAGCATACTTACCAGGGTTTGAATCCCAGCTCCATCATTTAAGCAAGTGTCACCAGTTCCTTCATCCTCAGAGGGAGAATATGGGACAGACTCAACATAGAAGTGTACAGGGCATGCCAGGTCCCGGGTGGGTGCCACAGACCAGAATCAGACTTGAGACTGCAATGGTGGTTTCCTTGAGTCCAGGGTCCAGGCCTGGACTTGAGCATGGAGATTCCTCTTTCTGTGGTAACCAGAAAAGGAGCCCAGTCTGTCCCTGTTGACCATCATCTGTGGTCCCTAAACACCCATAGGCAGTGAGGTCACCCCAAATGCCTTTGGATGAGCTGTCTCCTCAAGGAATCTTCAATCCAGGAAGATTGAGTTAGGTGAGGATCATACCAAGCAAATCAAAACCAGAGCATTAGTAGTTTTGAGTTGCATGGACCAATAATCTGCTTGAATTTCATGTATTTGTAAGGGGATTTGGCATGTTGGAGTATCCTGACAGAGAAATCTCCTGATTCCAATGTAAAATATGAGTTACTCAATGTAAAATATGAGTTGAAGACTTGAGATTTTTTTTTTAATTTTTTTGTTGTTGTGAAATGTATCATTTGTTCAAGAAAGCAGTAAATTTCAAAGTACATTGTAAAAAACAATAACAACAGATCCAGGGAGCGTCCGACCGCACACACGGGACACAGGCGCCCCACGCTCCCCGGCATGTAAAAAATAAAATAAAAAATTTAAAAAAACAATAACAACAAAAAGGAAATTTACTAAGTTATAGGTTTACAGTTCTAAAGCCATAAAAATGTCCCAACTAAAGCAACCAGAGAAAGCTACCTTGACTTAAGAAAGGTGTCTGTTACGTAGGAAGGCACGTGGCTGGCATCTGCTGGTCCTTGCTCCAGTTTCCATTGCTTTCAGCTTCTGATGCCAGTGGGGTTTCATTTCTAAGCATCTGTGACTTCACTTAGCTCCTCTGGGACACAACTCTGCCAAATTCAACCTGGCACTCCTGCTCCCCAACCAGACACACCGTGCAGCCTTCTGGGTCACAGTTTGCTTAGGAACTGATGGGAAGGCATGTGGTGACATTTATAGGGCTCTGCATCTCCAAACGTCCATGCCTAGGAGTCTGCTCTCTCTATTGGCACTCCAAGCATCTCCAAATAACTGTATCTCTGTGACCTCTAAAGCAACTCTTCTCCAAGCATCTGAATCTGAGGTTCTCCAAAATGTTTCCCCTTTTAAAGGACCCTAGTAAACTAATCAAGATCCACTTTCAATGGGTAGATCACATCTCCATCTAATCAAAAGGCCACACCCACAATTGGGTGTGTTACATCTCCATGGAAGTAACCTAACCAAGAGGTCACACCCACAATTGAGTGGGTCAGTCTCCATGGAAACAATCACCCTAAACGATAGGTCTGGCCCCACAAGATTAGATGAGGATTAAAACTTGGCTTTTCTGGGGTACATAATAGCTTCAAACAGGCACAGGTAGGGTCATGGTGAGGATCAATCCCAGGGCAATAGTTAGGATTATATTCAGGAGGAGAGGCAGGGGTAGAGTCAGGATAAAAGTTAAATTCAGGTGAGGTTCAAAGTCTGGTTGGATCAGGGTCAGTGTGAAGGTGAGAATGAAAGACACTATCAGGACAAGCATCAGGATCAGTATTAGGGTAAGGGTGAAGTTTAGGGTCATATCTTATTTAGGCTGTGGCCAACTATGAATCAGAATCAAATTTAAGGTCAAGGTAGGGGTAAGTCAGAATTAGCTCAGTATGAGCTTCAGGATGTAGTTAGGATCAGAAGCAGGTAAGTATGAAGGTCAAGTGAGGTTCAGATTCAGAGTAAAGGTCTGGTTCAGGGTCAGATTCAGGTAGAGGGTCAGGGTAAAAATAAGGCTTGAGTCAAAATCAGGGTCAGAGTCAGGTGAGGATAAGGGTGAGTATAAGGAATGTGAGGGTCAGGATCAGTTTGACGATAAGGGTCATGGGCAGGTTCATGGTAATATTTAGGATAAGGATTAGGTGGAGATTCATGGTTAGGGTCAGTATTAAGGTCAGGCTAGGGTGAGAGTCAGCATTAATGTCAGGGTCTTAGTGAAGATCACAGTAGTTATGATGACAGTCAGCATCAGAGTGAAGGTCAGGGTTAATGTCATGGTAATAGAGGGTCAGGGTCAGGATGAATACCACTGAAAGGCCAAGGCCAAAGTCCATATAATATGAGCCAGGGTATAAAGTTAGATCAGAGTCCAGTTATGGGTCAGAATTTTGGAGGAGAGTTAGATTCACAGTCAAGGTCATAGTGAGAAAAAGAGTAAGGGTTTGTATGAAGTCAGTGTCTATGTGAAGGTCAAGGTCAGGAAAAAGAGTGAGGATAAGAGTCACATTAAGGGTCAAGATAAAGGTCAGGGTCAAATCAGGATCAGGTTGAAGGTAATGTTAGGTCAGGGTAAAGGTCAAGATGGGTCAAAGTCAGGTAAGCTTGAGGATCAAGATCAGCATCAGAGTCAGGATGAGGGTAGCGTCAAGGTCAGGTTCAGCTTCAGGGTCAAGGTCAGAGTTGGAGTGGTCACAGCATTAGAGAGATGTAAGGGTGAGTCAGCTGAGGGTCAAGATCATGAAGAAGGTGAAGATGAGGCTCAGGAAGAGGGGAGGGTTAATTGCAGAGCCTGATCCAGGGTGATAGTAGGGTCAGAATCAAGATGAGGATGGCATCAGGATGAGATAAAGGTCAGTAAGTTTCAGGTTCAAGGTGAGGGTCATCATGAATGTCAGCATTTTGGTGAAGGTCACAGTGGGGTCAGTGTGAGGTCAGTATGAGGGTGAACGTCACAGTCAGCATTAGGAATAAGGACAATAAATAAATAATAGGGGGGATAAAGGGTAAAAAACTTCATAGATTGAAACACTAGTGGTCAATGAGAGGGAGGCATAAGGGGTATGGAATGTATGAGTATTTTTTTTTTCTGGAGTGATGTAAATGTTCTAAAACTGATCGTAGTGATGAATTCACAACTATGTGATGATATTGTGAGCCATTGATTGTATACTTTGGATGGACTGTATGATCCATGAGATATCTCAATAAAAAAAATAAAAATACCTTTTTTAAAAGAAGCCTACAGTAATAGTACAGGTAAGAACCAGAAGAACCAGATTGAGGCAATGAAAGATTTAAGAGGTGGATGAAAGAAGATTTGGTAATCAAAGGAACAAAGGTGTGAAGGATAAAGAGGAGTGGAGGGTATCATCCAAGTGGAAGATAATCCAGTGAAAGAAATTATTTCTTTCCCTTCTATTATGTGCCAGGTATTGTGTTTAAAGAATCTACTCAAAGAAAGAAAAAGGAAAAAAGTAAAAAAAAAAAAAATAGGTACAATAACAGAAGATATTATGGAAGAAACCAGAGAACACAATGGGGCACAAAGAGGCAGGAAGATTCTATCAAGGTAGGAAAAAATGGCTTCTTAGAAGAAGCTGAGATTTCTTGAAAATGACTTCAGTTTAGGCCATGTTAAGTCTGAGTTAAAAGGTGGGCATTCAGGTTGGAATTTGTCTAAGCAGCACTATAAATATTCAGGGTCTGAAGCTCCTTAGAGAAGAGTTCTAGTTTTCTAGCTTCTGAAATGCAATATACCAGAAATGGAATGGCTTTTAAAAGGGGAATTTAATAAGTTGCTAATTTACAGTTCTAAGGTCAAGAAGATGTCCCAATTAAAACAAGTCTATAGAAATGTTCAATCTAAGGCATCCAGGGAAATATACCTTGGTTCAAGAAGGCCAATGAAGTTCCGAGTTTCTTCTCTCAGGTGAGAAGGCACAATGGCAAACATGGTTAGGGTTTCGCGCTCATCTGGAAAGGCACATGGCGAACATGGCATCATCTGCTAGTTTTCTCTCCTGGCTTCCTGCTTCATGAAGCTCCCCGGGAGGCATTTTCCTTCTTCATCTCCAAAGTGCTGGGTGAAGGACTCTCTGCTCACAGCAGCTGCAGCATTCTGTGCTCTCTCTGAGTCTCCTGGCTTTCTCTCTTATGGTTCTCTTTTATAGGATTCCAGTAAACTAATCAATATCCACCCAAATGGGTGGAAACACACCTCCACCTAATGCAGTTTAACAACCACTCGATTAAATCACATCTCCGGGGAGATGATCTAATTACAGTTTCAAACATACAATACTGAAGAGGGATTAGAAGAAACAGCTGCCTTTACAAAATGAAGGATTAAAACATGGCTTTTCATCATTTCAAACCAGCACAAGAAGCAAGCCAGGGATAGAGGTGCAGATCTGTGAAGCACCGGGACTTATGTGGCAATTAGAGGCATGGGAGCAGGTCAGTATAATCTACCATTAGGTGCTGTAGTTACTCTTCATTCACAATCAAAACGTTTTTCTTCCTTCTAATTCTGGTTAATTTCTCAGCAGAAACAGTAATGGATTTGGGGTACTCACTGCTTCAGTAACTTTAATTTTGTCATTATGGACCATCAGACCCAGGTAGTTCATAACACCATCATTGAAAAATAAAATTATTCCACATTTTACTTAGATCTAGGTCCAGACATGAGAACACGGTGTGCAATTGATAGACTTTGGCTCTAAACACGTTTGACTACTTCTCAATTTCATACACTCTGACAGAATGGCTCGAATGGCGTTTAGATGTTGAGTTTCCCATCCACTGTAGGAATCTTTTCTACAGCATTCCCCATAATTGGTCATCTTCCTTTGACTGAGCACTTTAGGGACTGTTGGCTCACCACCTCCCAAGGCAGGATACTTTAAATTGATGGAAAGTTATTAATTAATTTAGCCAGAGTGACTTCGGGCCATTCTTCTAAAGCTCGCTCCATATAGCAAGAGTAAGCCTAATAGTTTTTCATATGCCCCTACCCATGTACACTACACCAGCTCTGCTTGCAAAGGCGGCGTTTTTGAATACTGCCTCACCTGGGCGGGCCCTGGGTCCACACTAAAGGACTGGGATTTCCTGAGGCACGCTGTGGGGAAGGCCTCGGCCTCCACCAGGGACACCGACCACACCTCAGAGGTTCTCGCTGCCTGGTTCTCTGCGAGGTGGCCATCCTCTCGCTGGGTCTGGGGCCTCCTCACACCCCTAAGCTGGAAAGATGGCTGGGGGCACTGAGCCCGTCCCCTTTAGACCCTGGACTAGACTGCCTAGACTGCCGGCGCCCTAAAACCAAAAACCGGAGGTGGGGATGCACAGAACCAAAGAGAACGCCCGCTGAAAGTGGGAACAAGAGAAACACTCGCTGCCCCAAATTTTCCCCGCGAAAGCAACAATACAGAAAAGGACAGGGGATCTCCCCGCCCCCTTAGCGGGGCGCGCGCTTTGCGCGACCTGTGATTGGCCGAATCGTGGTGCGCCTCGCCCCCCCCTCCCGCGCGCAAGGCCCTTTGCGTCCTCCGCGCCTGCGCCCCCTAACCTCCACCCACCTCCAATCCTCCCGGCTTCCGTGCCCCTCGGGCTTTCCAGGGAGACAGGGCTGCCGGCTAGTCCCCCTTAGTATTCTCCCCAGCACTTTCGTTTCGTTTTTTAAAGGCTCGTGCGTCTGGCTCAACCCTGGTTCCACCCCCTCTAAATCCTAGACTATAAAGATTTAGGGTCTGGAGGTCGGGGAGAAAAAGGTCTAGTCTGGGGAGTGGAGGAGCAGGTTAGGGGCAACGAGGAAGGTGGGGCGAGCTAGATGGTTACCAAGAACTCTTGCAGTTCTAAATTACCCCGCTACGCTGGGACACCTGGGAGGAATTTTGCTGTAGTCTTTAGAGTCAGAAAGTCCTAGAATTTTGCTCAAACTGGAGCTAAGGGTAGGGAACTGAAAAATTGAGGCGGTGGGTGCTTCATTCCTTAAGACTTCCAGCAACTTTCTGCAAACAAGCCCATCCCAGGACTACAGTGGCAGGAGAGCTTCTATCCTTCCTTTTCTACCACTCCCGACCCCCAGCTACCTCCTGCCCCCACCTCATCCCCAGCACGTTCCCTTCAGACTCTGTGTGTTAGGCCCCTCCTCCGACCCATTTTAGTACTGGCTGGTGGTTATCTGGGATTGGTGACCTCTGCTCTAAGGAATTAAGTCTCCAAGGGGAAATCTAGGAAGTAGGGCTGAGGGAAAAGGACTCCAACTGCCGCTACAAGTGGGACAAAAATTGGAAGAAGATCCGAAGACCAGCAAAACCAGTATTTGTCTTTATTGAGTGGGAGTGTAGAAGCAGCGGAAGAGCAGAGCCCAAGGACCTGAAGGACAGAGCCAGGACTTGAGGGTTTCTTAGAGATGAAGGGCTGGTCTCTGGGCTAGGAGGAAGGCAGTGGGCGATTTGGGTGCTCACAAGGACTTCAGGAAGGCCCGGTATTTGGCCAGGAAAGGGTTAGCCAGAGTATTCAGCTCTTGCTCAAGTTCCTGCAGAGCCCTGTCCTGCTCCTCCTGCTCCCCGACCATCTTCCGCCTGTAATAGGTGATGTAGAAGTTCACCCAGTCGCCCGCTATGGTCACCATAGCCTCTTCAGAGATAGGAGGATCAGGGTGGACCTGGGAGTAGAAGGGGAAGAGAATGGGATTCGAGAATTTCTTCCTTTCATTGTTTCCACCAACTCCACCCTTACTCTCCTTTTTCTGCCCTCACCCCCACCTCTCCACTGGTTTCCTTTGAAACCTAGTACTGGGCTTACCTGCTGATCCAGCAGAGCATTAAATTCTCTCATTGCTTGGGAAATGAGATCCTTGTTGGCCTGAAGAAGGGCCATCTGCCTACTTAGAGAAAAGAGTTTAAGTATCCTCCTCCCTGCCCCTGGGTATTTCCCCCAATCCCCTCACTCCCCTGAAAGATCCCTGGTGCCCAGGCAGGGCCACCTCCTCCCACTGCTTCTTAAATCCCCCTCTGCCCTGAGATATTATTTCTCCCCAAAGTGAGCTCACCTTCAGGCCCAATGGTGCTGTGTCTCACCTACACTCCCCAGGGATGTAGGTTCCTCTGTGACAAGCTAGGTTGTAGGCAAGGAGACAAGTGTCTGCCTAAGAGGGAAACGCCCTGTGTCTAGGTCCTGATGAAGGATGATAGGTCAGTTGAGGGAGGAGAAGGAGGGAGAGGCTTCCCTGACGCTAGGAAGATAGCAAGACCAAGAAAAAAAAGATAAATGAGGAGATCCAGAAAACGCAAGAACCAAACCAGGTTCAAATCCTTGCTTCTGCCCCCTGCCCCCCATCTCAGTACCCAGGCTCCAAACACACATTTATTGAGATCCTATTACATGACAGGCTCTCTTAAGGCATCACAACACCATGATGACAATTATTCTCCCATTTCATAAATATATTAATAGCTTACATTACACTAATTCAGTAAGTGCTTCCTTGTTACGAGCATGTATTAAGTTATTCATCCCTGTAAAAACCCTTTAGGTAGGGACTGTTATTAGCCACATTTGGCAGATGAGTCATAAGAAAGGGAGTTGGACTCTGTCAGTCTTCACTCCCCAAGAATGGAGATGCATTTGTCTTGTTCTCCATGGTATCACCACGTACTCCACAAAATAGAAATGCCCTTTTTCTTCCTTTTAAATGTTTTCCCAATAGTTTCCATTTTTAGCAGATGTTTTTCAAGTTTTAAAATCACTACATGTTGGGTGGGCCACAGTGGCTCAGCAGTCAGAGTTCTCACCTGCCATGCTGGAGACCCAAGTTCAATTCCCAGTGCCTGCCCATGCCAAAAAAAAGAAAAGTCGCTACATGTTCATTGAAATAAGTGACGCAATACAAATCTGTCCACTGGAAAAGTTGATCATTTTTCTCCCTCCACCTACTAAGGTAACCAGCATTAACAAATATGTTTCCTGGCACAGCTTTCTCCATTCAAAAACCAACATTCATAAGCACCTATACTCTCAGAGGTTTGTTGATTTACTTTCTTTGTTTAGGTGTTTTCTTAATTAACAAACAGCAAAGTCATCCTCTTTTCTGGTGTATAGTTTATGAATTTTAACATATGTAGATTCATGTACCAACACCACAATCAGGGTATAGCAATTGCATCACCCCAAGAAATTCCCTTATGCTCACTCCCACACCCACCTGTAAGCCCTGCCAACCACTGATCTGTTCTCTGTCACTATTTAGTCACTAGGTTAGTCTTTTAAAGAATGTCATGTAAAGGGACTCATACAGTCCTGACCTTTTGAGACTGATTTCTTTCACTCAGCATAATACCTCTGAGATGCATCCAAGTTGTGAGTTGTTCCCTTTTCATTGCCAAGTAATATTCCAGTGTGTGGGTGCACCACAGTTTGTTTATTCATTCACCCATTAAAAGACATGGCCTCGATTGTAGGCAGTTTAGGGTGAGTAGGAATAGAGCTGCTATAAACATTTGGGTACAGGTTTTTGTGTGAACATATGTTTTCATTTCTCTAAAATAAAAGTATGTATTACCAGTGAGAGAGAGAATTACGATACAATCTTAGTTTGCCGAGGCTGCTATAACAAAATGCCATAGACTGGTTGGCTTAAATATCAGGAATTTATTTTCTCACAGTTTTGGAGGCTAGCCACCCAAAATTAAGGTGTCAGCAGGCCGGGCTTCTTGTGACATCTGTAGCATTCCGGTGGTGGATTGCTGGCAATCCAAAACTTAATTTCTGCCTCCATCACAGCTGTCTCTCTCCCTATCTGTCTCCTACTCTCCTACTGTGTCCAAACTTCCCCTGTATCCTAGAATCCCAGCCATTGGGTTAAGGCCCATTCTGTGTCAGAGTAGCCTCACAAATGGGTTCATAATCACAACACAAGGGGTTAGAACTTGAACCTGTTTTGGGGGTTGGGATGGGAGGACCTGATTCAATCCATAACACAATCTGACGAAGGACATGTGTCCAAAATTTATATTAACTTTTACAACTCAATAATAAGACAACCTAATTTTTTCAAACAACCAAAAGATTGGAACAGACATTTCACAAAGATATACACATAGCCAATATGCAACTGAAAAGATGTTCAACATCATTAATCATCAGGGAAATGCAAATTAAAGCCACAATGTGGTACCACCACACATCCACTGAATGACTAAAATTTAAAAGGCCAATTAGGTGTTGGTGTTGATGTGAAACAACTAGAATTCTCATACATTGCAATAGGAGTATAAAATGGAACAAACAGTTTGGAAAACAGTTTGACTATTTCTTCTGGAGTTCAACATCCACTTACCATATGATCCAACAATTCCACTCCATGAGAAATGAAAATATGTCTACAAACATTCTCAGATTCAAATGTTCATAGCTTTATTCATAATAATCCAGAACTGGAAATAACCCAGATGTCCGATAACCAGTGGATGGAAATAAAAATTATGGTTCACACTGAAATACCACTCAGCAACAAAAAAAGAACAAACTGATGGTCCCCGCTGCAAAATGGGTGAATCTTAAATACACTATGCTGAGCGAAAAAAAACAGACATAAGAGAGTACATGTAGCATGATTCCATTTCTGTGAAATTCTAGAATAGGCAAAACTAAGGTCTAGTGACAGAAGGCAAATAAGTAGTTAACTAGGGCTGGTATATGAAAGTGGGGATTCAGTTGCAGAGATGCCCAAGGGGAACTTTTTGGGGTGGTGGAAATACATATATTGATGAAAGTGAAAAGCACTTTCACTTGGTAGGAGTGTAAAGTTTTTAGAAGAATAATTTGGCAGTATTTAGTCAAAATATTCATACCCTTCAACCTTGCAATTCTGCTCTGGGACTCCTTTTTTTTTTTTCTGCATAGTCAGGCACCAGGAATCGAAACCAGGTCTCTGGCACGTGCAGGCAAGAATTCTGCCTGCTGAACCGCCATGGCCTGCTCATTTGGGACACTATTTTTGAAGAATATTGAAGAAATATCAATATTCTATGCACAGAAAACCCTGTACAAGAAATCTACCACACCAGTTTGTAATAAGGAAAAGGTCGAAACAACCTACAGGTCCATCAGTATGGGGAAATGTCAAAGAAATTATGGCACATTCATAGCATGACATTACATGCAGCATTAAAATAAATGTGACAATATGAAAATATCCTTAAGTCAAATGTTAGGTGAACTATAGATAGAGCAGCCCACCCAGGGCTGGGAGTACAGGAGTGGGGAAGCATTATATATTTCCATATGTGTATATATATGTATGTATATGTATCTTTGCATGTGTGTATACAAAATGATAAACAATGTTTACTTGGAAGGGACTGGTTTGTTTGGGAAATGGAACAAGGGATTATTGTCAAGGGAAAATTTACCCTTATCTATATTATCTGAATTATTTTATGACAACAATGTATCCCTCTATTATTTTCTAATTTTTAAAAAAAGAATACAGAACAAAAAAAGGAAAGAAAAAACAATGATAGTGTAGTTTTAAATTTTCAATCCTGGAAATTGAAATTTCCAAGTGCTGGAAAGTATAGTCATTGCTCACTAAAATATTTGTTGAATAAATAACTGCATGATTTTGTGACCTAGGTGAAGTAGTCTGTAAAAGGGTACTAAAATATACCTAACTTATGAGAGCTGTTGAGAAAATAAATTCATTTATTCCACAATTACATATTAGGCACTTACCTATTAGACACCTACCAGGCACAAGTACAAGGCACTGGAAATATACTGTAAAAGAGGCCCTCCTGAAGCATATATTCTGGGGTGGGGTGGGGGGTAAAGTGGGGTGTTGGAGATGTGAGAGGGTGAATGGTAGGGGTGAAGCCTAAGAGGGCAGAGTCAGATCTGCAGGGCTCCATGGGTCATGGCAAAAAGTTTGGGTTTTCTTTTCAAGTGTGAAGAAAAGCCATTTCAGGGTTTGGAGAAGAAGAATGTTGCAATCTTCTTCCAAAAAAAGCAATAGGAAGGCAAAGGAATTTTAAGCTATGTGGAGAGTGGACTGTAGCAGGGCAGGAGGGAAAATGGAGAGCCCAATCAGAGAAAAAGTCAAGGAGATGAGGAGTGTGGAGTATTCCTCCTATTGCTTGGTATACTATGGGATACCAGGATTTGGGGGCAGGATTTAGGACTCCAGAATCCTTATGGAGTAGGGGAAGGTGAAATATCCATCACTCATCTCTTTGTCAAGAAACTGGTCTGATTGCTGGGGTTACAAGGAAGTGTATGTTAAGTCTCTGTCCTCAGTTACTTACAGTTCACTTGGGAAGACAGGACATCTGTACTAAATACATACAAAAACAAACGGCTCCAGGCAGCACTTGCTAAGGGCTGAAAAAATACTGCAAAGACAAAAGAACCAAGTTCTGAGTGCAGTGAGGCCAATGTGGTCAGTAACGCTGCAGGGGGTACATAAATACTGTGACCATATATATATATATATATCTCCCAAGACAGCTCCATTTTAGACCTGTTATTCTGACATTAACAGTAGTGCCTCCTTCAGTGCCACTCTCGAAAGACCTAGTTTAGATAATAAATTGTATGGTGATACGAGGCATGAGGACTATTTGACCTGCCTCACATAGAGCAAAAGGCCTCAAAGTTGGACACTTGGAGTTATCTAGAAAGAATCATAGCCAGCACTTAAATAGCATGTTCTATGTGCCAAACACAATTTCATAGCCTTACACATATGACTCATTTCATCTTCATCCCAACCTTGATTGGAAGGTATTAGCACTACTGTCAGTTTACAGATGAAGAAACTGAAAAACAGCGAGTTCAAGTAACTTGCCCAAGATCTCACAGCTGTTAAGTAACAGAATCTGGATTCAAACTGTGACCCTCTGATAGCATTCATTTATATAGGTTGCCCTCCGAGTTCTCTTAACCACTAAAGTGTTATCACAACAATGCCTCACAGAAGGTAACATTTAAAACATAACACACTGTTTGTAACCCTTCAATTTTTCACTTTAGTACCAGGAAACTAAAAAATAAGATAAAAATTGCAGTGCCCCAGGCCTATCTTGGCCTCAGAGGGACTGTGCTTAGGTGTCGGATAGGGCGAGAGGGAATTGAGGATGTATCAGGCTGAAAGGTCCCTGAGGATGGAGATAGTTTGGAAGAATCAGAAGTTTGTAGAAGGGATGTGGTCATTCAGTTGAGACCAAACTGTTCAGGTCTGAGAATGTCAAGCTAAGGAACTAGGACATATTATTTTCTGAAAGAAAAAGGAAGCTTTCGGCAAATTTCTACTTTGGAGTCAGCATATTGCACTGAATGGGAGGAAAAAAGGGAGGGTGGGAAAGCTAAAGTGAAAGGAAGGAGGGAAGGAA
The DNA here is from genome assembly GCF_023851605.1 of Tamandua tetradactyla. Classification (NCBI taxonomy): domain Eukaryota; kingdom Metazoa; phylum Chordata; class Mammalia; order Pilosa; family Myrmecophagidae; genus Tamandua; species Tamandua tetradactyla. Next base: position 23,068,717 of record NC_135349.1, read on the forward strand.
GCACTGTGTCTTTAGACTTTCTCCGATTTCATGGAAACCTCCTCCCCCACCAAATACACACACAGGCACTTCTTACCTATTTCTCTTCTTTCCTGATAGACTACTACTGCAATCCCTTGATTGCCCAAACCCTCGGATAAGGACCTCGGGGTCCTTCAGACATACTCCTCCATCCAGGAGGCTCTGCAAATTCTGTGAGAATTTTTAGTGGAGGCCATAGACGCCTAGAATTTAAAGAAAGTAAAAAAAAATTGCAGCTCAACAGGACCTCGGGGATCATCTGGTCCAGCGTCTCATCATTCACTCGTTCATTCATTCATTCATATCTTTTGCGCACCTATGTGTTCGGTACTTGAGATAAAAGGACTAAAAATATATAATACTCCCTAGTATGTCAAAGAATCCCAAAGAGGAATACTGACTTGCCAAAAGTCACACAGATAAAAGTTTTGTGGCTGAACCGGGTCTCAAACACCATTTGTTCCCTAGACCCTCTTTTATTTTCCCCATAACCGGACATTGCTGGTTACAGGAATTCAGATTCGTCTCTGGTCAAAGAGCCTCCATTTCTCCCGTGGCCCAGCTACAAAGTACTACATAGAACAAGGGTCGCGACCGGCCCTGGGTCCGAGGTGGGAGCCCGGGAGGACAGAAAGGGTAGTCCGTTTCCAGGCCCGGACAAACCGAGACACAGGGCCTGGCCGCCCTTTTCGCGGAGGAAGACTGCCCCTCTGCAGCCGCCGTAGCCGAGACGGAAGCGGAGCCCGCCACGTATTTCATCTAGTGGGACTCGAGCTAAGAGATCCGCAATGGCTGAGCATACAGGTCTTGAGGCCCAAGTATGCTCGGAGCGGTTCGGCTCCGGGACTGCCCGGAGCTGCCGTGTTGCAGCCGACGGGAGCCTGCAGTGGGAGGCCGGGGAGTGGCGCTGGTTCTCCGGGGCCTTTACGGTGAACCCTGGAGGACGAGAAGGGGGTGCAAGGGGGGCGCTCCGGGCTGCCTCACTACCTCTCTCGGGTCTCCAGGCCGTGTTCCTGCCACAGGGTTTCCCTGACAGCGTCAGCCCGGACTATCTGCCCTATCAGCTGTGGGACTCCGTGCAGGTCAGCGTGGCCATCTGGGGCGGGGGGGGGCTCATCGTCGAGGGCGGGGAGAACAGTGCCGCGCCACCTTCCCCTCCCCATTTACAGACGGGAGTCTATGGCCCAGAGCGAGACGCGAGACGTGACATCGCACGGGTCACACACTAAGGAGAGCCGTTAACAGAACTTAGACCTCCATGTTTCTGCCTCCACCTGTCCCTCCCTTTCTTCTCTCCTCCAGGCCTTTGCGTCCAGCCTCTCGGGCTCCTTGGCCACCCAGGCAGTCTTGCTGGGCATAGGGGTGGGGAATGCAAAAGCCTCCGTTTCAGCTGCCACAGCTACCTGGCTCGTGAAAGGTGAGCTGGGCCCCCAAAGCCTCATTTAGCCCTACATTCAGACCTACCCTCTCTCTGGTCTCCTTTTTTTATTGCAAAAGCCCAGCCCTTCCTCTGCTCCTCTGCCAGTGTCCTAGGCGCTAGCTCTCATCTGTGATAAGTATATTTGTGGATTCGGGCCTGATAAGGTAGAACACAGGAGCCAAATCTTCCCACTACCTAGAACAGTGCCTTGTATCCCAGCCGTATCGCTACTCCCCATATCCACATCCCACCCACCAGCCTAGCAGCCACACCCTGTTCCCCTTACAAACTGTTCAGAGCCCCTGTATCATCTGAATCCCAGATCCCAAAGTTAACCACTTCTTCCCCATTTACTGTTTGTCCAGAACTGTCTTAGAGCACAGTTGCTGAATAAAACTGCCAGCTACTGGGACTGGGGGAAATTGGTTAGTTCCAGAGGAGAGGAAGTACTTGGTCCTGAGTAGGAGGGGGGGTTCTGGAAAACATTAAAGGTATTCTAGGTCCTCTGGGATACTAGATGATGCTATAAATAATAAAGTAATCATCTGTTGAGTGCCTCTTGCTTTTTTCAAAACCTCTAAGAAAAAAAATAGAAACAGTTTGGTACCTAGACAGTGAAGTAGAAGAGACAAGGGAAAATACCCTGGATTCCACAAGGAAAAGTAGGCTCTCTCCACCCTTGTTTTTCTTTCACTGCTGTTTCTGGTGAGTATTTAAGTCAGACCCAAGGGAGGCTCATTCAGCAACTACATCAGTCTGGCCACATTTCTAGTGACCATCCCTGGATCTTTTGGAGAATCAAGAGGCCCCTGTTTACACTTTCACCATTAAAAAGAATGAACGAACTGGCCCAATGTTAGTCACCTCCAGAAAGAAGCTTTCTCCAGTAGTGCATTTCAGTGGAGAGCTGGTGGTGATCTGCAGCTTGCTGATCTTACCATTTTTACTTTCAATAATAATGATAGTTCATATAAGCAGTGCTTATTATGTGCAAGGCTTTGTATGTATTGACTTACTTATTCTTCACAACAGCTTTGAGATCGGTATGTCACATCCCCATTTTATAGATGAGGAAACTAAGGCATAGCAAAGTAATTTGCCTGAAGTCACACAGCCAGTAAGCGATAGGGCATGGATTTAAGTCCAGGTGGTGTTCCAGAGTCCATTTTTATATCACCACACTGGGCTTAATTTGAATCTTTCATGTTGCTCTCCTGTTGGCTCAGTTTTTGGGATGCAGTTGGAGCTTGGGTCAGTGGTTAATGTTTTCCTGTCATTTCTGAGCACCCCAGATTTAATCACCAACATGTTACTTACGTGCATCTTCATCTCAGAAATACGACCATTTTAAGATTTGAATGACCATCCATTTACTCCAGTACCTGCCTTCATAAAACAACAAAAACAGAAGCCCTTAATTGGGATTCTTTTGATGTGGTCATATTTGGTTACAGATCTCTTCATGGAGCATGATGTTATTTTTCATAACTTAACATGATAATACTACTAGCAACTAATATGTTGAGAACGTGCTGTGTGCCAGGCATTTTACTCACTTTTTTTTAATATGTATCTTAATCTCTGCAACAGCCATATTAGGTAGATGCCAATTTTACTTGATTTTTAAGAGGGGAAACTGAGGCACAGAGAAGTTAGTAACTTGCCCAGGATCACTTGGGAGCAGGATTTGGACTCAGGCATACTGACTTGTTTGTCCACTCTTAAGCACTACACTCCTTTGCTGGTTAAGATTTTAGAATGGAGCCAAGTATAATTTGTAGACAGCTGATCTCTTACTGGGACCCAGAAGTTTCTAAATCTTACAGTCCAGCTCATTGCTAGGTGAGACATAGTAGGACAGGCAGGAATTAAGTTCCCTATTCTAGTGGCTTTCAGGTATGGATCATTATTACATCCTAGTTGTAGCTACCAGACAGATTCCGAAAGAGACGCTGCAGACTGCCTGATGAATCATACAAAGATTGAGTAGACCCACTTTTGGCCAGGTAGTCTTTGAATGGAGGGCATAACCCTGACTGAATGTAAGTGAGCAATTGAAAGGAAGAATAGAGCCTCTCCAATTGAGCTCCCTCTCAACCAGTAAATAAAAGTCATCTTGCCATGTTCAGAGTCACCAAGTTGATCCAACACAAGAATATTGAATAGAACAATAAAGATTTTGTGTTGAATAAAATTTACTTGAGGGGAAGATAAGGGACAGAAGGGAGGAAGCCTATAAAGCCACCCTAGTAGGAGTTATTTTCGGGGCCACACTGAGGACAGAAATGGGAGAAACCAAGCCAACCAGGAGGGAATTAATCTGCTCACATGTCTCCCCAGCCAACTGAAGCAGTGAGGGGAGGCAGGCCCAGCTTTGCAATGTCTTGAGGTGCTTCCAGAAAAGCTGGACATCCAAAGTTTCTTGTAAAATGTCCCAGTATTGTTCACCTAACTTCTTTGAGCAGCAGCTGCTTTTATCTGTAGCAAGTAATGATCTCTCTCCATCCTTCATGAGTCTGTGAAGATTTGATAAGCGTGGGTATTTCAGGTGTCTACCAGAGTGCTTGGTGGTCTCCCTTGAGTTAAGGGTGGGGGGTAAAGATGTCCAGCCAAATGTCTAGATCAGAGGTCTCAGTGGCCAAATTGCAAGGTGTGGCCAGAGGTGAGTGCATCTGTATCCAGTGGAGATTGGGGAAGGCTGGCCTATGTCACAACCTTAATGTATTGTGGGAAGCTCCTGACCCACCTCCTCACAGCCTACATTCTCTTCTCCTTGAATTTCCCACCAGAGTCCATGCTTTCAAGATCACACAAGTTGGAGCCCTCTGCCCATTGTGTATATTCTTTTCAGTGCCCACCATTTGAGCGCCCCCACCCCCACCCCAGATGGCTGGTTCTGAAGCATTCCTTCTTTGTGCTCCCCCTACTGGGCGTAATGTGTGCTACTCCCAGTATAAAAGATGGTCTAAATCGAGAGTCAGTGAACTTTTTTGTAAAGAAAGAGATGGTAAATATTTTACACTTAATACTCATGGTCACACTTTCTGAGGCAGCAACTTGATGCAACTGTTGTATGGTGAAAACAGCCATAGATAATCTGTAAACAAGTGACTGGAACCACTGTTTCCCAATCCCTGGTGTATATCAGTGTTTTTCATACTGATTGGCACCTCCTCTTAAACTAGATTCTGACTCTTAGGTACACTGAGGTATCCCCCATGTCTCACATAGTGCCTGGCACAGAGTAGGTAACTGGTCAGCACCTATTGTACAAATGAAGGTCCAGCTGATTCCAGAGACTTCTCTGAATCCAATGTGAGGAGGTTTCTCTCTCAGCCCCACACCCCCAGATTTCTCTGTTACCAACCTGCTGTTCAAGTTCCTTTTTAAATTTATTTATACTAGAATAACCACCTGTGAACCCTCTGACCAACCTCAGAGCTACAGTACTGAAAGTACATATATATAATATGTATTTTGCCATTTTAACCATTTTTAAGTGGAATAAATCACATTCACAATGTTGTGCTACCACACTGTCATCCATTACCAAAACTTTTTTATCACTCCAGACAAACTGTGTACCCATTAAGCAGTAATTCCTCATTCCCCCTTCCCACCCACCTCCACACACCAACCCCTGGTAACCTGCTTTTTATTTCCTGTCTCCATGAAGTTGCATATTCTAGATATTTAATATAAATAGAATCATACAGTAGTTGTTCTTTTGTGTGTGGCTTATTTTATTTCACATGACATTTTCAAGGTTCACCCCTGTTGTAGCATGTATCAAAGCTTTATTCCTTTTTATGGCTAAATACTCCACTGAATGGATACAACATGTTTTGTTTATCCATTCATCTATTGATAGACCCTTGATTTGCTTCCATCTTTTGGCTATTGTAAATAATGCTGCTATGAACATCAGTATTCAAATACCTGTTCACGTCCCTGTTTTCAATTCTTTGGGGGGCATGTGCCTAGACTGCCCATGGCTTACTTTTTCACTCAAGATTATAATATTAGGATTCCTTTATGTTGATGTGAGTAGTTGCGGTTTGTTGGATTTTCACTGCTCTAATATACTACTGAATGAATGTTTGAAAATTTATACATTCTCCTGTCAATGGACATTTGCATTATTTTCAGCTTTTTGCTGTCAGGAACCATGCTGCAAAGAACATCCTTGCCCATGTCTTTCGGTGTACATGGGTAGATATTTCCTTGGATTTCTCAAGAAACTACTGGGTTTGAGCACTCTGACCCCATAACATAGCTGTGTCTGTTTATTACACCAAATTGAGCTGCCAAGGACAGTGTCCTAGTGTGAACTGGCTGATTCAGTGTCAGAGTCTGCCAGGCCCAACAGCCCCCAAGGCTCTTCCTTGTTCCTTACCATTGCCTTCCCCAATGCCTTCTTCTCTCCCCTAGATTCAACTGGCATGCTGGGCCGCATTGGCTTTGCCTGGTGGAAAGGGTGAGTTTGTCTTCCTGGTCAGCAGACTTCTGGCCACTCCACCCATACAGGGAACACATCTCTGTCAGCCCTAGCTGTATTCTTATCTCCCCCTCTCCTACCAGTCTTTGGGGGAGTGGGAATTCAGAAGTTTCATCATCAGACCCAAGGGGTCCTTAAAGAGGGATATCCAGTCCAGCTGGCTTGCCCATGGTCACCTGACAGTGTAGCTTAGAGCCATGGTCACCTGACAGTGTAGCTTAGAGCCATGGCCATGCTCAGATCTGCCTTCAAGAGCACTGATGTGCCACTCTGCTGCCTCTCCTGGAAAAACAAAGCCACAGGCTAGAGTGTCCTCTGCCTAAGAATGCTTACTAGTTGAAAGAGAAGCCTGAACAGAACAGTGCTTACGTAGTCCAAAAGGAATGACTTTACTCCACAGCCTTCCCTGGTGACTCAGACACTTGGTTGGATTTGGCTGAGCCGAGTGGGGAATGGGCTTGGGCAGGTCATCAGGAGCCCTGTCCCCCATGGCTCTGGGGGTCACAACCACCTTGTGTCTGGAAGGGGTTTAAAGATTTGCACTGCCTGCTTCCTCCCCAGGGAAGTAGTGAATTATTTGTGGTGGTAGTTAGGACAGTAATAGTAGCTGCCACTATTTGTGGTTAGGGGAGGTTTCAGTGAGATAGTCTGTACAAAGTACTCAGTAAACACCAGCTGCTATTAATGGTGAGTGCTAACTGTGCCCCAGGAACTCTCTGTACTTTGTCTCTGATCCTTATAACAATTTTGTAGCACAAGATTGAACATATCCATTGAGATATAAAACTGACCTACAATAAGGGGAACAAAGGTTATAATCTATTGAGTAGATGGAAATACTAGTGGTCAATGAGAAGGAGGGGGAAGGGGTATGGTTTTTATGAGTTTTTTCTTTTTATTTATTTTTCTGGAGTGATGCAAATGTTCTAAAAAATGATGATGATGAATATATTACTGTGTGATTATATTGTCAGCCATTGATTGTACATCATGCACAGAATGTTTGTATATTAAGAATGTTCATGTCTGTATGTTGTTTTGGTTTTTTTTTTTTTTTAATTGTTGTTTTGGTTTGGTAATAAAAAATAAATTTAAAAATAAAAAACTGACCTACCAAATGGAAGTTACTTGCCCAAGGTCATAGAGCTTGTAACTAGTGAGCTGAGATGGCCTCTAAAGTCCGTACTCTTTGCCTGGCTCAGGCTGGTTTAGCGGGCAGAGTCCTAGATCAGTCCCCCAGGGTTCAAGTCCTGCGTTCTAGCCCTTCCTCTGCCATGTGTTCCCCCAGGAGCTCCCTAGTGTGTGTCCCATACCCAGTCCAAAAATGCTTCTTTCCTTCCAGGAGATTTCAAATTAAAGGTCACAGCTAATTCTAAATCCTGGGCTAGGCTGGCCTGGGGACTACATCCCCTGCCCCTGGAATCTTGGAGAAGTGGTCTCTAGGTATTTGTGCATAGGCCAGGGACCACCCTGCCTTGCACGGAGGAGCAAAAGAGGTGACTACCCACAGTGTTGTGTGATAGAAATATCTTGGCCCTCGATGGCAGAGCCGGGGTCTTTCTTTTGACCTTTCCCCCCACTCCATGTGAGCCAACAGAAGCTACATCCCCTCTCTGGGCTAGTTATCGTAACATGCAGGAGTTGCACTAAACGTAGTATTTACCAGTCCAAAATGTATGAGCTTGTTACTGGATGCTCTTGATAAAGTGGAGGAAGAGGAGATGGTGGAGGAATCTCAGGAGAGCCCAAGGGCAGGCAGCAGCCACAGGCAGGCGATTTCTTCCTTGGTAAGTTGTGGGGTAGTAAGGGGGATACACCAGATGGTCGCTGAAAGGCGACCACTTGATGTTGGCGTTTCGGGCAGCAGCAACAGGCTGTGGTGAGAGTGGTTGAGGTGTGGGTTTTCCGGAGCCTCTCAAACCTTAGCATGGCATGGGACTTCCCCCGCGACCACTTCCTCAGAATGTGTTGTCTCTTTAAATCCAAACCACAATAACCTCTCCCCCAACAGGAGCAAGCTGGACTGTAATGCCAAGCAGTGGAGGTGAGGAGGGGCTGGGGAAGAGGGGAGGGGCTGGGGAAGAGGGAAGGAGTGTCTTCTTTAACAATGGTCCTTAACGGTTAACCTCTGATCCCTTTCCTCAGGCTTTTTGCTGACATCCTCAATGACATAGCCATGTTCCTCGAGATTATGGCTCCCATATACCCAGTCTGCTTCACGCTGATCATCTGCACCAGCAACCTGTCCAAGGTACCCACCTCTGAGGCACCCTCATGCCCAAGGCATCTGCCCTGATGGTACTTTCTGGGTATAGGCTTACCTGGGGCCTGCTCTCAAGGCACTTCCAGAAGGGGGAGAATGTTTAGAGGATTCTTCTTGGGCCGAGCATTAGCCATGTTTCCTGGTCCTCTTCTAGTCAGACAGCCTCCAATGCCTCAGGCAGTCTAAGGCAGCCTCAGTAGCCACAGGACTGGTGGGAAAGCTCCAAGCTGGGCAGAAAAGGGTGGGGTGCAGTGTCAACATCTTGACAAGAACCTAGGACCACTCCCTGGACTCCCTTTCATTCTTTTCAATAAAATATTTATTGCATGCAGACTGCATACGTGGTACAGAACCTGGGATCTCCCATTTTTTTAAAGGAAGCCACATGTAATTATACTTTATTTATTTATTTATAATAAATAAATTGTATAGGTATTCCAGTTGAGAATCACAGGGAGCTGCAAGTGGGTTCAGCAGGGAATACCACTTGGTGAGGGGATGCAGGAAGGCCTGCCCCAAACAGTAAGGTTTCAGCTGGGTCCTGAAGAGGGAGATCAAGGTGCAGGAAACGTGTTCTGTGCAGAAAATAGTGTGGGGCAAGAAGGAGCATGATGGGTATGAGGAGCAAACAGTGAGGCTGGAGGGGAAAGAAGGGTGAATATGGGCTTTTTCTCTGTGCCACACATTCACCCTCACAGCCACCCTCAAGGTTAGCCGAGGCCCAGGGCAGGAAACCGAGGCCAAGGGAGGTTTCTGTGAAGAGCTCAGCCTGTCTCCACCACAGGGATAAGAACCTAGTGCAGAGTCAAGATTTAAGAGGACACTCTTAAGAAAACTCCCTCTATCTGCTTAAAATCACTCTAGAGCAGTGCTTCTCCACTGGACACTGCGCACATTTGGGGAGTGCCAGTCTTTGCAGTAGCAGGACATTTAGCCTCCTGGCCTATGTACTAAAGGCCATGGGAAGCCCCTCCTCTCCAGGGCAGTCCCATCCAGGGAGAACCATTGCTGTAGCTATGAACCAGGAACTGTGACCTGTGATACTGGTTCCAGATTCTTCCACTAAACTTTACCCTGGGCCGTCAGTCTCTTCATCTGTCAAATAAAGGACTAGAACAGGGCCATGAATGTCCCTCCAGACCCTTCTTCTAGGACTCCTTATCTCAGTGACCAATATTGCTACATCACCCAGAGGACGTCTGACTGTCATCTATGCCTCTTCCACTCCCTCCCTATCACCCTCGGCTACGCCTCAACTCAGTTTGGTACTTTTTCCCTCAATCTTTCCAATCCCTCCACTCCTCCATCTCCCTGTCACCACCAACTTGTTCCCAAAAGAGCACAGTAGCTTCCTAGGTCCATTCTCACCTCTCTTCAGTCTTTCTCAGAGCAGCCAGATTGTCCTTTAAAAATGGAGACAGATGAGGTCACTTCCTTGCCCAGAACCTATGATGCTCCCTATTGATTTTAGGATAGAGACTTTAACTAGGCTTGCACATTTCTACATGGTCAGGTCCCCACCAGTCATACCAGCCCCATTTTGTATCACATTCCTCCTGCACAAGCTGTTTCCTCTGCCTGTGTAATAACTTGTTTGTCATTTATTGATTTATAAGTTTCCTATGGGCAGGGGCCAGTTCTGACTTGTATCACAGCACCCAGGCTGGAGTCTAGCATCTAAAAGAAGTTTGATAAATAGGGGATGGATGAGGGCACTTAGCAGCTGTCATAGGTGAGCTTTGACCCCTGAGATCTCAGAGGGAAAGATCCTGGTACCTTGAGAGGTCAGGTCCACCAATGTGGGTTTCAAACTGGCCTTGAAGGTTGGATTAACCTTGACTAGGGCAGGAAGAAAGCATAGGAATTCCAGGCAGGTGGGGTCCTGTGAACAAAAACATAAAGTTGGGAACCAGACTGGGCCTGGGATCTCAGCATGGGGGAGAGGGTACAGCCCAGGTAGGAGTTAGAGTGTGGAGGAAGTTCTGGGGCAAGAGAGACTTTGAGCTCTATCCTGGGAGAGAAAATTGAGTTTCCCTGGGCGCCAGGTCCACAGGGTAGAAGTGACAAGTGGGACTGTAGTTTCCTGGGGAAGTATGGGATAAGAACCAGATGCTGTGGACAGCATTCAAGATTTGGCTGTAGGGTAGCCCGAGGCCTGGTTTTCCAAAGCTGGTATGAGCTGTTTGCTTGGCTCTTCCACTGAAACACCCATGTCGCCACCAGTCTTGGCCTCTCTGTCCTCCACACTTTCTTCTTCCCACCTAGTGCATCGTGAGCGTGGCTGGTGGGGCCACTCGGGCTGCACTGACCATGCACCAGGCCCGGAGAAACAACATGGCCGATGTGGCAGCCAAGGATAGCAGCCAGGTGAGCAGGAGGGATGGAAGGGGGAGGTCCAGGCCAGGCCATAGTTGGAGTGCATGGAGGGAAGCACCTGGGTATCTCTGGGGGCAGGGGACACCCATGCAGAAGCATGTGGTTGGGTATGAGAGCACTGGCTCTGACCCTTGGCCCCTGCCTGCTGGCTCTGTGACTCAAAAGGAGCCCCTGCCCCCACCTCCACCTTTGCTCTCTCTAGGCCCTGGCCCCACCATGGGAGGTAGATGTTCCAATCAAGCAAGGCCCCACGTATAAAAGCACTTGGCAAGTAAAGCACATGGCAAGGCCAGGGTCACTGACCAGAGGTCTCCACTCAGCAGTTTAGCAGGCCCTTCCAGCCCAGCCTGACGAAGGGAGTCTGGAGTGGGGGTGAGAACACCCCTAAGACTGAACCCTACAGGCGTCTGATTCTACCAAACTCTATAGTAAATATTTATGTGCATCCCATCATTCAACTCACACCAGCCCTATGAAGCAACTGCAGTTATTATCCCTGTTTTATAGACCAGGAAAGTGAGCCCCAGGGAGGTCCCAGAAGTGTAGGCTGGTTTTCTTTGACACTGAAGCAATTTAGAAGCTTCTGCTCTGTCCAGTCCTACTTTCTGGACTTCCCTTATATTGTTTTACTCAATTTCCAAATAGAACTTCATTAAAAAAAATAAGTTTTAAAACACTAAAACTAATTCCCTTCAATAATATTAGCACAAGCTAATACCTATTAAGCATTAACCAGGTGCCAAGTACTTCAGGTGCATGAACCCATTAAACCTATGCAGTGTTTTTGTGCAATAGGCACTCACACATCATTTCACACATGAGGAAACAAGATACAGAGAGGTCCAGTCTCCCAGGGTGACTTTGGGCAGGTCCCCTCTCTCTAGGCGTGAATGGACCTATTCATCCCCCCTGTTTCTCCCAGCTCTAAATCCAAGAATTGTTATGGAGGGAGAGATAAGTACAGTTCAGGCCCTGTTCCTTAGGATCTCCCATCTGCATGCCTGCTCTCTCCCACTCTCTCCCTCCCCGTCAGCCTCTCCCAGATGTTTTCTCCTTGGCCCCAGAGGTTCCTCAGATTCCTCCCTCATGTGTTAGAAGCAAGCAGCCTGGGGTATTTCCCTGTCAGGGGACCTCAATCAGGCTATCAGATGAGTTCTAATAGCATTGAATCTCAATGGAAGAGGTTTCGGTCTTGCTCCTTGTCTTCCTGTGTCATGTATTGGCCCCTTTGCAAGTTTGTCTGCCTTTTGCCCACCTGTTACATGCTAAGGGGCTTGGGCTTGGGAAATCAGCCTTTTTTTTTTTAACTACCAATAAAAGTAGTCCCCCACTCTGTGCATGTTTACTTGCCTGAGTGTGGGGTTATTCAGGTGGCTATTGCAAAACAAGGAAGACATGTTTCAAGGATGTTGTATCTTCCTGGGCAGAGGAAACTTAAAAAGTTTACTAGGTATGCTCATCAGAGTAGGGAGCCCTAGGAAGTTCTGGAACGGGGAACTGAAGGTGGGGGGAAGATGTGGTGAGAGGCACTTGGACATTTCACTCTGTGGGGTCCTGAAGAAGAGGCCTCCTCCTCCCACCTGCTCTGCCGTTTCCCAGGAGACGCTGGTGAACCTGGCAGGGCTCCTGGTCAGCCTCTTGATGCTTCCCCTGGTGTCAGATTGGCCTAGGTGAGCGGGATCAAGGTGGGGAGGAGATGCCCAGCTGGGCTTCGGCCCCTGTTAACCACCTCACCCCCTCGCCCCAGCTTCAGCCTTGGATGTTTCTTCCTCCTCACTGCCCTCCACATCTACGCCAACTACCGGGCAGTCCGAGCCCTTGTCATGGAGACCCTGAATGAAGGCCGGCTCTGGCTGGTCCTGAAGCACTTCCTTCAGAGGGGTGAGGTGCTCGACCCCACTTCAGCCAATCAGATGGAGCCTCTCTGGACAGGTGACCCAACCCCTGGGTCTTGGGTCCTTTGTCTCTCAGCCTGTCCTGCACCCAGGCATCCTGACTTCAGCTTCCCACAGGTTTCTGGCCGTCTCTGTCTCTCTCCCTGGGAGTCCCTCTACACTGCTTGGTCTCCAGGTGAGGAACCCAATATCTCCCACCCCTACTCCCCACACATGCTCCTTATTCTGGTTACACCACTGGCCTCCCCTGACCAGGCCCCACCTATCTCGTGGAAGTTCTTTACTTCTACTGAACATATTTGGCAAGCATCAGCTGTGTCTGGGGGCAGCTAGGAGTGAAACATCAAGTAGACATCAGCAATAGGCTTGTTGGATGAAGGAAGGATGGGTAATGGGGAGAATGGATGATGATGCAAGAAGAAAGGAAAGATGGGTGTGGGGTAATGGATGAAGGCCAAAGAACTGTGGACAATGATGGTCACTCCTCCCTCTGCTTTCTCCTTCCCCCACTGCACTCTGTTCTCTCCCCAGTGTCTTAGAGCTACAGCAGCTGATCGAGGGGCACCAGGAATCCTACCTCCTGCACTGGGACCAGCCGCGAAGTGAGTATGCAGCCTTCTCCACAGTGGGAGGCTGCCTGGTGTCCTTGGGTGGGAACATATTTGATTCATGCAAATATAGCTTCTCTACTAATTAGCTGCATGTCCCAGTGAAGTTTAATTAACCCCTCTGTAAAATGGAGCTAATAACATCTGCCTCATTAGCTTGCAGTATTTTTATGAGGATCAAATAAGATGATTAGGTAAAAACACTTAATACATTACCACACACTCAGATATGACTGTGATCTATAGTTATCCCTGGCGAACCCTTTTCTCTCCATTCCTAGGTCTCCTCTTGGAGAAGAAAGACCCTCTTGAGTTTACTGTCTACTATGAGAAATAAATACAGTGTTCCTCCTTGGGGCTTGTTCTAGTTTGCTACTGCCAGAATGCAATATACCAGAAACAGAATGGCTTTTAAAAAGGGAATTTTAATAAATTGCTAGTTTACGGTTCTAAGGCCAAGAAAATGTCCCAATTAAACAAATCTATAGAAATGTCCAATCAAAGGTATCCAGGAAAAGATACCTTGGTTCAAGAAGGCCAATGAAGTTCACTGTTTCTCTCTCAAATGTGAAGGCACATGGCAAACACAGTCAGGGTTTCTCTCTTGGCTGGAAAGGCACATGGCAAACACGGTATCATATGCTAGCTTTTTCTCCTGGCTTCCTGTTTCAGGAAGCTCCCCAGGAGGCATTTTTCTTCTTCATCTCCAAAGGTCGGTGGCTGGTTCTCTCTACTTCTCATGGCTATGTCATTCTTCTCTCTCAGAATCTCCTTCTCCAAAATGTTTCCTCTTTTATAGGACTCCAGTAAACCAATCAAGACCCACCCAAATGGGCAGAGACACATCTCCCCTAATCTAGTTTAACAACCACTCTTGATTGGTTACATCTCCAGGAAGATAATCTAATTACATATAGTATTGAATAGGGATTATTCTGCCTTTTTGAAATGGGATTTTGATTAAAACATGGCTTTTCTAGGGGACATATATCCTTTCAAACCAGCACAGGACTTGTTCAGAAAACCACTTCTTTAAATAAGAGTTAAAACCCTTATACAAAATCAGAGCCCACACAGAGTAAGAGGAGAGGGCCTGACTGATAATGGGAAACACAGAAGTAAGTGGTTGTTTGCTACAAAGTGCTTGTTCTCACTAGCCATTAAAGAAATGCAAAATAAAGTTACCTCAGTGAGCTGCTGTAAAATTATATTTAGAAATTGGCCATTTCAGTTTGGCCAGAGCACTGGAAAGCAACAGGAGATGAATTTGGAAAGGAAAGGGTGAGGAGATGACCTTCCATGCCAGGCTAAGGCCTGTGGGCACAGACAGGTGAAGGATATTAGGGTTGAGGGTTTTGGGGGGGTGGCCCTTGCCTAACACCAGTCTGTTCCTGGTCTCTCCAGACCAGGTGAAGGTAGTTCTGAGCCAGACAGCAGGCCCTGAGACTGTCCTAAGGGCTGCCACACATGGCCTGGTGCTTGGAGCCCTGCAAGGAGATGGGCCTCTCCCCAGAGAGCTGGAAGAGCTAAGGAATCAGATGCGGGCAGGTAAGAGCCTCCTTATTTGGGCTACTGATAACTTGATTTTGGGATGGAAAGAGGGAGAACGTTGTTCTGCTTGGGGACCTGAAAGCTTCTGGTTCTTCTTCCCTCCCCTCCCAACTTCCTCCCCTACTTCTCCCAGGTCCTAAGAAAGATAGCTGGGCCGTTGTCAAGGAAACACACCATGTTTTGGACAAGTTGTACCCAAAGTTCTTGAAAGGTAACATCCTTCAGCCCTGTAGCACTTTGACCTCTGAAACCTTTTACCCAGGGGCCCTACCTACCTGCATCTCCACCCCTCTACCTGGGACATAAAAGACCCAGGATTTCTTGGGACACCTTAGGGCTGGACCTCAGTTTCCTTATCTGCAAGATGAGAAGAGGTTAGGAGGCACTCTAAGGCTGCATAAGTGTGGACAGGTGTATAGTCCCAATTGACATTGAGGAAATTTGGGGGGAAAGATGGAGATTTAAATTAGGAATTACTTGGTGCCCTCTGTTTTCCATGAGGTATCTTAGTGAATTCTTCCTGCAAACAGATGGGGTTTTAGCCTCATTTTATGAGTTCAGAGAGGGTAAAGAACTTGCTAGAGACCACTTGCAAAGTCAAAGGAACCCCGGGTACTACACAAGCCTGCACCTGCCCCTTGCCACTTCCTATCCTCTCACCAGGGATGGACCGTAGTCTATCCCCAACAGTCCAAGCAGCAGCCTATAACCTCTCCCCAGGACTGCAGGACGCAGGCTGGAAGACCGAGAAACATCAGCTGGAGGTGGATGATTGGAGGGCCACATGGCTCCCGTCTCCAGAAAAGAAGGTCCTCTGAGCAGCCCAGCCCGAAGCCCAAGACCCAGGACAGAAGCCACTTTGACCATAGCAGGACATAGGAAAAGCAGCTTTAATTTTTCTTAGGGGAACTGCTGTGGCATATTGACCAAGGCCCAGTGGGAAGTGACTGCCAGACAGCTGGACTGGGCCAGGCTGAGATGAGACTGAGAGAAGGGGAGCCAAGGCCTTCCCCTGTCCCTTCCTGCTTTACCCCTTTCTCTGGGGACCACTGCAGGTCCTCACCCCCACTCTTTATGAGGCTGAACCCTGGCCTGGCTCATGCAATTCCACAGTTGCCTCAGGCATAAAAGCCCCAGAGGAAGGTGGCTACAGCCATCATGAGCAGGGCATTGAGGTTGACAACACGGGCCCAGCTCGGGTTCTCACTGATGTCCTCCAGCCGCCTGGCTGCAGCAGCCACTTCCTCCTGGGTAGGGGGTGGGGGACCACCTGCCGCTCCCCTGTTCATTCCACAGAACCAGAGCAGGCACTGGTGGAACCGGCCAGGGGTGGGGATAGGGGGCTCTGGGAGAAATAGAGGCCCTGTAGTTAGCATGAGGGAATTGGCTCCCCAACCCCACCTCCTTGGGCAGTGCCTCACCCTCCATCTCCAGTGCATGCTCTGGACACCCATTCTGTATAGGGTACGAGGCCGGGCCTTCCAGTTCCTCATTAGCATCCAGGTCCTCTCGTTCCTCTTTGCTGTGCCGGAGACTGAAAACCAGGCGGTGGAGCTGGGGAGGAGTGGGAGCAGGGACCAGGTGGGAGTTCTATCCCCCAGCCCTTCAGGCCCTAAGTAATGTCTCCTGTCCACACTAGCACACCAGCCCTTCTCTGCCCTCTCTTAACCAGCCTCTGTTCAGCCTGCACACCTATGTGCCGCTCACTCGAGTTTGACTTTTCCTACCTACCCTTCACTCTCAGCTGGATGGGTATTCAAAGGCACTGGCCCTGCTCATCCCTGTGTTTCCTGGTCCCAAGTCCCCTGCCTACACCCAGAGTTGTAGTTCTCCAAACTCTAGTCCAGCCAACTAATTTTTCTTCTTGTGAGTAATTGTTCCCTCAGTTTCCTCCTGCTGCCCTTCCTTCCTTTACCTGTGCAGTTCACTCAGTCTGGGAGGAGGGAGGGGAGAGGGGAACCAGGTCTTTAGCCCTGCCCCCCAGGCAGCCCTTTCCTGGGGCTCCTGCCCTGCAGCAGTACATGACCAAACCCTTTTGTGAGCTTTCAGGATGGTATACTCTGTCCCTCTTGGCCACCAATCAGATCCTGCGGTTGGAGTCCCAAATGTCATGCCAAGGATTGGCTTTGGGAACTTTAATCTCCACCCAGAAAGTCTTCAGGCTACCGACCCCCAAACCACCTCCAATAACTATGTCACTTAAAATAAAAACGTTGGGCTCCTGCAGATGAAACTTCAAAGTGAATTCACAGCCTGCCCGCCCACGTCCAGTGTAGAAATTTTCGGGGTCCGTCCCCAGGCTGGTGGAGGGGGCGAGGAGGGAGCTGTGCTGGTGGTCGTTGGGGCGCTTACGTGCTTGCGCGGTATGGGCGCCGTGCACAGAGAGACCGCGAGGGTGAGGAGGCCGGAGCCCACGAAGAGCACGATGGCAAAATAGAGGTAGTGCACGCCGCAGAGGAGCGCCGGGCACGCTGAGGGTCGCACGCAGCTACCCGAGCCAAAGGAGAACTCAGGAATAAGGCGTGCCAAGCCCATCAGCAGGCCCCCGATGAGACCCCAGAAAGCGCCCTGCAGGGGAGACAGTGTTAGCCTCCTCGGGATGCCTCAACCCTGCCCCAGGCTCACAACATGAGCGCTTTCACCTTCTCATTAACACGGGGCACGAAGAGCGCGAGCACGAAGACTGCAGACACAGGCGGCGCCAGGTAGCTGGAGACTGCCTGGATGTAATCAAACAGTTGCCCACCCTGGGCCGCCTGCACTACGGGGAGCCAGGCCACCGACACGGCCACGATGAACACCACCCAAAGCCTGCAATAGGGCCGCCATCTGGGGACTTCATCCGGGGGTCGCCACCCCCACTCCCACCTCACGGGAGCTCCTTGCCTCCACCCCTGGCTGATTAGTGGGGTGGGAGATGGGGAGAGAGCCGAGGCCGCACCGTCCGACTAGCAGCAGCTCGCGGTCGCCAGCGCGGGGCCGCAGGCGCGTGTAGATATCCATGGTGAAGAGCGTACTGCTGCTGTTGAAGATTGAAGCCAGCGAGGACATGAGCGCGGCCAGCATGACCGCCAGCATGAGTCCACGCAGACCTGCGAGGCAAGGGCCACAGGGTGCCCCAGGTGAACGTAGGCGCCGCGAGGGTTGCGCCTCCCGGGTGACAGTGTGCGCTGCGTGCCCGCGCCAGTGGGCAGGGAGCACGCCAGGGCCCTTACTTACCATTGGGCATGAGCTTCACGACGAGCTGCGGGTAGGCGATGTTGGAGCAGCCCACGTCGGTGCCGCACACGCGCTTGCACACCTCGGGCACCACGCACGCCACCTCATCTACGGGGAAGAGGCCACGCGCACAGCTAGGGCGGAACCTGGTCTGGGGACAAGGACCCCTGAAGCGGAAACCTGAAGTCCTAGTTGGGACCCCGGGTGGGAGACGGAACTGGGCGACCGGGTTCGCATATCTTAAGACGGTAGCACCTGGATCCTGGAACAAGAAGGGGGCTGTGGGGGCACAGGACCGTGGGTGCGGACGTTACCCGGGTAGAGAATGCGACTTATCATGCCCGGCATGACCATGAGAAACATGGGCAGCAGCTTCAGGTAACCGCACAGGATGCAGCCCGCCTTGATGTGGGTCAGGTTCTTCCCGGCCAGGCAGCGCTGCACTATGACCTGCGATGAGGACAAGGGACCTGCGTCGTCCCCGAGACACCGCCACCTCGGGCGCTGCCTCTACTCGTCATTCTAATTGGGGGTCCCCGCCCGCCCAGGCCCTGCCTCTCGGCTTCTGCCGCTTTGGTTTAGCTCCACCCCTAGTGGGTTTCCCTGCGCCCCAGCCCCGCCTCCTCTGGCCCCGCCTTGGAAACCTCAGCTCCGCCCGAGTTTTGCCCCAGCGCGGGACCCCGTCTGTCTCCCGCACCTGGTCGCTGCACCAGTACCAGCCCGAGACAATTGTAAGCCCCAGAAGCAGCGCGGGCCACGGTAGGTCTCCCGTCACAGGGTCCCGGAGCAGGTGGTAGGAGTCCGGCCGCGGCCGATAGCAGGAGCTGGAGACGTTGCCCACGGCCGGGTCCTCGGACACCGTCAGCGACGTCACCGCCTCCAAGTATTTGTCGAAGAGCCCCGAATACCCGCCCACCGCGTGGAAGGCTGTTCGAGCGAGGTCGTCAGTGAACCCGGCACTCGCGCGGAGGCCCTCCCGGGGACCCAGGTTCTGGAGACGCGCGTTGTCCCTGCTCCCTGGCTGAGAGCTCTGTGGCTCGCGATTTCCGTGCTCCCCACCCTCCAACTGACTGAGCCCCGTACCGTAGCCCATGAGGACGAAGGCGCCCCCGAGAATGACGAAGGTCTGCACCGTATCCGTGTACATCAGCGCCGCCAGCCCTCCTGCAAAGGGCTTGGGATCAGCCCAGGGAGCCCAGCTCATAATCTCACAGTCAGACCAGCGCCTAGCATTAGTGGAGTCTTTGTGCGAATTTTTAAAAAGTGCCCCTTCCTAGAGAACAACATTTCAAATGGGTGCCCCTTCTCCGGGTTGATGCACGCAGGCGCCAAGAGGCAGGGCTTGGTGAGCCGAGCGCTATGAGCTTTAGGTTCCGCTGATGCCCCCTTGGCCAGGCGCCCATGTGCAGGAACCCCACTGTAGGTCCCGCTCTAGGCGCTGGTTTTCACGTCTGTGTCAGAGGAGAGGATGAGTCTCTAAGGTCCAATTCTCAGTTTATGCGATCCCCTGGGCGAGGCCCCTTCGGCATCTTGACACCAGCGCCCCCACGCCTCACACTCTGGCCCGGCGTCTGGCTCCAGGGCCCATCCGGAGGTCCTCGGACCCGCGCTAGGGATCATGTCGGCCTCCCCCGCCCGGCATTCAAGAAGTGCAAGAGTTGCTGAACCTTTTCCCCATCCCCAGGCCTCACTTTGAGGCCCAGCACGGGCTGAGCGCGGGAACTTCCAGGTCCAAATCCAAGAGACGGTAAGGAGAAAGGGGAAGTTTGCTTTCCAAAGGACTCGGTCCCCCTCCTCCTGGAACCACATCGCACTTCAAAAACTCTCTGTCCCACTTTCCTCTGAGGACTTCCCTAAGCCCCGCCCACGGCTCCACTCTAGGGGCGTCTTCAGCCCCGCTCCCTTCCCTAAACCCCTCCTGCGGCCACCTGTCACCGTGTAGATCATGGTGATGCCCAGGAGCGCAATGACAGAGGCATAGATATTCCAGCCCAGAGCCTGCTGGATGAACACTGCCCCGGAGAACATGTCCACCTTGGAGGAAAGAATGAGCATTTAGGTGGGGACTCCGGCCAGGATAGGGGTCCAGGCCCGCCTCCTGCCGAGGTTATGCCCCTACGTGACCTACGAGGCGCCGTCATTTTTCTCATTCTAGTATTCCTAGGCCCACCCGCTGAGGCCAGCGCCCAAAGACCTGTTCCTCCTTGGCCCCGCCCCCATCTTAGTTCCTACAGATTTCTCCTTGGCAGCTCCTTTTCCAGGTCTCCCCGAGCGGTTCCATGCAGTGGCCCCGCCCTTCTAGGATCCCTCCCTGCCTGCCGCGCAGGCGCACCGAGATCTTGGTGAAGATGTACAGAAAAAGCGAGAGCACCGACAGGTAGAGACGGATGCGGTGACCGCCGAATCGCTTGCGCAGGTACTGCGGCATGGTAATGACGCCCGCCGTCAGGTACACCGGCGCGAAGAGCCAGCCCAGAAGCAGCACCACGAACAGCGCCTGCGGGCACAGCGCGGCAGCTGAGGGTCACCGTGCCTGAGAGCCTACCCTGAGCGCGCTGTCGCCGCTGCAGGGTCCGACAGACATTCTCTTCATGAACATGCTGCACCAAGGCACATGGGCCCGGGTAGGGTCGCGCCTGGGGTGCGGAAGATGCAGCTGTCAGGATGACCCTGGGCTTTACCGGATCAGAGGCTTGACGCCTTTCTGGCACTTAACCAGGATAGTTCTTGCCCTCCTAGCCCTGGCCAGTCCCTCCCAGGAAAACATGAACCCAAACACAGACCCTTCAGCCTCGCTCCCCAGGCAGAGCTGCCTCCCCTCTGCTCTTCACCCACCCAAGCAAGGCTCAGCTCATAGCCTCCTCCTCTAGGAAGTCCTGAGCTCAAAGCCCTGAACTCCCCCATCTTCCAAGGTAAGCCCCGGTCCCAGAGCTTAGTCTTCTCTTTCCAATTCTGCAAGGGGCTCTAATTTGGTACAGGGGTCCTCACAGTTCACACCTTCGAAGGGCACCTGAATAGAAGGTGCTTGGCTATCTCTGAGACCCATTTTACAGAGGAGAAAATCTAGACCCATAGAGGGCACTGGGTCTGATCCAGGATCACACAGCAAATCAGGAGCAGACTATTCCCCTGAAAGTGGTCATCTCATGCATCCCCCTACCTTCCGGCTGGACATTGGGACCCTCACCCCCAACCTCAACCCCAAACCCAGCCAAGAATTTGGAGTCCGCCATCTCCAATCTCGCTTATATCCCCCTGTCTGAAGCTTCCCCAGGTCTGACCCTCCCAGGAGTTCCCACTCGGGGTGGAGGTGGATATTAGGAGCCTCACATTCCACTCAAATCCAGCCACAGCCAAGCCACTTGCAGCACCAGTCCCTGCCAGGCCCACAAAGTGGCCACTGCCAATGTTGCTGGCGAAGAGAGAGGCCCCGACCTAGATGGCCAGAGAGGGGGGTGAGCCAGGCTGCCTCCCCATGCCCCTCCCAGCTCCACAGCCCAGCCCTTCTCACCGGCCACCACACCATGTTTCGTCCCGCCAGGAAGTAGCCGCCAACGGTGCCTCTGTTGGTTCTGC
Organism: Tamandua tetradactyla; assembly: GCF_023851605.1. NCBI lineage: Eukaryota > Metazoa > Chordata > Mammalia > Pilosa > Myrmecophagidae > Tamandua > Tamandua tetradactyla. The sequence continues at coordinate 23,090,144 of NC_135349.1, forward strand.
ACATGGACTGGGGGACAGGTGGGGGAGGGGAATCCGGGTTCGGGGCACATCTTTGAGCCTCATTAGCCTTCTCAACACATTCCTCAGCTTTATTTCAGGCTGAAGATTAACCAGTACTCAGCTCCCCCAAGGTCCCTCCACCCTCCCAGGGCCCCAATCCTGGTACCTTCTCCCCTGGAACTACCCAGGCCTGAATGTGGTCAGATTTGGCCTGACTTTCCCCGGGGTCTTGGGTGTGGGTGCTGGTCAACCATAAACGTGGACCAGAGAGCAGAGACCTCATCCTGAATGCTGGCCCTGATGGAAATCCACTGATTCCCTCAACTCATTTAACCCAAGGGTGGGAAAACAAGGAACCTCTATGAGGGCCTCAAAAGACCTGCTGGCCACCCAGCCCTAAATTTGTCCCTCAAGGATTCCATCCATCCTGAGATCTCCCTGAGAATTTTTCCCCAGTTCCCAGAGGCTCAGCCCCCATCCGCACACCCTTGACCTCTCACCCATAAGCCGACACCAATGACCAGCAGGAAATAAGCAGCGATAACCAGAATGTCAGCAGGGTTGTCAATTAGGACCTTCTGGACCCCTGGTGCTGAGTCTGCCTCTGTCTGTGCCTCCATTCTGCCTAGGATCTGCCCCTCAAGAGACTAGCCCCTGGTTTCCCCCCAGGGAGGGATTAATGGTTACCTCAGGGGCAGTGAGCCGACAAGTCCCCTGGGCCTTGCCTCCTCCCTGGCTTCATTTAGCTGAATCAGGTCATATCAAGGCTGAAGACTGGTCCTGAGAAGCTGGACCCTTCCAAACTCAGGAGCTCTCCTTCCTGGGCCTTAGTCTCCACCCTTACCTGTGCCCCAGGCTCACAGTCACCTGTTTGACTCCCTAAAAACATCCACCCTTCAGTCGTGACCCAGGGAGCCTGGCTGAGTCAGGTCTTAAGTAATCCAGAGGAATTGTTTTCAAACCCAAATCTAACAGTGTCACTCCCTTGGTCAGAAACCCTTCATAACTCCCCATTACCCTCAGGAAGAAATGCAAGCTGATAGTCAAGGCCTGCCATGCCCTGACTCCTGTCCATCCATCCCTTGCTCCTTCGTAACAAACCAGGAAGAAATGCAAGGACATCACATGTGACAGAAAAGCCAAGGACCCATGGATCACTGGCAACCAGCCCCAGAATGCCACAGTCTTCGGGGAGAAAGCATGGCCTTGCTGTGTCTCCATTTTAGATTTCTTCTAACCTCAAAACCATGAGCTAATATCCATTGTTTAAGCCAATACATTGTATAACACTTGTTTTAGCAGACTAACACAGGTTCCTTCAAAAGCAGATCTTAAGATAAGAATTTGGGTGCAGGAACTTTATTTGAGGAAAGAGTGGATAAGTGAGAAAAAAAAAAAGGAGACAAGCCAATAAAGGACGTGTTCATTAGCAGGTTCCCACTGTGACACTGGGGACTCAGTTCCAATGGAGACCCCCTAAGAGACTCTGTAGAGAGGAGACCCCCTAAGAGACTCTGTAGAGAATACATCTCAGAATTGACCCCAGAGGGGGCATAAAGTTGGGGTACTTATCCACTACTTCCTGTACCTCACTGGTTGAAGGTTGCAGAAACTCCCCTCCTCCAAAGAGTACCCTGAGGCAAGAAGATTGGGAAGCAGTTGGGGAGAGCAGGGGACTGGGACCTGTCTGCATACGACTTCCAGGTAAACCAAGAGGAGAAGGGCAGGGCGTCTCCCAATGTCTTCTTCAATGGGTGATGAGAGAAGCCCAGGGCAAATGTCAGATTATAAGCATTTATAAGAAAATCTGTATGCTCTTACTATGGCCTACAAGGCGTTTCCTAATGTGACCTCCTTCCTCTCTGTCCTCATCTCCTACTACTCTTCCCTTGCATCCTGTAACCCAGACACCATGGCCTTTCCTTTCTTCCAATATGCCAAACTCTTTCCTGTCTTCTGGCTTTTGCATCTGCTGTACTTCTACCTGGAATGCTCTCCACAGACTGCCTAGCTGGTGCCTTCTCAACCTCCAAGTCTCAGTTTAGACATCCATTTCCAAGAAGCCTTTCCTGACTCCCTGATGAAATATCTTCTCTAACTTAGACTTCTATTTTTTTTTTCCTTCTCAGCCTACCTCTTTTCATTTCTTTCTTGTTCCTTCCTTCATTTAACAGACACTTGTTGAGCACCTATTGTGAGCTGGATGTGATTCCAGGCACTGGAAAGACAAAGAGACAAAGGTCAGCAAAATAGACATGTCCCCTGCTCTCAATGAACTTGCATTCCAGTATCAGAAACAGACATAAACAAGCAACAAATAAACACCGGTTTACAATAATTATAAGTGCTATGAGCAGGGAGGTGTCGGGGGTGGAAATGGGGGGAAGAACCGTCTGTACCTAGGGCATCGGGGAACGCCCCATTCCTTCATTGCTCTTGTCTCCTCTACTTGATGGTCAGCTCTGTGAGGGCTAGGAGCACATCTGCTTGGTTCTCTATTATTTTTCCAGCGCCTGGCATGGAGCCAGTAAGTGCTCACTAAACACCTGGTGAATGAATGAACTGGGACCAGAGATGACCATTTTGGAGATCCTCAAGAAAGTGAGGTGGTTACAACCCAGGGGGATGGATGGTGTGATGGTAAGGTTCTGGTGTCAACTTGGCCAAATGATTATGCCCAGTTGTCTGGTCAGGCAAGCACTGGCCTGACTATTGCTGCAAGGATATTTCATGGCTGGTTGATAGACTAGAAGGCTGGTATATTAAGTCATCAGTCAGTTGATTGCATCTGTGCTGATTACATATACAATCAATTAAGGCTGGGCTGGCACAATGTGATAATCCAATCAGGTAAAGGCTTTTAAGAGGAAAGAGAGACCCTGTCAGTGCTTCTTCAGCCAGTGAGTCTCTCCTTTGGAGTTCATAAGACCCTTCATTGAAGCCATCAGCTTCACAGCTTGCCCTACAGATTTTGAACTCTTCCACTCCCACGCTTGCGTGAGACACCTCTATAAATCTCATATGAACAGATCTCTCCTGTTGGTTTTGTTTCTCTAGAGAACCCTGACTAATACAGATGGCATTCCCCAGGGAGCAAATGTAGACTAGAAAGAGCAGAAGGACCAGAGAAACCCAGGGAGAGGAGTCTCAGAGAGGAAAAGATTTGTGGTGTCTGCAAGGCAAGGATACCTCCTGCCCACACATGCTCTCCTTGGCTACCATCTCCCCCCTGAGGTGAAAGAACCTCTGAGGAGCCATCATTTTTAGCTGTTGAGGCCGTGGTGGTCTTGACCCAGGAGTTCAGGCCCCCTCCCCAGGGAGCTACAGGGTCCAGTGTGAAGTTTCTGGAGTCAGGAAGCCCATGGCACTTAAGGACTCAGAAGGAATCAGAACTTCTCACTCCTGCAATCCTGGTCCAATCTTTTTCTGCCGGATCTTACCCTAGGCATCACCTCCTCCAAGAAGCATTCCTTGACTCCCAGTCTGAGTTAGGAGCCTCCTTCCAGTTCCTACAACCCCCACTGCTCCCTTCCCACCCCACAATCACTACCCTGACCCCAGCAGGTGTCATTCACTGCCTAGGTAGCTTTCTCCCTGACACACCTGGGGCTCCTTCAGAACACAGACCACCCTGACTTGATTCATCTCTGTGGACTCAGCAGTGCCTAGCACAGAGCCAGGTCAGGGATGTCTTAGGAAGGGACTCATGAGCCAACAGAAGAAAATAAATCATGACTTTGGACATGCTAACTCCCCTGCCTTCTCCCCATTCTGGATAATTTCCCCACATTTGGCTGATGCTCAGCAGTCCAGAGGATGTCATAATGACCATGGTGTGTGAGGAATGGGGGTGGGTGGGGTAAACTGGAGCCAGATGTATATGAAGCCTACAGGCTACTGAAGATGTGTGCCTCAGGGAGAAGGAAGCTGTGCCTTAGTGAGCCAAAGGGCGGGCATAAATTGGTACTTCTGGATGCAGCCCCATCTCCGGGAGTCCTTAAAGGAAAAAAGAATTGTGGGAACCAAAGAAGGGGATGGGGGAGGGGGGCTAAATAAACAGATGAATTGCTTATTTCAAAGATACAGGGAGCTGACGATAGGAGGGAGGGAGGATTGGCAGGGTCCCCAGCCTGAGCTCCTGTCCTGGTTCGGCACTATCTGTCCAATCCTGCGCAGGTCACCGTCTGTCCTCCCCAGCTTCGGGTTCATCTGATATTTGGAGGCTGCTAGTCAGGCTCCGGCCACAGGGCAGTGACTTAGAGCCCGCCCGAGCCAGCAGAAGGGGCGCCCAGACACAGGGCTCGCGACCGCGCAATCAAAGACACGGCACGGCACCAAAAACGAGGCGTGGAAGGTGTGTTTATGTAAGTAGAAAAAAAAAGTGCACAGAAAGGTGAGGGAGCAGGCCTTCTCGGCCGGGCCTCTGGTTACTCGGAAGTGCAAGGACCCTCCCTCAGTCAGGGGGTTCCCCCAAGGGTGGAAATCGAGTGAAGGGATCGCGCGGGATCTCTCGTCAAGGTTAGACCCACAGTTTGGGGTACGCGGCCTTATTAGGGGCGGGGCCACAGAGAACTTTAGGGGCGGGATCTCGCCAGTGCGTAAGGCCGCCCAGAACTGGGGTCTGGAGGGTGTGGCCTACCCGGGGCGCGGCCTTCCCGGGCTTGGTACCCGCGCGGGGCGGAGGGTCAGCCGAAGAGCTTGAGGAAGCAGGGCTGGCAGTAGGGCTTGCCGGCGCGCTCCTGGAAGGAGCCCTTGGTGAGTGGGCGCAGGCAGAAGGTACAGGTGAAGTGGTCCGGGTGGAAGCGGCGGCCGAGGGCCGACACGCAGCGGCCCGTCACTGGGAGGCCGCACGTGGCGCACAGCGACCCGCGCCGCGCGTGGAAATGGTTCTCGCACAACGGGCGTCCCTCGTGCTCGAAGAAGCTGCCTCCCGAGAAGGGCGCGAAGCATTCCTGGGAAAGGGTAGCCGCAAAAGGGAGGCTCAGCGGCCGAACCCCCGGCCGGATAAGTTGCATCAGGAGCCTTACGTGACCCACTGTGACCCGCACCACCACCACCCCGCCCTCCGAGGACCCTGTCCCAGTAATCGCGTGGCCCCGCCTCCCGGCGAGCCGCCCCACTCAGGCCCTGCCCCGCAGCCGCGCACCCTGCAGACGAAGCAGTCCGGGTGCCAGAGCGCGCTGAGCGCCGAGATGTAGTTGTCAAGGATGGGGCCTTGGCAGCCCTGGCAGCGCGGAGCGAAGAGCTGCAGGAAGTCCCGGCGGCAGTACGGCCGGCCCTCGCGCTCGTGGAAGCCTGGGGGTTGGAGACAGAGGGCGGAGTCTAAGGAAAAAGCAGGCCTCCAAGCCGTGAGACTGTGGGGCCGGAAGAGGGACAGTCAGTGAGCAGGGTCGGGGGCTGGGACCCCACGGGTGGGAGGATAGGGGCAGGAGGTAGCTGGAGAAAATTCAAGGCCGGGATTGCTTCGGAGGCCTGGACTCAAGGGGCCAGAGGGAGGCGGGGTCGGACCAAGTGGAGGGGCGGGGCGGAACGGGAGGTCCGGCGGCCCCGAGGCTTTTAACGCGGTAGTGGACTTCTCACCCTCGTCCCCGAAGGGCTCCCCGCAGCTGACGCAGCAGAAATGCTCCGGGTGCCAATGGGTGCCCAAGGCGGTAACCATCTTCTGCGGGGAATGAAAGAGGATACTCAGTGCGGTGCTCAGTCCCTTGTCCAGCCCCGACCTCGATGAATCGGATGCAAGTTATCCGATGAATGGGCTGAGGAATGAATCTGAGGTGTGGGGGAGCCTGACAAGGAATTTCGAAGTCAAGGAGAGAGGGCAAAGTCCAAGGGATCGTGACCGTGGTCACGGACTCGGGATGAGGTCCATCCCACGGGCGCCCAGAGGGAGTGAGAGGCGCAACTCACGTGGCGGATGGGTTGGTTGCAGAAGCCACATCGTGGTGAGAAGCGCTCGAAGTAGCACTCAGGGCAGAAGGGAGCTCCATCCTTCTCGAAGAAGCTGCTGCCTCCCAGGGCCGTGGAACAGCCACCACAAACGAAGTGTTCAGGGTGCCAGGCGCGGCCCAGTGCCGTTACCACCTATGGGGCAGGGATGAGGCTGGGATCAGAGTGGCCCCCAGGCTGCCATTTGCCAGCTAAGGTTTACAGACAATTTCCCAGTCTGATCTCACCAGGGTCAGGATGAAGAATCTAATGTACATGGAGGGAAAAGACTTATTCAAGGTCACACAGCCTAAATGTGATGGAGATTCAACCCCAGGTCTTTTACCTTTGCTTCAGGGGTGACATACCCATTAGGCTCAGTAGGCACAGTTCCTAGGGCCCCAAAACTGTTCTAATTTCTTTTAGAAGCAGAATAAAAAAAATTAACTAGAAGAAAGTACTCTAATGTATAATATGTAATATGAATATATTCATTTTTATACTAATATAGTCATAAAATACTTTTAAGAAGATTTTATGGAGGAAAGTAGCCATGAAGGCAGCAAGGCCTAGTGTCCACAAAAGTCATAATGCTGCCCTGCTTTGCTGAGTTTGGAAATTCTGGGATAGGAGCAGGACATGTATCCAGCAAGAGAAGCTTGGTCAACCATCAGGCACAGTTGTTGTCAATCATATCTGCTCAGACAATAGCCAAGAGCAGATGGTAGGTGGAGCCAACAAGACTTTTGCAAAGATTAAATGATATAGGGGTTGTAAAAGAGCATGCACAGTGCCTGGCAGTGTAGGAGCACCATAAATGCTAAATAGGTTGGAATATTTTCACCCTGGCATTTATTAGTTGCATGACTCAGAGCCTCAGTTTCCTCAGCCATAAAATACTAATAACAGTAAGACCCACTTCACAGTTATTTATTAAAAGGGAACAGCACAAAGCCTGACTTTCAGTAAATATGGGTGTGTGGTTCTCTGCCTCCCTTCTCTCAGGGTTTGACTTACTTGCCCAGCAATGGGTTTATTGCAGGAGCCACAGAGGCCCTTGGCCTGGGTGGGAACACCACGGCGGCTGAGGTCGGACTGCAGCAGCCCCAGCATGGTGTCTAGGCTTCCCTTGGTAGGCGGCCCTGGGGGTGGTGATGGGGAGCCCTCATTCACCGAGCTGGACACTGGTGGCTGGGTTGGAGCAGAGGCTGGAAGCTGCAGTGGGGAGGACATGAGAGTTAAGTTAGCAAGGGTACAAATACGAAAGGGCCTAGAACAAGGGGAGCTCCAAATGGACACACTCCCCCATCTAACTCACATGGTTTTGGACACGAAAGTCAGAGAGTGAGGCCATCAGTCTGTCCAGCTCCAGAGTGGCTGAGGTGGCCGAAGGCTTTGGGGGAACAGGGGATGAACTGGAGGGGCTGTGAAGATACAGTTTGTGTCAGCTCAGAGCCTCCCAGATGCTTCAAGCCTCCAGGATACCTGTTACCTCTCTCCCCAAGCCCTTCCAGACTCACATGTTGGACATTTGCTTGTCCTCAGACTGGTCCTCCTTCTGCTCCCCTGCAGCTGCCTTGCTAGATGGGAACTGAGACATTATCTCATCTGGAAAGAGGCGAGAAGGGCACTTGGACAAGAAGCCATGCTCAAGCCACTTAACACAGAGTTAAGGCTTTGTGTCCTTTAGTGCTACTCCAGGAAGTCTAAAAGCCTTAGTCTCTGTCTTTCCTTGCCCCTCACCCCCATCCCATCAAGAGCCTGTCTCATTAACCCTGGTACCTGTGATGTTGAACTGGGTGGCATTAAGTTCCTGGAGCAACCGGTCTAGTTCACAGAGCCCAGTGCCCAAGACACCACTGGAAGAAGAGAATGGAGGGGCCGCAGGGGCCACAGGCTTTGGGGAACGAGGCTTGCATACCGTGCTGGGAAACAGGATGGGAGCCTGGGGTCAGGGACAGCAAATCCAAGTCCCCTCACCTGAGTCACAGTTGGCTTCCCCAGTCCCCAGCTTCCAGGCTCCTTACCTGTACAGATGGTCTTTGTCTCCAGAGGCTCCTGAAGACTCCCCAGTGCCTGTCTACAGACAGAAAAGATGCAGATGTATAATGCCAGACCTGTCCTTTGCCCCCCTCAGGACTGGATTCCTCAAGCCCTGGCCAAGCCTGGCCCTAGGGACTGCCCCAGCCCCCAGCATCTGGCCTCACCTGTGGCTGGTGGCCATAGGGCAAGGGAGGCGTGAGAGGCTCTGGGGGCCGCTCTTTTGGAGCCCCTGATCTTGGCATGTGTGAGGTAGTGGTCTCCAGATCAGAGAGCAGGGCATCTGCAGGAAGAGGCAGTCAGGGTGAAAGGTTGAGAGGTCAAGGTTAAGGTCATCTGAGTTAGAGGCATCTGTCTAGAAGCTGAGCTTAAAGTCACCATCACCGGGAATTGGACGGCAGAATTCCTTAAGGGATCAGAGGACAAACATTCCAAATGAGTAGTACTGGAGGACAGAAGTCAGGATTAAGAGGTCAAGAATCATGACACTGGGTCAGACCAAGGCAGTGAAGTGAAAGAACAGCAAGGAGTATCTATGAGGAGGATATCCCAACTGGCTCATCCTGTGGGTCAAACACAACCCCAGCAACCTGATTCTCTAATTTTGCCCATCTTCTCCGCTGGAATCGAGATTGGCTCTTTTCTCAAATTAAATTTGGCTCCACCCCAAATTGCTAAATTGGCGTATGCCTAGCATCCAGCTTTCTGATTGGAAGCTCTCTCTGCCACACCCATGAACTCCTCCCTACCTAAATAGGCCCCGCCCAGCCCTGGCCCACCTCCAGGACCGTTGAGTGCCCTCTTACCCTCATCACTGGGGGGTCTGCTGGGGCCCTGCTTTCTGATTGGCTTTTCTCTACAGGACCGTTACCCCTCCTGAGGAGCACCCTCTACTGGAGGGTGCCGGAACCCTTTCCATGGAGGACACAGCCCTCCAGTCCCAGCCCCAGCTGGGAGGAGTGATTCCTGGGTTCTCCTGCCTGCTCCAAAACTACCTTAGCTTCCCGAGCCCGGTCCCTTTAACCCTTTCCCTTCCAGAACCTAGAAGTCTATGCCGCTTACCTACTCCTCAACTCTCAGCACCAGGGTAGAACCCTGACCTCTCCAAGGCATCTTGGCACTCATTTATTATTCTCTTTCTAGCCCCCAAGAAGTTGAGACCTACTCAAACTTGGAGGCCCGTAACTCTTCCCTTTAACAAACTCTGTCACAGGCCGACTTTCTCCTCCGGATCTCCTTGTCACACTCCCCGCTCCCGTCCACTTTCCCGGTCCCCGAACCCAAGGCCCCTTAACCCCTCCCTTCCCAGAGCCCCTGCGACGGGGCTCCACGGCGCTGCACCTCCCGGCCCATCCGCCCGCAGCCAGGGATGAAGGAGCAGAGCGAGGGAAGGAGGGAGCTGCCGGCCCGGGAGAGGCAGGAAGGGAGAGGCAGGAAGGGGGACGTGGAGTCGGAAAGGAGGAGCGGGCCAAGGCGAGAAGCAGGCGCGAGAAGACGGGAGGCGGGGATGGAAGGATGCGGCGAGTGCGAAAGGGCTCCCGAGTGAAAAATCGGGTCCAGGCGGCGGGGAGGCACTGGGGACGCGGGGACTCGGGCCACACTCACCCAAGTCCTCCATGGCGGGGAGCGGACAGGCGGCGCGGGGTGAGCAGGGCGGGGGCCGTGTCCGGTGGGGGGGGGGGGGCGGGGGGACGTCCGGGAGTTGGAGGCCCAGCCGTGACCATGTAAGGAAGCCGGGACCCGCTGGGATGGGGCTGCGGGGTGGGGGAGCGATGGCCCGGGGGACCCGGGGTGGGGGCGTGGAAGGGAGGGTGGGCCGTGGGCCACCCAGGCCCAGCCCGCTGCCGGCCCGCGGAGGTAGCCACACCCCAGCCTTGGCCTCAGCTGTAGGGAGCCCCAGGCGGCCAGAATCCCAGTCAGGGAAGCTCAGAGGAGCAGCTCTTCCAGACCAAGCAGGACAGCACCCCCTCACACACCCAGTGACACTCAGGCAGACTGAAGCCCTGGAGCAGACACCCCCAGAGCCAGCACTTGAGTCCTAGACAGAGCCCCTTCCCACCCAGACCGTTCCTGAAAGACTTGTCCTAGACAGAATTTTGGGGTTAAGGAAGAAGTGGTATTCCAAAGCTCAGTGAGACACCAGGTTCAGAGATCTTCCCTCGGAGTCCTTGACAGACAACCCCATAAATAGAAATCCCAAAAGGCACACATGCTAGACACAAAGAAATCCATCAAAGTTGGAGACAGACATAGCGAACCCACCCAAAGACTCTAAGATGGGGTCTTCCCTCCAAGACTTGGAAACATTCACAGGGAGACTGCATAGGGAAACTGAAACCCAGGCCCAAGCAAGCCCCTTACAGACTCAGAGACCCACCCCTTCAGGCCAAGCAGACTTCAAGACAAAGCCCTTCCCCAACAGTGAGACAACCCAGACCTGTTCAGAACAGCCCTTTCCCAAAAATCTGATGAAGAGACGAAAGCAAGACAGACTCCAGCCGCGAGACGCCTTCTCTGAACTGAAACCTTGAGAAATCAAGGTGAAAATTAGACACTCTAGGAATGGGTATGGACAGACAGCACTGTGCTCTGCCATTCAGACCTGAGTGCTAGGTCATGTACCTCAACCCAGAGGCAGTTCATCTGAGGAGCTCTGTAAAATCGCTAATGCCCAGGGCACCCTCCTGTCCAATTCAGTCAGAATGGGCCTAGGCATCAGTATTTTCAAAATGTCTCTGGGTGGTTCTAACGTGCAGTCTGAGAACCAGAAACCTGGACATAGCAACTGCCACCTAGTTTCCAAGAGGCGGACTCTGGCAGGCCCAGTCCAGGAGCTCTCCTAGGACCTGGAAGCTGGGTGATGTGGGCCTTGCCTAGGACACCAAAGTGACATGAGCCTCACCCTCTCCTGAATGCCAGCCCAGGCACTCTGGCTCTTTCTGTACAGGATGAGGACAGGGCCTGAGAGATCCCAAGAGCTTAGAAAGCTTCCCCTCAGGTAGACACTTGGGCCATGAGATGGAAACAGACCCAGACAAAGGGGCCCAAGACAGACAAGGGAATGGTAATACCAGGGCCTCAAACATACAGCCCGACACTCACAGCATCCCCTCCACCCACCCCCTCAGCCCTGCCCAAGGTTTGTGTGTCCATCTAGAGAGCTGTGTCTGAGCAATGAGGCCCCATGGGCAGGAAACAGGCTTCCCCTGGGCCTCAAACCACATCCTCAGGAGAAGCCTGGGAACTCCACCCTATCCCAAGGCTCTAGGAACTCCTGCATGGCAAGAATGGAATGTGAACAGCCCCAGAGACCAAGATACAACCCTACTTAATGGGGTGGAGGGGTGGAGGGACTCCCACAGGAAAGCAAACAAAGACACCACACAATGGGGATATCCAACTCCAGTCTTTAATCTTAATTCCAGAGGGCTAGGCCAGGCCAGGTGCCTGGGGCCCTATATCCCTCTCCAACTCTTGGGCCCCAGAGCCAGAGGCCTTGGCTTCTCACTCCTGGGTCTTCGGACCATCATCCTGGAGTCTGGTTCTATGCTCTCACTGGTCCTTGACGGAGACTCCTTCTGCCCAGCCTCCTCCCATGTCAGTAGCCCTTCACTGCCACCACTCTAAGGGAGGCCACTCTCATCACTGACCTATCCTTGGGTTCCCTCCCAGGGAGCATTAACAATCTAGGTTGGGACCCTTTGCCCTGCCTCAACTCCCATCACCACAGCCAGTAAAGCCTCAGCCAGAGGCCCTACTTCCTCACCTGCCGCCTCCACAAGGCCCACCAGGGCCAGGGCCCGTTTCCGTGGGCACTGCCCTGGCCCCAGGGTCCAGCGTGCACAGTGAGCAGCCAGCCTGGGCCGGCCTAGGCGGAATACCTCACCCACTGACTCTGGGCCTCCCTGGGGTCCCAGGTGGATTCGACCCACAGCCTCTTCCAGCTCCTCCTCTAGCTGGGGCAGCAGGAAACGGCCTGCAGCCTCCAGTGCTTCTTCAGCTTCTGAGCCCAGCAGGGGCTGGCCTGGTGGGGGCACAGGCCCCAGGGCAGCCCCACAGCCTCGGCAGCCATGCAAATGATGCAGAACAGGCCAGGCTGCACTGGACGACAGGCCTCGAAGTGGCACCAGATCCATCTGGGCTTCTGCAAAGCTGCCAGCTAGCAGGGCCCGAAAAAACGGGGAGGCAGTAGCTGAGATGGCCCGCTGGGCAGGGAGCCGTAGGCCTGAATCCAGCAGGAAGTGCAGGTCAGGGGCTGGGATAGGGGCTGAGCCCAGCAGAGGTTCATAGAGACAAGGAGAGGCTGGGTCTTGGTCCAGGGACATTGCAGGTGGGAGGGCTGAGCTCACAGTGGGAGATACCAGGCCCTGGAGGCAGGAAAGGGAGTCTGCTGCAAAGAAGAGGAAGAGTGGATGTGGAGCTGGTCGGTTTAGTGCTGTGAGGAGGAGACGGAGGCCGCCCTGGTCCAAAAGCAGCCGACGCCACAGAGAGGGCTTCCTACCAGGAGAAGGGGGTCGTTCACAAGGCAGAAAGGAATAGGGTTGGGGAATGGTACCCTTGCCCCCTCCCCATCTCCAATCCAGTGAGGCATCCCTAACCCCCTCACCGGCAGATGAAGGGCAGTGTCAGTGCACAGGCCACACGGTCCTCAGGGCTCCCAGAGAGCAACAGGTGGGTGAGGGCACCCACTCCAAAGGGTGATTCAGCCTGCACAGTCAGGTTCTGCAGCAGCATCTCACCTGCAGGGAAGGGATAGGCAGATCAGGTCGGAGCTGGTACCCAGGGCGAGAATGGGATGGGACAGGTAAGGCAGGGCTCTGGGACCTTGAAAGAAAAGAGGGCAGAAACCTCAGGGTAAGAGATCAGGACACAGAAGAGGGGGAACTGAAAGGCATGGGCAAGAACAGAAAGTAGGGTGCTAGGGGGCAAGTCTGGGCCCTTCAAGACTGAAATGGCCTGCAGTTAGAGAACAGAAGACAGGGCTGTCTCTGGCAGTGCTATAAGAGGAGCAGAGAGAAGGCAGGGTTGGGAGGCCACTGTGCCTGAGCCTGGGTTCTTAAGGACAGAACAGACCTGGGAGCCAGAATGGGTAAAGAAATGCAAACAGGCAGGATTCTAGTCATGGGAAGGCCATGTCTGGGGTGAGAGAATCTGGGCTGGAAGGCTTGGACAGAGCTCTACACATTGGCCCTTCTCTCCAAGGGAGAATATGGGTAAGCCATAAGGCAAGGTTCTGGAGAAGGGATAAGAGGGGTGTGGGTCTTCGCGGTGGGGGGCTGAGGGGGAGGGAGGGTTGGGAGGGCGAAAGAAACACACCCAGCTCTCGGTGCTGGTTGCGCCGGGCAGGCCGGGCACGGGGCGCCGGCCAGTCGTCAGGTGCAACGCCGAGTACGAGCCAGGCGCGCAGGAGCGCAGCGCCATAGCTGCGCACAAAGGCCTCCAGGCAGGCAGGGTTGCAGGTGAGGCGTGCCAGGATGCGCAGCGCGCGGGGGCTTGGCGGGCCCGGCGCGCCTGTCACATATGCCAGCAGACCACGCAGCGCCGGGCCCGTCACTAGCGCCCCGCTTGGGTCTGGAGCCTGGGAGAAACGCGACAGCAGGAGCAGTGCCGGGCCCTCGTGGCCCCAAGGCTCGTCAGGCGCAGCACCAGGGCTGCGGCCTGGGGTGCGCGGGGTGCGCGGTGTCTGCATGGAGGTCGCACCCGGCACGGGGCTGGCCGGTTCGGAGGGCTCCGGTGGTGAGCAACACTCAGGGGACCAGTCGGGAGAGATGTCCCCGGGGCCCACTGCGTAGCCCTCGGAGATCAGCCAGGACCTATGGAGGGGAAAAGAGGAGGAGACTCAGTCCAGGGCCAAAGCCAGAAGTCAGGGTCAAAAGACAGGTCATGGGATTACCAGATGACCTGGTTGTCCCACTTCTAGATATACACTCAGAAGAACAGAAAACAGGGACTTGGACAGATATTCGCATACAGAAGTTCACAGCAACATTATTCACAAATAGCCCAAGGGGCCATCAAGAGATGAATGGATAAACAAAATGTGGTATATACATACAGTGGAATATGAGTTAGCCATATAAAGGGATGCAGTTCTGATACAGGCGACAACATGGTTCATCGGAACCCTGAAGACATCATGCGGAGTGAAATAAGCCAGATACAAAAGGAGAAATATTGTATGAGTCCACTGATATGAAATACCTAGAACAAGCAAGTTCATAGACACAGACACAAAGCAGAACAATGGTTACCAGGGACTGGGAGTGTTGGGGGGAAGGGGAATTATTCCTTAGTGGGTACAAGTTTCTGTTTGGGGTAATGAAAAGGTTCTGGAAATGGATAGTGATAAAGGTTACACAAGACTATCAATGTACTGAATGCCACAAAAATGAACCCTTAAAAATGGTTAAGATGATTTCTAGGTTATATATATTTGCCACAATAAAAAAAGAATCCTAGGGCATTAAAGAATAAGTGCAAGGAAGCATAGTCAAGGGAGAAGAGGTGTGCTCAAAGGGACAAGGAGAAAAACAGGAACAAAATAAAGTTTCTGTTCTCCTGGAGTTATATTCCAGTGAAGGAAAAGAGACTATCAAATAATAAACAAGCTATGGTAGGTTACATGGCGTAAAGTGATGAAGAGAAAAACAAAAGGGAATGAAGAGCTAGCGGGAAAACTGAAGTTTTAAAAAGGGAAGTGACAGTAGTCCCTACTGAGAAGGTGACATCTGAACAAAAGTCTTGATAGAGGTGATGGATCAGGGCACGTAGGAGTAAGAGTGTTCTAGGCAGAGGAGACAACAAGCTGCCATGTTCCAAAACTAGCTAGGAGGTGGTGTGTGGGAGGGCAGAGAGCACCAAGGAGACGGGCTGGGGCTGGAGTCTACAAGAAGACTGGCATTTACAAAGTGCCACCCAGTGCCAGGCAGGGTACAAGGTGGTCTTGGTTAATCCTTACAATGACCCAGTGGGACAGTATGTTGTCATCCTCCATTTTACAGACGAGATATCAGAGGCATAAAGAAGTTAACCAACTTTCCCAGGATGTCTCAGCTTGCAAAGGTGATGCCAGTGTAAGGATTAGTCTCCAGAGTATGCCATCTCAGCCAGGACACCTACTGCCTCCCTGTGAACCAGTCCAGGGCCCAAAGTTTGGAGGTGTTGGGGTGGGGTGAAAGGCAAAAAGTAGATCCAGGGGAGGGGAGATGTGTTTACCAGGGGTTGGAAAGGAGTCATGTCAAGGGAGAACAAAGAATCAGGACTCAAGAGCTAATAAAAGTCTTACTGAGGCAGAATGGGGGGCTGCAGGCAGGGTAGTGAAGAGGGCTGGAGCAGACACAACCATGCCAAAGCGTGGCCCACCCACCGAAGCTCTGAGGGGTCTTAGAGACTCACCTAAGGCTTCGGAAGCTTCCAGCCTCTGCCCGCTCAGGGGTCCTTTCTTCAGGGAAGTCCCAGGAAGCAGCTTCTCTTCCCTCTTCTTCCTCATCGCCAGCCTCACCACACAGTTGCCCAGCCAGAAGAGGCACAAGCCCCAGAGCCTGTAGCCGGCCCAGCGCTCCAGTATCATAAAGGAAGCCCACCAGGGCAGCCACTACACGAGGGTGCCAGGCACTGGCCCGTGGGTCCTGTAGCAGGGCCATCAGCAGCTCCAGACCACCCGCGTCCCGCAATCGGGCCCGGTTGATGGCCTCCCGGCAGAGCAGGCACACAGCCCGTACCAGAGGCTGCTGGAAGGCTGGGCTGGCTCCGTTGGGGCCCCGGCGCCGCCGGAGCTCTCCTAGTAGCACCTCCACGCCACCAGCATTGCCTAGCGCAGGCCGTACCAAACCCTGGGCACACAAGTTGGCAAGTGTCAGAATAGTGGCCTCACGCACTGCCCGTTTGGGGTGGGAGGCCAGGCTGACAAGTGGGCCCAGCCCCCCGCCCAAACTTAGCTGCTCAGCACAGGCCCGAGAGCAACCTCGGCTCAGCTCCAGGAGGGCACGGACTAGGGCCGAGGTCAGCGCAGGGTCTGGAGCGGTGGCTAAGAGCTCAGCCAGCGGGCGCACTGCTCCCTGCTGTGCCAGGGCCAGGCGGTGCTGGGGTGAGTCTGCCAGATTGCGGAGGGCACGCACCACACTCTGCAGGCACTGTGAGTCCTGGCAGGCTGTCAGGCTCTCGACAAGCAGAGGGACAGCACCTGAAGAGGGAAGGGGAGGACTGAGAGTGAGCAAGGCCAGACACCCAAGCCTCTCTCCAACCCCAAGTCCTAGCTAACCCCTCTCCCCTCCCAGCCTCCTCACCAGCAGAGTGAATGTCCCCACAGCTTTCAGGTTCCATGGCTAAGTTCCCCAGGGCACGGGCTGTTCGGTTCTGGATGCTGTCTGTCTTCACACACTGAAGAATGGTCACTGTGAAAAGGGTTTAGCATTATGAGGTGGTCTACCCTCCTCTTGTCTCTCTTATTAGTCACTTTGAGAATGTGTCCTGAGAAGATCAGGGACAGCCTTCAGAAGAGATGAACACTAAGGCTAAATAGGTATGTATATGCTAGAAGGATGGTGGGTAGAGTGTTACAGGGCATCTCAGGCTTTGAAGTAGCCTGTATGTGGGTCACTAGAGGTGACCCAGTATATGCAATGACCTCAGGAAGGGCCTCAAAAGCCAGGCCAAACTTGATAACTGTACCTAATGAGGTTACATACATGAATATCCCTGTTCTTGGAAAATGTACATGGATTTATTAACTGTTCAGGAAGCATGACCCATGCAACTTACTTTCCAAATGTCTAGAGAATAAATAAATAAAATGATAGCACAAATGTGGCAAAATGTTAAAGGATAGTAGATCTGGATATCTGGGTAGGGTTTATGTTGGAGTTCTCTATATTGTTTTTGCAACCGTCCTGACCCTGTACATTTGAAATTATTTCAAAAGTTAAAAAAAAAAGCCAAGCCAAGGAATAAGGACTTAACTGTGAAAGGATGGGAGACATGCAAGGGTTTTAGGAAGGGGAATGGCATGATATAATCTGGGAGCCACGTAGAGAACAGATTACAAGGGAAAAGCTAAGGGGCAGGGGAGCAGCAAAGAGGCTGTTGCAATACTCCAGACGAGAAAGGATAAGGGCTAGAACCAAGTCAACTACCAGCACTGCCCAGAACATGGGCCCCAGTCCCTGGCTCATGGTGGATGTGGGAATAGAGAGAATTGGTTCGATTCAAAAGATATTGCAAATGCAGAACAGAGAGTGATTGAATGATGGGGGAGGGGATATTATACTAATAACACCACCTATCATTTACTGAAGACTTAATGTGCCAGGCCTCTCGTCAAACACATGAAGGTCCACATGCATTTTATGCACGTTTCAAATATATGAATGCTCCATTTTATCCAAAAAATGAAAATTTCACGGAAACTGGCATCATTTCACATCTAGCAGGCAACAAGGCAGAAGCTGTGTTCCAATGGTTGCCACTAGGAGGCGCCAGTTTAGCTGGTAAACCGAAAAGCTTGCTCTCTTTTGTCAAGATTTGTTCTAATTGTGCTAGTTTTCAACAGCAGGAGGTACCCAAGCCATGCTTAGAGTATCTGCTTTCTGTATGTGTGTTCGATTTCCTTCACACTTCAGTTTTGCAAGGTAGTTATTATCATTCTATCCTACAACAAGGAATCCTAGCCTTGACATGGCCAAATGGAGGGACTACAACACAGACATAGCTAACTGCAGGGCCCACCTTCTGAACCTCTACACCTTCTGGCCTCCAGATCACTGCGTGTCGGCTCAGAGCCCAGAACAGTGTCGGACACACAGGCATTTCGTTATCTGCTTACGAACCGAGGCCAAGAATCATCTGTGGAGGTGGTGGAGGGACTCAGGTATAATATATGGCGAATCCAGTGACGTCATGGGGCGTGACGGAATGAGTGATGGGGGTGCTGCAACGTCACAAATCACGTTCTCCGGGATACGACACAAAGAACTCAAGACTCCGCCTCAGGCAGGCAAGAGGTGCATGTAGAATCATTCTAAGAAGTGGGGGCGGAGCACTTACCCAAAGGGAAAATGCCTCCGAGTCTGCGCACTTCAGCCCGGCACGCCCCTTCCGTACAGCAGTTAGCTAGGATGCTGAGGGCCAAGTCCAGAGTCTTGCGCAGGCGCGCTGGTGGCGAAGACGTCGACGACGACGCAGAGGGGGCGGGGCCCGATGTTGGGGCGGGGCCAGCAGAAACCGTTGACAAGACCGACGATGGGGCGGAGCCGGAGCCTTCCTGAAGCGGGGTGGGGCCCGCTGCTGCTGCTCGCCGTAGCAGCGCGAGAAGGGGGCGGAGCCCGCCGCGTGCCCGGAAGCGCTCGATTCCCCCAGCTGCCTTGACATGACGCGTGCGGAGGGCTAAGAGCGCACGGCCCAGGGGTGTCTCGTTGATAGCTGCATCCTTCCCCCCACCCAGACCCTCCCCGGCCGCCGCCGTGAGCTGCGCCAGGCAGAACGAGAGCGAGTCCGTGGGGGTTGGCTTCGCAGCCGCCATCTTGGCTCGGGCCTGAGGCTCCGCCCTGCTCTCTCGCCGCCCTTCTGAGGGGAGCGGAACTGGTAGAGTGAGGCGGGCCCAGACACCTCCTCCCTGACGCTTTTTAACTAGCGCCGCCGCTGTTGGCATGCGAGTCGGAAATTGTAGTTCTCGATGCCGGAACTCTTTGATTCCTGCATAGTCGCAGAAGGCACGTTGGGAGTGTTGGTTGGCTAATCTGTGTGCGAACTCAAGAGGTATTGCAGTGCATGCTGGAATATGTAGTCCGCGCCAAGTTTCGGCTTAGTTTAGGACGGACGGAAAACTCTCTGCCAGGAGTCTCCGAGTGGGTCGGTTCCTGTCGAGAACCCGGACATCTGACCATGGAACCTCCGTATCGTGCTGCTCCGGGTGACCCGGCAACTCCACGCCTGCATGTCCTCGGCAGCGAACACCTTTCCTACTGCAGGTTTGCTTCGCCACCCCCAGCAGTGCTCGGGGCCCCGAAGTCTGGGCTGAAGAACTCCTAGGCCTCCGAGCCAAGACGGAAGTGACAGCAGCCGCAAGTAGGAACCTCTCGCTTGGCCAGGTGGATGAGAGAGTTAAATCCACCGAGATCGTTCGCATCCTAGAGTGGCACGGGGTTGTGGACATTTCCGGTTCCGGTGGTGGACCCCCTGGGTCCGGAGTGTTCTCTCTAGTCTATGTGTCTGGGCTGAGTGACTGGTATCTAGGAAACGGGCCACTCTTCACTTGCGGTGGAATGAGCTGCGACAGAAGTGGCGACGGAGAGCCCGGACGGGGAAACAGACGCCAGGATCCCGCGGGGCTCGGAGGTCGCCACTCGATTGCGGGGTGGTTCCGTCTGAGCGGCCCTTCCTGGTGTGGCAAAGGCAGTCCACCGCCCGGGAAATGCTGTTGATAGGTCAGGCCCTGGCCCCGGGAAGTAAGCCTCTGCCAGGACCTCCTGCCTTGCACTCCCCAAAGCCTTCGGGTGTCGAGAGTGTGGACTGACCGCAGCCCGCCTCCCTGATCTCATTCATCACCAAAGCAGCCAAGACTATCTTGACAGGGCTAAGCTAGGGCTGATGGGGCCAGGGTCAAAGCAAAGGATCAGGAGACCTGTCTGTTGAGTTCAAGGGGTTCTTTATGACATTTCTTGTCCCAAGCTTTTGTCATCTGCCCCTACGTCTCCCTTGGGACCCTCTTGGAATTTCCCCAGGCTCTTTCTCTGCTCCCCTGTCAGCAGATGAAGAGGTGATAAAGACTCACTTGTGCCAGGGGTGGGAGTGGGGGGTGCTCAAACAGTTGAATTTCTATTGGTAAAACTTTGGACACATGGGAAGTTACAGGGAGACTTTCCAAAGCACTACATAATCTGTGTCCAGAGCAGAGGTTTCCAAGCTGTGGAGTGTTCCTCTTTCCTCACCATGGCTGCATGTGGGAGGTAACTGCTGTTTCAAGGGCCGCCTGCCCTCCCATATGAAACATTCCTTCCACCATTAGTCCATGTATCCATGCCTCCAAATCTTGCCGTCTTTTCTTAGGCGTGCTGCCTTTAGGGGTTTCCCCAGCCTGTACCACATAGGATGGGAGTTAGAGGGTGTCCAGGGTTGCCTCTTCCTAGCTGTGGGACTTTGGATAGGTCTTCCTCTTCTGAGACTGGCTTTCTCCACCTCTGAAAAAGAGAAGATGATGGCTGCCTCACAAAGCTGTGGTGAGGATTCCACAGGAGCACCCGTGTGACGCACCTCGGTCAGGACAGCGACTCTGGAATCCTCAGTTCCATTCTCTTCCTAATGTCTAGAGCCCTTTCAGTGCTGTTGCTGTTAGCAAACATCCTGCCAGCTCCTGTTTAAGGTTGCAGATGTGAGCAAGACAGAGCGCTGTCTTGAGCAGCTCGGTGTCTTGTAGAGGAGATGGACTCAGGATCAGTAACAACACAGAATGAACAAGGCCAACAGTGGACAAGGGACCTTGCCTAGAGTGAGCCTGGGAGGCTTCCCCAAGGTGACACCCAATGGATAGCTCTCATCTGCTCAAGCTGGGGAGCCATGGACACCCCTGAGGAGGGAGTCAGCGATGGAGGAAAACATTCATGCATGTTCTCCATCAACAGCACCTCCAAGAGCTCAGAGTTTGAGTCGAAGGCACATGGAAGGCACTCAATAAATAGCTGTGATCACATCCTGATGATCCTGCTTACTAGTGGCCTTTGGGCCTCACTTATCTCATCAGAGGCTAATCCCTGCCCTGTGTACTTTGCAAAGCTACATTGAGTGTCAAGTGTCGTAAACATACTTAGCAAAATTTGGAACTGCATATGAATGTTAGGTGCCTGGTGGAGATGGGATGGGAAGAGAAAAATGTTTACAGAATCCTTTTCAGAAAACTGGGAGCTAATTTCTCACATTAGGGCAGATATCCTGGGGCCCAATCTCCTCCCAAATTGCAGAAAGAGATACTTCCCAGAACAGAGGGGCAGACCAGACCTCAGAAGCAGGACAGGTGGGCTTAGTCCAGCAGTTCATCCAGTTGTTCCTGAGCTGGGTAGGAAGGTAGCCTCACTGTCCAAGCATGTCCTAGACCAGTGCTTAGGTCACAGGTAGTTGCAAACGTACTTGTTTTGCCCTCACAGTGTGAGTGTGTTTGTGTGTATTTACAGTTGAGCCAACATTCAAATCAGGAAGTTTCACATCAGAAGCTAGATTTCCAGATTTTTTTTTTTTAAATTGGATGATTCAGCAACACTGGACCTTTACAGCAACAAATTGTTGACCAGAGCTGAATAGAAGCTGTCATGGGTGGACAGTCCTCGCTTCCTGTTGTATCCTTGACTCAGCACGTTTAGTTTGCGTTACTTGCCCGAAGGGTATTTGGGGTTACAATGCCCACCATACATGATCATGAGTGATAAGGACCGTCTAGCAGCAGAGACCTGTTAGTCTAACAGACCCCATCAGAATCATTAAGTGGGGGTAGGCCTGTTTTTTATCCTGGGTCTAGCACCCTCCTAAAGGATTGTTTTCCCAATCATGCAAATCACCTGAAGCATTTGTTAAAAATACAGAGTCCCATATTAGATTTGATATCAGACTCTGATTTCAAATGTTTAACAAATATACCAGGTAATTCTTTGATCAGACAAGTTAGGAAACCCTGCCCTAAGGTCTAGATTCATACCAAAAAAAAAAAGGACGGAAAGGCCTGGAAGTCGGGCACACATGATTTGGCCAGCACCTCACCTGGTAAATCTCAGCCTGACTCAGGCGTATCTTGGCCTAAGGCCACCCAGGACCATGGCCTTGACCTCTGAGAGGTCACTGAGACACAGGACTCAAAAATCTCAGCATCCCTTGTGCAATGCTTGGACTTGACGAATATGCTTAGACATCCTTTGCCCTGGGGACCGATCTCCCTAGCTGTTGAAGGTTGTCCATTTCAGGTTCCACCAGCCACCCTCACCACTCTGAATGCTTGGAAAGAGGTTTCTAAGGCCCCATGGTGGTAAACATGCTTGCAGTAAGATTGTGTTTTTAACCCTGTGGTGACAACAATAGGAGGGAGCAGCTTTTTCATTCATCCATTTATTCATTTGTTCATTCAGGAGCCTTAAAGCCTCTTCTAGCCCAGTCTTTCCAGTCCCTTGGGTCCCTGAGAGAATTTGGACCCAATTTCTGTTCTGAAAAGGCAGATGATAGCAGAGAGGCTGAGATGGGGGATCTGAAGGAGGGTGGAGGGTTGGGTCTGGAGGACACCAGTGGCCCAGCCTAGGGTCAGGGGAGGCTGCCTAGAAGACTGACCCTTAGCAGATGAGCAAGAGCTGGCTTGGGTGAGAGGATTGAGTGACTTTCCAGACGGGCATAGCAGGATGGAGTTCCCATCCCTCCATAGTTGGCTGTGGGCCATAGGCTGAGACACAACTCTCTCCATTTCCTGAAGGCCAAACTGTTCCTGATTTTTTCTCCCCCTTCTGCCCCCTGCCCTTCCATTTTCCTTCCCACAGCCCTTCCCAGTAACAGTCTTACCCTCCTTCCCTGAGCCTGCCTGTCTTCCCTCCTCCCCACCCCCATTCTCACCCCCAGATATCACCCCTTAATTTTGAAGCTCCTTTCCCTAGCTGAAAAGGGATGAGGATGGAGTGCACCTGCCCAGCTAGGCAAGCTGAACCCTCAGGTGTCATGTGCCAAGAAATACTGGGCCCTCTGCCCTTGTGGGCCTCACGGGGACAGTCCCTGGTAGACATTCCTCACAGGGCTATTGTGGGACTCAAGCAACAAATATGGAAGCACTTTGTAAACACTAAGGCCTGGAGGTGTGGGTAGGAGGGAGGTTGCTGCTCTTGCCTAGTTGTGGATATGAGATTGGTTCTAATATAGGCCAGCTCTGTCTCTGATCTCAATCAGCCCTGGGCGTCAGGGTCCCCCACTCTGAGCTCAGTGGACCACACTGTCTCTGATTTTATCATCCTTCAGCTGGTGCTGAAGGATGGGTGTGGCTATGAGCTCACTGTGGTGTGACAGGTGCTTCAGGAGGGATACTGGGGATACTGGAACAGCCCCCTACTCATAGCCAAGCTCCCTTCTTCCCTTCCCAGGACATCTCTAGGTGTACTCCAGGAGAACAAGGTCCATGTCTGCATGGGTCCCTCCTGAGTCTCCAATATCCCAAATGGGACAGGCACAGAGAGCCTTGAGGACGGTCCTTTGCTGCCTGGGTACATGCATCTTTTTTGGTCCTGCAATCTGGGTCCACTTCCTAAGAGGGGGAGACTCCAAGGAAGGCTGAGAAGAGTGGGCTGGCCCAGGGCAGACCTGCTTACCTCCTACTCCAGCCTACCTAAAGGGCTGAAGGTCACAGGGCTGTTAACTCCGTGAACATGGGAGTAAGTAAACCTTTGGGTAAGGTGCCATTTGGGAACATGATGGCAGGGTGGGGGCTGGGAGGCCAGATCCAAGGCCTGCAAAGGAGGGGCTCAGGGATTCCCTGATCCCAATTACTCACAGAGGTGACAGTAGGGCCTGCTGACTTGCTGCCCAATGCTGAGGTCCAAGAACATGATACCCTCTCTGGCATCACTTACCTCCCACTGTGCCTCCTGGGCTGATTTTGATCCCAGGGGTATGAAGCTCTCTGGGAATGTCCAGTTCCTACAGAATGCCCATGGAGTCTCTCTCCCTTCCTCCTTCCACTGCTGGCACCCTGGTTCCCTCCACATACTCTTTCAGGTCATGGACATGCACCTCTCCCCTCCCTTGACCCCAGACTCCCTTCAACCTTTGTGCTGCAGCTGCTCAGATTTAGAAGCAAGGAGAGAAGAGACAGACATTCCATCTGGGGCTGTTAACTGTGATGAAATCAAGAATGGTGAAGTTTCATTGATCCTGAAGGGGAGAAGGAATTCCACTCCTATTATCCTGCTTAGTTTCCTAAAGGCTGCTATAGCAAAGAACACAAACTGAATGGCTTAAAACAACAGGAAATTATTATTTCACAGTTCTAAAGGCTAGAAAGTCTAAATTTGTAGGGGAGACTCCTTCCTTGCGACTTCCTAGCTTCTAGTGGTTTACTAGCAATTATTGGGTTTTATTGGGTCTGCCTTTTGTTTTAGTTATCACTGTTTCCCCTTGTTCCTGTTCTAGTTCACGTGCAATAAAATTTTTTGAACAACAACAAAACTGGGGGCAATACATTCCCAATGTTTAAGCCGACCCATTGTATGGCATTTGTCATAGCAGTTGGGAAAACTAAGACAATGGTTTCAATATGCAAAAATCATCACATAAAAAGAAATAAGGGGGGATGACACCTTTACATGATTAAGGACATTCATTAAAACCTCACAATTAGCATCATACTCAGTGATGAAAGACTAAAGCTTTTCCCTAAGATCACGAGAAAGACAAGAATGGACACTTTCAGCACTGCTGTTCATTTTAGCCAGAACAATAGGCCAGAAAAAGAAAAGTCATCCAAACTGGAAAGGCAGAAGTAAAACTATTTGTATTTGCAGATGACATGATCCTGTGTTTAGAAAATAGAAAGGAATCCAGACTGGTGCTAATAAATTAATTCAGCTAAATTGCATAGAAGATCAACACACAAAAGCCAGTTGTGGTTCTTCTACCACCACGCTTAACTGTATATTGATACTACATTCCACCATCAAATGTAGTTCCTGAATATATTTTGGAAATTAAAAAAAAAGCAATTGTGTTTTTATACACTAGCGATGAACAATTTGAAGAGGAAATTTAAGAAAATTCTATTTATAATAGCATCTAAAAGAATAAAAAATCTAGGAATAAAATTACCCAAAGAGGTGAAAGACTATCTTAGTTGCCAGGGCTGCTATGAAAAATACCACATACTGGTTGGCTTAAAATAGGACTTTCATTATCTCGCAGTTTGGGTGGCTAAAACACAAAACTCAAAGCACAGGCAGGTCCATGCTTTCCTCTGAACATTTGTACCATTATATAGTCCTGTCTGACAGCAACTCTTGGGTTCACACCCATGGAAACATGAACTAAGTTTAAGAACATGTCGTTTTTGGGGGTACCACGATTCAGTCTACCACAGCAAGTATGGGCCTGACTTAAATCCCCACTCACATCACAGCTAGGAGCTTTTTTTTTCAATGTACAACCTGCACAACTGTCCATATGTAGCCTGGGCTATTTTGTGTGATTCTTTAAAAACTCAGTTCCAAGGGCACCCACCTGATTCTGCACTTTCATGATTGCAGTAGAAGCTCCTGTAACAAGTCAATTCCATAGTGTTAGTGTTACGGGTCAAACTTAGCCAAAAGTTTTGTAATCAACTAATCCAAGTTTATAATACCTACAGTAGTTTTGGTTTCCTGCCCTGGCACTTTGGTTCACATAGTATGCTAATTTATTTAAACTTCAGTGAACTCACCTTTAACAATGGGTCAGATAATGCCTACTCTGAATAATGAGATTGTATATACACATGCACACATATAATGTGCTCAGCATATATGGGGCTTCAGTAGTGGTTTTTCTCACCACTGTTATATGTCTAAGGAATGTAAAGGGATGATACATGAAATGCCCTGCCCTCTAGAGCTGAAAGCTCATTGGAAAGATAAGACCTTGGGCATGAGATGATAAGCAGGGCAATGAAAACTGAGAGGCAAAGGAGTGAGATAGAAGGCTGGACTCTAGAGAAAGTCAGGAGGGGAAAGTATCCCACCTGCCTCTCAGTGACTGCCCTTGCTGAGCATTTTCTACATGTTGGGAATTGAATTATGTACCCTAGAAAAATATGTGCTTGATTTTAATCCACTCCTGTGGGTGAGAACCCATTGTAAATAGGACCTTTTGTAGATGTTATTTTTAGTTAAGGTATGGCCCAACTGAAACAGGTTGGCCTTTAATCTGAGTAAAATTATAAAGAATTTTAAAAGTATATTGACTATTAAGTTTTGGGAAATATACTGAACTCATTCAGTTTGTCCCAAGTTTAAATTTAGGATAAATTTCGTAATTGGTTGCATAGACAGAAAGATATTAGGCTTTCTGGGTTTGAAAATTTTAGGTAAGGGCCATGGAATTTTGAGAGTTTATGCTCTTTTTAAATTATTTCCAATTATTAGATTTATTTTATTAAAAGTTGTGACCAGGACCATTGGAAAAAGGTCTTCGCTTTTTCCAAAGGCAGTTCTTTGGCAGTTTTCTGCTGTTGTCTTAAGGAAATTTTAGGGATGGTTTCTTTGTAATGTCCCGTTTTCTTTACAGTAATTATAAAACTAAAGTTTTTGAATTTTGCTATTTAAAGTTTTTTTCAGAAATATTGATTTATGTATTTATACCAGACACCTAAATATTTTTAAGCAGTTTAAATAGAGCTCATTAAGAATTTTCTTATTAATTTGCTTTTGTTATCCAGAAGTATGAGACTATAACATTGAAAATGCATAGTCACAAATAGGAAATTAATTATTTTGAAAGAAAAACAGAAACACAGAAATACTTTTGAGAGGGACAGATAAAGGACTGAGTATGTTACTTCATCCTATTTTTATTTTTTGCAGAACACTTTAACTGTAATATCTTTAACTTTAATTATAATAGCAGTATTTTTATTTTAAATTATAGCAAGGCCAGATTATGTTTTAGAAATAAAACCTTTTTTATAGACATAATCAAATTCTTTTTAATTTTCTAATACAGCCTAACTTTTTTTCTTTCAAAAGAATTCTTGTAATTAGTAGCCAGTTATGAACATTTGATTACTATAAATGCAGAAACATATTAATTAATAACTAGACTGAGCATACTTGTTAATAAATAGGCATTAACCTCTTAAAACAGACATTAACTCCTACTTCAGCACATCAGCTAGCATTTAAACAGGCTTATTTAACTTCATTAAATATTGATTAATTGTTGGGTTACTTATCTTTTAGGAGTATAGTTAACAGGCAAATTTAGGCCAGGGCTTTAATCCTGTATAGAACACATACTGAATACATTAATTAACAATTAACCAGACAAAACACTTATCACACTAACTTAATAATTAACCATGACTTCTTTAGGCTTTGACAGGGGATGATTAGTGGGATCAAAGAAGGAGAAGTGACTGAAGGACACCTCTGTAAGGGAAGGGACAGAAGGCTTAGAAGGTTTTTCATGAAGGAGGTAAAGCTATAGAGGATAGAGTGGCACAGAGGAAGGCCAAGATTTTAATAAGTTTGTTAAGTTTGAGAGTAGGGAGCATCAGACCATGTGCTACTTGAGAGTGGCATCTTGTGGCCAACATTGCTTTTTGTTTTTTTCTTTTTGTTCTAAAGGGTATTGTGGCCAAATTGCATTACAGAGTTCAAATTTCAATTAAAATGGAGGGGTCAGTTTGCTATGTACTAGGGACTTTGCTTGCAGGAGGCTTACGGAAGTCTGCTCATGGAGACCTACTTTTAACTGCTCCCTTTGAGGCTAAAGGTTACCAGCTCCACTGAAGGCTTATGATCTCCCTGGGGACTTGCGTTTGGGGATGTGCTGTCTCTTGTTGGGGCCCTAAGCACAGGAGGCTTATGGGAGTCTACCTGTGGAGACTTATGTTTAACTGCTCCCTTCAAGGCTAATGGTTACCAGCTTCGTTGGCAGCTTATAGGTAGGCGTAGCCTTAAGTAAGACTAACTTACCCAGAGACACAATCCTTCATGACAACAAAGCAGGCATCCCGGTTTGTTGAAAAGTGCATGCAGTCTTTCATTCAAGACATCCCTGAATTACTTTGACTGCTGCATGGAAAAACGGTCTTGGAGCTGGAGAGTTTTGACTGAGCACCCAGATTTTTCA
The DNA here is from genome assembly GCF_023851605.1 of Tamandua tetradactyla. Lineage (NCBI taxonomy): Eukaryota > Metazoa > Chordata > Mammalia > Pilosa > Myrmecophagidae > Tamandua > Tamandua tetradactyla. The sequence goes on from NC_135349.1 coordinate 23,117,933, forward strand.
GGCCAATAAAAAAACACTTGGGGAGCTGGCCAGGGTACTGTGTTAAAGCGGACCCAAACGCTGTGGGGCAACCATCCGAAATGCTCAAGGGGAGGATTTGGGTAGAAGATGTCACTTACCTAGGACTGAATTAGTTGTAGATGTTTGTGTGCCATGGATGTAAGCCGGCATCACGTTGAGATGGTCTGAGCCAGTAAACTCAAGCCTTCAATTGCATGGAAGCATGAACAACTGTGCGGTTCAGGGGATGGAGTCAACTGAAAGGCTGTCACCCCGAGGGGTCAATGATCCAAATCTCAGTGTGGCTTCTATCTCTGGTTTCGATACCAGATGTTAGACATGGAGTCATTAAGGAATCCATGCAGGACAGTGAGTCAAAGCTTAGCAAGTTTATTTGGGGTGTGGAATCAAGGAGAAGGTAGGTGGGAGAGCAAAAGAGAGAAAGCAGGTGGGAACCTAAAAATGGCTCCTGCCTGGGAAGTCAACAAAAGGAAAAACAAAATGGCCCCGGATTTTTGTTCTGGGAGCTGTGTTTTAAAGGTACAGTGATGTCAGGAGGGGAGGGTGTCCACTAGGTGGTGTGTCACCCTTGATTGGATGGGGCTTGTTAACTTATTATTTGATTGTTTTTTGGGGTTCTGACACACTGCTTTGTTACTGACACGCTGCTCTGTCTCTCAAACATCATGCTCTGCAAAAGAAGCTGAGGGAGAGAAGCTGAGAGGAAGAAACTGAGAGGCCTCTGGGTTAGGGAGTCCATTTTATATGTAAAGTTCCTTTTCTGAGGCCTGACAATTTCCAAGCAGGCACCATGGGGCTGGCAGCTAAGGGGACTCAGCGGCATCCCCACCCCCCAGGCCAGGCACCAGGCTGCAAAGGATGCTGCCTCAGGGCTGTAGCAGCACCTCAGTGGCCAGCTCGCAGGGACAGGGGCCCTCTCCAATGCCACCGGTGGCCTTCCCGGAGCTAGGGTCTGGCCCCTCCCAGGGTGTCATGTAGGAGACACGAGGGTACAGGATCTTACTGGGTAAGAACTTTTGAAGCACAAAACCCTGCACCTGCTGCCTCCTGCCTGGAGGAGGGGGCGTTTCTGAACACAGCCTCCACCGAGATCTCCTACCCCTGGGAAGATTTGGTGGGGCACTCCCTGAACGCCTGTAAGCACACTGGTGTTACCGGGTGGAAGGGCGGAACACGTATCTCCGCTGCCCTTGTCATCAGCTTTCCACCCCTCATTCTCTTCCTGGAGTTGTTATTCCATTAACTAGCTCATCCAGCAACACTTGCTGCATCTCCCTCCATCCTATCCATCCCCCACCCCCGCCATAATCCAGACCTCCTGCTACTATCCTGTATCCTCCACCTGCTTCTGCTTGTAACTCCCCTCCCCACCACCAAACCAAACCTCTATGCATAAACACCCATTTTCCCTCAGGTCTATCCTTCCTTCCCAGGACTTTCCATTACACCACTGTGGCTAAAGATCTGTGTGTCCCCAGCCCAGAAGCACTCACTTAGGCTTCCACAGTTTGATGAGGTTAAAGTGTATTATCATATGATGAATCCAGCTGCTGAATGCTGCACACACTTCAGTTCAGGGCCTTGACCTTAGTTTACTAATACTCAGGACCCCTTCCTCAGAAGGGAGGCACTGTCAGGAAAGAAGGTTGAGCTGTGGAGGTTACAGGTGTGCTGAGATAGTCCTTTAGCACAAAGATTCTCAACCTTGGCTGCACATTATTACTTCTGGGTGCAGCCTAGGCAGGTTTAGTTTAAAAGCTCCTGAGTAATTCTAATGTAGAACCACTGCTTTAACTTCTAGGGCAGGTAGGTGGGCCTGCGGTGTCCAGAGCCCCTGGGCCAGACACCTCCACCTGGGAGCAACCTCATGCTTTACCTCAGTGCTGCACAAATTTTTCTTAACATTTTCTATGTGTGCCATGCTGTGAAGACAGGAAGCACTGCCCCACATCAAGAAGCATTTTTGACAGCCTTGTGTATGATCATTGGAAGAGAGGGGAAACAAATGAGAAAACCCAACCAGGAAGCATAAAGTAATCAGGAGATGAAGTAAGGAAATGTAGGAGGGGATGATTGATAGCCACAGAAAGAATGATAGGTTATGGTGGCTAACTAAATTAAAGTTTTTCACATCCTGTGGTACTTTTAATTGTTAAAAGGGCTGGTTGTGCTTACGTGTCCCTACTGACTTCCAGAGGAGAATTTCCAGAACTGCTGTGGTCTTCCTAGGGCTTCAAGACCAAGGATGGGCTGGCATCACTGTGACTGTACCAGTTTCAGGCACTAGCAAGTTGAACTGCAGCCTGTTCATATTTATAAGGGATTCCACTTTATGGAAGCCAGAGGTCCTTTCTTATATGGAGCAGCAGCTGCACACATGGGAATGATTCCTACACAAGTGATTCAACAGGGAAAAAAATGCATGGCTTGAAGTTTTCATTTTAGCATTGTCTATAATAATAATATGTCCAATAGTAAAGGAAAAGTTGAATAAAATATATTTTTAGGGGGGTTAATGCATGGGTAGGGAGTTGAACCCGGGTCTCCCACATGATAGGTGTTTTAGTTTGTTAAAGCTGCTAGAATGCAATATACCAGAAACAGAACAGTTTTTAAAAAGGAATTTTATTAAGTTGCAAGTTTACAGCTCTAAGATTATAAAAATAAGTCCAAACTAAGGCATCCAGGTAAAGATACCTTGGTTTAAGAAAGACCAATGGGTTTGGAACACCTCTGTCAGCTGTGAAGGCATGTCAGCTGGGGTCTTTGCCTTCTCATTTCAAACATCTTCCCTGGGTGTGTTTTCTTTCTTCATCTCCAAGTCTCTGGCTGTTTGGGCTCTGTCAGCACTGAAGCTTTCTCCAAATGGTTCCCTCTTAAAGGACTCCAGTAAGCAACCCCATCTTGAATGTGTAGAGACACATCTCCATGGAAACCATCTAATCCAAAGTTACTGCCCAAATTGGGTGAGTCAGATTTCCATGGAAACAATAAAAAAGACCCCACCCAGCAATATTGAATGAGGATTAAAGAATATGGCTTTTCTGGGGTACATGACAGTATCAAACTGGCACATTCCAACCTCTGGACCCCAAAAAGACATGTTCTTTCCATATACCAAATACATTCATTCTATTACAATATCACAAAGCCTTAAACCATTTCAATAACAATACAAAGACAATACAAAGTCAGAAACAGTACCAAATATCATCAAAATCAGTATAGGCATTGTCCGAACTAAAGCAAAATTCTCCTCTGGCTCTGGACCTGTAAAACTCAGAACAAGCTATCTTCTGCCAACATAAAAAGTAGGGACAGTCATAGAATGTGTATTTCCATTTCCTTTAGATTTCAAATTCTAGAGTCATTTATCCTTGGGGTTTTAGAAGGTGGCAGACCCACCCTTTCCAAAGGCCTGCACAGCGGCCCAGCTCTCTCCAAATGCTGGAGTGAGAATTGCAACCTTGAAGGACATTGAGGAGACCATCTTTTTCTCAGCTTCACCCTCTTCAAGCATAGAGGCAACACCCAGGCTCTCTGTTATCTCTTGGGCACAAGATCAACCTCTTCAGAACAATGTGGTGGCAGCAAGGCTCACCCCATTCCCCAAGGAATGTGCTCCATCCTCTTTGAGGCCTGGGGCATGGAAACTCCTGCCCTCTTCCTTTGGGGCCAACTCATTCTTTCTAAGTGCGTGGGTGGTTCCACTCTCCTTCTTGGCTTCAGACCTTAGCTTCCATGGTTTTGCTTTTGAAGTTATTTTTCCTTCAACTTGTCCCTTTTGTGTCCCTTGTAGTCCAGACTTGCAGTGGTTCCGTTTATACAGATCCCGTAACATTCTTGTTGGTTTTCTATGTGTTAGGCAGGGATTATAACCATCAGACAATAAGACTTTCCACAGATCCTTCCTGGATAACTCCATCTCCAATCCTGGCTTTCTCTGAAATGGCTGACTGGTTCTATGTTTGGTTAAATCCTTATGTGGAGCATTCTGGGGTCTCCCTTTCTGGAAGCCCAGAATTTTCCAGACCATCAATTTCTCATTTCTTTGTTCCTGAGAGTTTAGTTCTCAATTTATGTCTTTCCTGATGCATTTCACTATAAGCTGCAAGGAGAAACCAAGCCACATTTGCTATATTTAAATTGGAAATCTCTTCTGCTGAATATCCAAGTTCATGACTTTTAAAATCTGCCTTCCAGATTGGCAAAGTCCTTTGAGGGATGGAAAAACAATATGGAACTATTAAACTTTACCACTGGAGAAACCCCAGATACTGTATCAAACATAAATGTGCTGGCTTGAAAGGAAGTATGCCCCCTAAGAAAAGCCATGTTTTAATATAAATCCCATTTCATATGGGTAGAATAATCTCTATTCAATACTCTACGTTTGAAACTGTAATGAGATCATCTCCCTGGTTGATGTGATTTAGTCAAGAATGGTTGTTAAACTGGATTAGAGATGACATGTCTCCACCCATTTGAGTGGGTCATGATTGGTTTATTGGAGTCCTATAAAAGAGGAAATATTTTGGAGAATGAGAGATTCAGAGAGAGTGACACTACGAAGCAGAGAGTCCACCAGCCAGCGACCTCTGGAGATAAAGAAGGAAGACGCCTCCCGGGGAGCTTCACGAAACAGGAAGCCAGGAGAAGACGCTAGCAGATGACGCTGTATTCACCATGTGCCCTTCCGGCTGAGAGAGAAGCCCTGACTGTGTTCGCCATGTGCCTTCTCACTTGAGAGAGAAACCCTGAACTTCATTGGCCTTCTTGAACCAAGGTATCTTTCCCTGGATGCCTTTGATTGGACATTACTATAGACTTGTTTTAATTGGGACATTTTCTCGGCCTAAGAACAGTAAACCAGCAACTCATTAAATTCTCCCTTTTAAAAGCCATTCTGTTTCTGGTATATTGCATTCCAGCAGCTAGCAAACTAGAACAATAAGGGACACCCAAATCAATAGGCCAAGCCCTTGACCTTGTGGCTTACTCTTGTGAACTTATGTATGCAGTGGAGAAGCTTAGCTTACCTACACGTATGTCTAAGAGTCACCTGCAGAGGATCTTTCTTATTGCTCAGATGTGGTCTCCCTCTCTCTCTAATCCCTACTCTGCAAATGAAACCACTGCCCTCCCCCTATGTGGGACATGACATACAGGAGTGAAGATCTTCTTTGGAGTATGGGAAGTGACTCCCAGGGATGAGTCTGGCCCTGGCACCATGGAACCAACAATCCCATCCTGACCAAAAGGGAGAAAAGAAGTATAACAGATAAGGTATCAGTGGCTGAAAGAGTTCAAATAGAGTAGAGAGGTTACTCTGGAGGTCACGTTTACACAAGCTTCAGTTAGACATTGCTACCTATCATAACCTGCCAAACCCCAACTAAAACTATTCCTGCTGATCCTAAAGAACACCTAGGGTGTTATATAAGATTCTACAAAAGTTTCATGCACTAGGGTAACTTTCCAGAAACCTATAATTTCCAGATAGGTCCCTGGATCACATAAGTCCTGAAACACAGAGGGCTTAACCTTTTCAGAACATCAACTAGTTCTGACCCCTATTCCATATTATCGAGAGCCTCTTCCAACATGAAAAAGTTAAATGGCCATAGCCCAAATACCCCTAAAAACTGAGAGAAAGATCAAAGGTGATGGTGGAGTTATACAGAGATGGTCAGGTTTAACAAATGAGTATCAGTGCTGAGTATCAATAAATATCAATAAAGATTGATATTTATTTAGTCTCCAAACCTTGGAGCAGCTAGAAATAAAAACCTAAAATTGTGGACTTGTAACCCATACCAAAGTCTGAAATCTGTTCTGCATCTAATTCTTGCAATGTACTTTTACATTTATTGCTTTTTTGTATATATATATTATTTTTCAGAAAAAAAAGAGAGAACAAAGAGTATAATAGAGAAGATAGGATTTAACAAATGCGTCCCCAGAGTCTTGGAGCAGCTAGAAGAAAAAATGAAAAATTGTGGAACTATAACCCATACCAAACTTTAAATCTGTTGTATAAGTGCTTGTTAAAATGTACTTGGAAATTTATTGCTTTTTTGTATATATGTTATATTTCACAATTAAAAAAAAAGTTTTAAAAAATCTGCCTTCCATCCAAAACTAGTGGTCAATTTTGCTAAATTTTCTTCCACTTTAAAGCAAAGATCGCCTTCTCCCAGTTTACAATAACACCAGGGAGCTAGGCCCTACAAGTGTGGAACTTGTGGGAAAAGTTTTGTTCAAAGCATATCCCTCGTCCAGCACGGGTGTGTTCACACTGGTGAGTGACCCTATTATTGTCCCCAAAGTGGCAAGACCTTCTGTGGAAGCTCCAACCTCGTTAATTACCAGCAAATCCACTCTGGGGAGGAGCCGTATATCTGTGGGGAGAATGGCAAGGGCTTTGCAGTCAGCTCTCTGCTCCTGGCTCACTAAGGGGTGCATATACGGCTGAAGCCCTATGTCTTCTGTCTCCTGTGTGAGAAGGCTTTTGGGGATCGGTCAAAGATGATATGCCACCAGAGGATTCACACAGGGAACCTCCCTTCTGCTGCTCCAGCTGTGGTGATCGCTTCAGTCAGAAGACTCCCTTACCCAGCATGTCAGACTGCATATAGTGGGGTAAGCCCTACAGCTGTGCGGAATGTGGGGAGAGATTCAGCCTCCATACCAAGCTTAACTGCCATGTTGCTTAGGACAAGCCAAAGATACCATCTCAGGGCCCTGGCCACACCAGCCCTCCCCTCGATTCTGCTCAGCAGAAGCCCAAAGTCATTCTGCTTTTCTCATCTCCGCACATTCATACTCCCTCTGCAACCTCCCTTCCTTTATCCTGCCTCTCCACCAGGCTGGTTGATTCTGCTCCCCACCCCACTCCTTCTCCAGCCTACAATCATACCCATCTATTCCCAGGTCCATCCCCTTACCCCACTGTTCCACCTCCTCTTCACCCATTTTCTCCCTACCTCAGTATTCATCAGCCCTCCCTCTTTCTTCCTCCATCCACCCCTTCCCCAGTACCCCCTCCACCTCAAGGATTCCTGCAGAATCTGGATTCCAGGTACACCCTCAGTGGTGAACCAGAGGCAGCCATAGTTGCCAAGTTTACCTGTTCTGAGTACGGGAAGAGCTTCCCAGCCAGTGGCAAGCTGCTGAGGCACCAGCACACTCGTACGGGTGAGTGACCTTACACCTGCTTTGAGTGTGGGAAGCACTTCACCCAGATCCACTTAGCTCAACAGCCACACTTGCACGTGGAGTGTGGCCATGGCTTCAACCAGCGCATCTACTTGGTCAACCACCATGGCTGCACTCAGGGGAATGGCCTTTCATCTGCCGGGAGTGCCAGGCAGGCTTCTGGGAGGTCTGGAGGTTAACCAGGCCCTGGCAAACCAACCACCTGGCAGCACAAGTGGCCAGGGGCAAAGAGGCTTAGCAGCTCTACAAGTGTGGGTGGGACCTGCGAGAAGCCATTTAGGCAACAGGCCACTCTGAATCAACACAGGATGCATAATACAGAGTGGCCCTACCACTGTGGCCACTGTGGGCACTGCTTTGCAGAGAGCGCCAAACTCCTTCACCACCAGCGAACCCACACCGGAGAGAAGCCCTATCAGTACCTCCAGTGCGGAAACACCTACATGAAACAGCAGCCAGCCTGGTGGGCCTGAGGATCAGTGCTACATTTCCCCCTCCACCCAAACTAACCTGGGAAGGCTATTCTTGGCTACCAGATTAGCTGGTTGGTTGTTTTTTTTCTGAATCCTTCTCCTCCCTTTCCTTCAAACCTCACAATTTACAAAAGGATTTAGGGAGATCGTAGGCAAAGGTTGTATGGTAATGATATACAGATACATTTTCGGTGTGGACAAGATAATATTAAGTGAGGTCTTAATATTAGTGACTAAGTAATATTAAATGATTCCTCTTGTGCTTTTTTAAAAAGTACATTTTAAAAACAATATATTGGTTGTCCTAATGTGCTATTAGAGTAAAAGAACTTGCTGAGCTACCCTGAGAATTTGAACTACAAAGAAGTCCTTCATGGCATCCAGTTTTCAAGCTTGCCACCCCAGTCTTTGAGTCCTTTTTCTCCTATTATGCTGTACTCCCAGGCCCATCAGGCTGTATATCCTGTTTATTCTACTTCAGAAAGGATTCCAACTCATCCTCTCCTCTCTTTCGCTAGTGCTACTGCTGTAAGCACAAACCCTTGCCATCATTCACCGGGATTATTGCAAAAGACTTCTAGCCAGCCTCTCCTGCATCCATTCTTTACATTCTGGTTCATTATCTGTATCACCCACCAGTTAGATCCCTCCCTCAAACTCCAGACAGATGACGACGCCATGTTCGCCATGTGCCCTTCCAGCTGAGAGAGAAGCCCTGACTGTGTTCACCACATGCCTTCTCACTTGAGAGAGAGACCCTGAACTTCATCGGCCTTCTTGAATCAAGGTATCTTTCCCTGTTTGCCTGTGACTGGACATTTCTATAGACTTGTAATTGGGACATTTTCTCGACCTTAGAACTGTAAACTTGAAACTCATTAAATTCTCCCTTTTAAAAGCCATTCTGTTTCTGGTATATTGCATTCCAGCAGCTAGCAAACTAGAACAAATGGAATCACATATATGTAAACTTTGGAGACTACTGGGTTCTTTACCTTCGTATAATGCATTTGAGATTCACCTACGTTGTTGCATGTATTACAGTTTGTTCCTTTTCATTGCTGAGAAGTAGTACGTAGTGTGGATGTACCAGCTTTTTTTTTATTATTTTAATACCTGTTTCCCCATTATTTATTTTTATTCCATATGTTCTACTCATCTGTTGACAAGGTAGATAAAAGCAGCATCAGACACAAGGTTTTCACAATCACACAGTCACCTGGTGAAAGCTATATCATTATTCAATCATCCTCAAGAAACATGGCTACTGGAACACAGCTCTACATTTTCAGGCAGTTCCCTCCAGCCTCTCCATTACATTTTGAATAACAAGGTGATATCTACTTAATGCATAAGAATAACCTCCAGGATAACCTCTTGACTGCTTGGAATCTCTCAGCCATTGACACTTTGTCTCATTTCACTCTTCCCCCTTTTGGTCGAGAAGGTTTTCTCAATCCCTCGATGCTGAGTCTCAGCTCATTCTAGGGTTTTTCTCAATCTCTTGATGCTGAGTCTCAGCTCATTCTAGAATTTCTGTCCCACATTGCCAGGAAGGTCCACACCCCTGGGAGTCATGTCCCACGTAGGAGGAGGGTGGTGAGATTGCTTGTTTTGTTGGCTGGAGAGAGAGGCCACATCTGAGCAACAAAAGAGGCTCTCTTGGGGGTGACTCTTGGGCCTAAATTTTAAGTAGACTTGACCTAGCCTTTGTGAGTTAATTTCATATGAACAAACCCCAAGCCTGGGGGCTCAGCCTATAGCTTTGATTGTCCACACTGCTTGTGAGAATATCAAGAATTCAACTTGGGGAAGTTGAATTTCTCACCATTCTCACCATTCTCCGAAGGGGACTTTGCAAATACTTTTCCACTCACTGATCGAATCACTCTGGGATTCATTGGGTCGTCACTCTGGACAAACCAACAAAATCTCATGTCCTACTGAGATTCCAATGTACCAGCTTATTTATTCACTGATCATAGGGCATTAAGGTAGTTCTCAGTTTGGAGCAATTATGAACAAATTATTATAAATATTCATGTACATGTTTTTGTGTAAATATAAGTTTTTGTTCCTCTAGGGGAAATACCTAGAAGTGTTGGACATATGTTAAATGTTCTAGGTTTTGTTTTGTTTTAAATATTTTCTATTAAAGTATATTATACATAAAGTACATTAATCCTAAGTATATATCTTGATGAATTTTTACACATGTATATGCTCATCTGACCACCATCTAAATCAAGATACCACACATTTCCAGCATCCCAGAAGGCTCCCTCATGCCTCTTCCTACAACATATAGTCTCGAGGATAACCAATATCTTGACATCTATTGAACTGCTTAATAATTGTAAACCTTAAACTTCTGCTAAGAAATCATTAACCACATTCTGAATATAAACAAACTCAAGTACTTCAAAATTTATGGATTTTTGCAATCACAGGACCCCAATGCTCCAAAATTCTCCAAAATTCCTAAAAAGTTATTGGGTGTTTTAGTTTCCTGGCTGCTCAGACAAATACTACACAGTGGGTAGGTTTAAGCAATGGGAATTTGTTGTATCATAATTTCAGAGGATAGAAGGTTTTCCTCTTCCCAAGGTCAGTGGGGTTCTGGGCTAGTTTGCCCGCCATCTTTGGGGTTCCTTGGCATTCCTGTCACATGGCAATGTCCTTGGCTTCCCTGTGGCCTTTCTCTGACTTCCAAGTTTTTCTCCTTACAAAGGCCTCTGGTTATACGATCACGACTCATTGTGATTCAGTTGAGTACCCCTTACCTAAAAATAACATCCTTGAAAGGTCCTATTTACAATGGCTTCACACTTGCAGGAATGATTAAGAACAGGGTTTTTTCTGGGATACAAAAACTAAGTCTACCACATGAAGGCAGTAGAGAAGATGAGAATGAGAGGGAAAGGAGACTATAGAATATAGGACTGTTGTGGAAGTAACAGAGAACCCAATTCAAACTGGGTTTGTTTTTATTTTTATTTTTTTTGGATGTTGTTGTTTTTAAGAGATTATATTCTTTGGTTAAATTTGTTAAATTTCAACTTGCAATAATAAAAATTCAAAAATGTGATAAAAACTTGCTGTATACATTATTTACATGTTGTCAAAAACCTACAGCCAGACAAAACATCACAAGGATTTAACTGATTTCATGCATGATGCCATCACACAGAAGAGGGAGGGAACTCGTTGGGTAATCCAAAGATTAATTGTAGCTACTACAATGTATTACACTGTTCATAAATTTTGTAATACTTTCCTCTCAGAGACAGGCATCCTTAAACCTTAAGTCACCTTATATCAGCATTTTCAGACTTTGTAACAATAATCAAATAATTTTAAGAAACACACACAACCCCACAACCAGAATTGGGAATGGAATGCAAACTGTCCAACTGCTTGCTATGCTCCAAATAGCTGTCATACATAAAGTAACTTTAATTTGGTGCTTTTACCATTGGGAGATTGTAAAAAAGAAACCATTTAAAGACAATATCCTTTGAGACAAATAAAGAACAACTATCCTTTTCTTTAAAATTATTTTTTCTTGAGAGAGTTGTTAAAAAAGAGTCCTGGGGACTTCCGGAGAAGATGGCGGCTTAGTAAGACGCGCGGATCTTAGTTTCTTCTCCAGGACAGCTACTAGGGGAGTAGAAACGATACAGAACAGCTCCCAAAGCCACAACAGAGAAAAAAAAGACAGCGTACCCCATCCTGGAACGGCTGGCTGGCTGAGAGAAACCGCTCAGGTGAGATCACCGAGGCGCGCGGGCTTCACTGGGCGGGGCGGCAAGCAGCCGGAGTCACTCCCTTCCCACTTCCCGGGCCGGCTGGGAGAACTGGACAGGCGGTCCCCTGAAACCGCGGCGGCTGGCGCCCACACCACGCGCAGCCCCCCGGACCAACTGAGAGAATTGGATCGGAAATCCCCAGGCCGCAGAGAACAGTGACGGGTGGGGGAGGCCCCTTTCAAACCCGTGACTCCCCGGGAACATGCACTCTCCCGGGCGGGCCGCTGCCGCTGGCGCCCTCCTGCCACGCTTGTCGCCCCGGGCCGACTAGGAAATTCAGACGGGCACTTTCCCAGGCTGCGGTGGCCAGCAACCTTCCCCGCGTTCAGACCCCGGGCCGGCTCGCACTCTTCCAAGCCGCTTCGGCTAGCGAACCTCCCGGACAGCGAGAGTTTTCAAAAGTTAAAGGTCCCACAGCACCTTTTATTGGTGGGACCCGCAGACAAAGGTGTGCCATGAGCGCCACCTACTGGGCAGGATAAGAAAAACAGAACCCAGAGATTTCACAGAAAAATCTTCCAAACTTTTGGATCCAATACCCAGGGGAATCTGTCTAAATGCGCAGACGCCAACAGAAGATAACGGATCACACTCAAATAATTGAAAACATGGCCCAGTCAAAGGAACAAACCAATAGTTCAAATGAGATACAGGAGCTGAGACAACTAATGCTGAATATACGAACAGAAATGGAAAACCTCTTCAAAAACGAAATCGATAAATTGAGGGAGGACATGAAGAAGACATGGGCTGAACATAAAGAAGAAATAGAAAAACTGAAAAAACAAATCACAGAACTTATGGAAGTGAAGGACAAAGTAGAAAAGATAGAAAAAACAATGGATACCTACAATGATAGATTCAAAGAGACAGAAGATAGAATTAGTGATTTGGAGGATGGAACATCTGAATTCCAAAAACAAACAGAAACTATCGGGAAAAGAATGGAAAAATTTGAACAGGGTATCAGGGAACTCAAGGACAATATGAAGCGCACAAATATACATGTTGTGGGTGTCCCAGAAGGAGAAGAGAAGGGAAAAGGAGGAGAAAAACTAATGGACGAAATTTTCACTGAAAATTTCCCAACTCTTATGAAAGACCTAAAATTACAGATCCAAGAAGTGCAGCGCACCCCAAAGAGATTAGACCCAAATAGGCGTTCTCCAAGACACTTACTAGTTAGAATGTCAGAGGTCAAAGAGAAAGAGAGGATCTTGAAAGCAGCAAGAGAAAAACAATCCATCACATACAAGGGAAACCCAATAAGACTATGTGTAGATTTCTCAGCAGAAACCACGGAGGCTAGAAGACAGTGGGATGATATATTTAAATTACTAAAAGAGAAAAACTGCCAACCAAGACTTCTATATCCAGCAAAATTGTCCTTCAAAAATGAGGGAGAAATTAAAACATTCTCAGACAAAAAGTCACTGAGAGAATTTGTGATCAAGAGACCAGCTCTGCAAGAAATACTAAAGGGAGCACTAGAGTCAGAACCGAAAAGACAGAAGAGAGAGGTATGGAGAAGAGTGTAGAAAGAAGGAAAGTCATATATGATATATATAATACAAAAGGCAAAATGGTAGAGGAAAATATTATCCAAACAGTAATAACACTAAATGTTAATGGACTGAATTCCCCAATCAAAAGACATAGAATGGCAGAATGGATTAAAAAACAGGAGCCTTCTATATGCTGTCTACAGGAAACACATCTTAGACCCAAAGATAAACATAGGTTGAAAGTGAAAGGTTGGGAAAAGATATTTCATGCAAATAACAACGAGAAAAGAGCAGGAGTGGCTATACTAATATCCAACAAATTAGACTTCAAATGTAAAACAGTTAAAAGAGACAAAGAAGGACACTATATACTAATAAAAGGAACAATTAAACAAGAAGACATAACAATCATAAATATTTATGCACCGAACCAGAATGCCCCAAAATACGTGAGGAATACACTGCAAACACTGAAAACGGAAATAGACACAAATACCATAATAGTTGGAGACTTCAATTCCCCACTCTCATCAATGGACAGAACATCTAGACAGAGGATCAATAAAGAAATAGAGAATCTGAATATTACTATAAAGGAGCTAGACTTAACAGACATTTATAGGACATTAAATCCCACAACAGCAGGATACACCTTTTTCTGAAGTGCTCATGGATCATTCTCAAAGATAGACCATATGCTGGGCCACAAAGCAAGTCTTAACAAATTTAAAAAGATTGAAATCATACACAACACTTTCTCGGATCATAAAGGAATGAAGTTGGAAATCAATAATAGGCGGAATGCCAGAAAATTCACAAATACGTGGAGGCTCAACAACACACTCTTAAACAACGAGTGGGTCAAAGAAGAAATTGCAAGAGAAATTAGTAAATACCTCGAGGCAAATGAAAATGAAAACACAACATATCAAAACTTATGGGATGCAGCAAAGGCAGTGCTAAGAGGGAAATTTATTGCCCTAAATGCCTATATCAGAAAAGAAGAAAAGGCAAAAATGCAGGAATTAACTGTTCACTTGGAAGAACTGGAGAAAGAACAGCAAACTAATCCCAAAGCAAGCAAAAGGAAAGAAATAACAAAGATCAGAGCAGAAATAAATGAAATTGAAAACATGAAAACAATAGAGAAAATCAGTAAGACCAGAAGTTGGTTCTATGAGAAAATCAATAAGATTGATGGGCCCTTAGCAAGATTGACAAAAAGAAGAAGAGAGAGGATGCAAATAAATAAGATCAGAAATGGAAGAGGAGACATAACTACTGACCTCACAGAAATAAAGGAGGTAATAACAGGATACTATGAACAACTTTACGCTAATAAATACAACAATTTAGAGGAAATGGACGGGTTCCTGGAAAGACATGAACAACCAACTTTGACTCAAGAAGACATAGATGACCTCAACAAACCAATCACAAGTAAAGAAATTGAATTAGTCATTCAAAATCTTCCTAAAAAGAAAAGTCCAGGACCAGATGGCTTCACATCTGAATTCTACCAAACGTTCCAGAAAGAATTAGTACCAATTCTCCTCAAACTCTTCAAAAAAACCGAATTGGAGGGGAAACTACCTAATTCATTCTATGAAGCCAACATCACCCTCATACCAAAACCAGGCAAAGATATTACAAAACAAGAAAACTACAGACCAATCTCTCTAATGAATATAGATGCAAAAATCCTCAATAAAATTCTAGCAAATCGTATCCAACAACACATTAAAAGAATTATACATCATGACCAAGTAGGATTCATCCCAGGTATGCAAGGATGGTTCAACATAAGAAAATCAATTAATGTAATACACCATATCAACAAATCAAAGCAGAAAAATCACATGATCATCTCAATTGATGCAGAGAAGGCATTTGACAAGATTCAACATCCTTTCCTGTTGAAAACACTTCAAAAGATAGGAATACAAGGGAACTTCCTTAAAATGATAGAGGGAATATATGAAAAACCCACAGCTAATATCATCCTCAATGGGGAAAAATTGAAAACTTTCCCCCTAAGATCAGGAACAAGACAAGGATGTCCACTATCACCACTATTATTCAACATTGTATTGGAGGTTCTAGCCAGAGCAATTAGACAAGAAAAAGAAATACAAGGCATCAAAATTGGAAAGGAAGAAGTAAAACTATCACTGTTTGCAGATGATATGATACTATACGTCGAAAACCCGGAAAAATCCACAACAAAACTACTAGAGCTAATAAATGAGTACAGCAAAGTAGCAGGTTACAAGATCAACATTCAAAAATCTGTAGCATTTCTATACACTAGTAATGAACAAGCTGAGGGGGAAATCAAGAAACGAATCCCATTTACAATTGCAACTAAAAGAATAAAATACCTAGGAATAAATTTAACTAAAGAGACAAAAAACCTATATAAAGAAAACTACAAAAAACTGTTAAAAGAAATCACAGAAGACCTAAATAGATGGAAGGGCATACCGTGTTCATGGATTGGAAGACTAAATATAGTTAAGATGTCAATCCTACCTAAATTGATTTACAGATTCAATGCAATACCAATCAAAATCCCAACAACTTATTTTTCAGAAATAGAAAAACCAATAAGCAAATTTATCTGGAAGGGCAGGGTGCCCTGAATTGCTAAAAACATCTTGAGGAAAAAAAACGAAGCTGGAGGTCTCGCGCTGCCTGACTTTAAGGCATATTATGAAGCCACAGTGGTCAAAACACTGTGCTGGTCAAAACAGCATGGTATTGGCATAAAGATAGATATATCGACCAATGGAATCGAATAGAGTGCTCAGATATAGACCCTCTCATCTATGGCCATTTGATCTTTGATAAGGCAGTCAAGCCAACTCACCTGGGACAGAACAGTCTCTTCAATAAATGGTGCCTAGAGAACTGGATATCCATATGCAAAAGAATGAAAGAAGACCCATCTCTCACACCCTATACAAAAGTTAACTCAAAATGGATCAAAGATCTAAACATTAGGTCTAAGACCATAAAACAGAGGAAAATGTTGGGAGATATCTTATGGATCTTACAACTGGAGGCGGTTTTATGGACCTTAAACCTAAAGCAAGAGCACTGAAGAAGGAAATAAATAAATGGGAGCGCCTCAAAATTAAACACTTTTGTGCATCAAAGAACTTCATCAAGAAAGTAGAAAGACAGCCTACACAATGGGAATCAATATTTGGAAATGATATATCAGATAAAGGTCTAGTATCCAGAATTTATAATGAGATTGTTCAACTCAACAACAAAAAGACAGCCAACCCAATTACAAAATGGGAAAAAGACTTGAATAGACACCTCTCAGAGGAGGAAATACAAATGGCCAAAAGGCACATGAAGAGATGCTCAATGTCCCTGGCCATTAGAGAAATGCAAATCAAAACCACAATGAGAGAGGGCCACGGTGGCTCAGCAGGTAAGAATGCTTGCCTGCCATGCCCAAGGACCCGGGTTCGTTTCTTATCAACAAAACAGAAAATGACAAGTGCTGGAGAGGATGCGGAGAAAGAGGCACACTTATCCACTGTTGGTGGGAATGTCAAATGGTGCAACCACTGTGGAAGGCAGTTTGGCGGTTCCTCAAAAAGCTGAATATAGAATTGCCATACAACCCAGCAATACCATTGCTGGGTATCTACTCAAAGGACTTAAGGGCAAAGACACAAACGGACATTTGCACACCAGTGTTTATAGCAGCGTTATTTACAATTGCAAAGAGATGGAAACAGCCGAAATCTCCATCAACAGAAGAGTGGCTAAACAAACTGTGGTATATACATACGATGGAATACTATGCAGGTTTAAGACAGGATAAACTTATGAAGCATGTAATAACATGGATGGACCTAGAGAACATTATGCTGAGTGAGTCTAGCCAAAAACTAAAGGACAAATACTGTATGGTCCCACTGATGTGAACAGACATTCGAGAATAAATTTGGAATATGTCATTGGTAACAGAGTCCAGCAGGAGGTAGAAACAGGGTAAGATAATGGGCAATTGGAGTTGAAGGGATACAGACGGTGTAACAGGACTAGATACAAAAACTCAAAAATGGACAGCACAATAATACCTAATTGTAAAGTAATCATGTTAAAACACTGAATGAAGCTGCATCTGAGCTATAGGTTTTTGTTTTGTTTTGTTTTGTTTTGTTTTGATTTTACTATTACTTTTATTTTTTCTCTATATTAACATTCTATATCTTTTTCAGTTATGTTGCTAGTTCTTCTAAACCAATGCAAATGTACTAAGAAATGATGATCATGCATCTATGTGAGGATGTTAAGAATTACTGATTGCATATGTAGAATGGTATGATTTCTAAATGTCGGGTTAATTTCTTTTTTTCCGTTAATTAAAAAAAAAAAAAAAAAGAGAAGGGGTAATTGGAGCTGAAGGGATACAGACTGTACAACGGGACTGGATATAAAAACTCAGAAATGGACAGCACAATACTACCCAATTGTAATGCAATTATGTTAAAACACTGAATGAAGCTGCATGTGAGGTATAGGTTTTTTGTTTTTTTTTTTCTTTCTATTATTGTTTTAATTCTTATTCTGTTGTCTTTTTATTTCTTTTTCTAAATCGATGCAAATGTACTAAGAAATGATGAATATGCAACTGTGATGTTATTAAGAATTACTGATTGTACATGTAGAATGGAATGATTTCTAATTGTTTTGTTAATTCTTTTTTTAATTAATAAAAAAAAATGTGAAAAAAAAAAAGAGTCCTGAAGATGCATAACCTGTGATGATTCAGTTGGAATTATAGGTGAGCAATCATTATGACCCACCCATATGACCGTCACCTTTAAAGATGTGGAGGTTGCAGTAACAGTTGACCTCCTGCACATAAGATTCTGGAATGCTTATATATGAATTCAGAACCCTTAGCAACTTGTCTTAAGGGTCTCTTACTAGGAATATAACAGACTCAGTCACAGCTTATGGATTTATTTTCATATGTAACATGACCCTATTATGAAATGCAAGGAGAATAGAAAATTACAAAGACTCAACCATTGAACCTTTAGCAATCTGTGTTATATAGCAATATGTCATTTAGTTTAATAACTTCATTTCAACATATTAAATCCCTTCACTTCCAATAGGGTCTATTATGTTTAATTCATTAATGACAGACATGCTCCAGGATGTTTATAAAAGACATCTAGATCAATTGCTGAATCATTAAATTGACATTTCTTTTAGTCTCCAGTATCTTAGAGCAGCTAGAAATAAAAACTAAAATTGTGGAATTGTAACTCATACTAAACTCTGAAATATGTTCTACAATGAATTGTTGTGCTGTGCTTTGAAATTTATTCCTTGTTTGTATATATGTTATTTTTCACACACACAAAAAAAGCCGACTGTGATGATAAAAAAAAAAATTTTTGTTCCTTCTAGCCTCCTATATTCTTGAGCAACTAGAAGGAAAAATATGAGATGATGGTATGGTAGCCTACTACAAACTCTGGGATCTGTCTTGTAACTACTTGTTTAATAGTACTTTGAAAACTATTGCTTTTCTTTCTTTGCTTTGTATGTATGTTGTATTATACACTTAAAAAAAAGTTTAAAAGAGACATTTAGATCAGTAATACAAAAAAAAACTATAAATACAGTCTTAAACTAAGGCAAAAGAGCTTTAATAGAACATGGATCATAGTGCAAGGGAACAGAAATCAGATATTTGCTGATAAAAGTTTAGACCTGCTATAGCTTCCAGCTTCACAGAAAACATTTAACAATAAATTAAGACGTATAAACCCACTCAAACTGGCTCTTATAAATGGCGGATTTGTTATCTCTTGTAGCTGTAAAGATCTTTATTCTGGCACCCCTTGATCCAGGAGACATTAACAAGACTAAATCTCTCTACAACTTTCAGGTCTGCTCTGAAAATTTACTTCAGTATTTTCAATCAAAGGCTCCAGCCTGAGTGACCAGCAATTCCAAGTTAAAATACTATTTTGTCTCAATACTTGAAGAAAAGTCCCCAAATTGAGACTCCAGGGCCTGTGCCCTCCCCTAAACCAATCACTGTGACCAAAAATAGAATGTTCTGATTGGCTAGACCTGGATCATGTGAACTCTTTTGGCATTGGAGGAGGGAGTCTGCCCCACCTGAACTGTGACCTGAAAATGGGAGAGGGATGATTTCATTAAAAAAACCCAGTATGTTATTATCAGAAGGAGAAGGCATGTGTATTTGGGCCATGACAAAAAACAGTAAATGTCATTATGGCAAGCTTCTAGCCTCTCTCAAGGGCAGAGAGAACTAGCAGCAACCCCCCTCTCCCATCATCCTCTTGGCATTAGCCCACTGGCAGGATCCATAGTGATTCTGTCTTATCTCCATTTTCCTTTATAATTCATCCTTGCTAAATTATCTGTCCTATCTTCCAAATAATTGTCTTTCTGGGACAGTTCCAATCTCAAACATCCTGTCCTAGGGTCCCTATAAACAAAATTTATATTTATTAGATCACATTGTTGTGATTGCTCTTTGCTTTGGAAAACGTGGACATGGTATGTAGCATCTCAAGAAAGATGCCCTAGAGAAACTTACACTGACTTGTCCTTCACCACGAAGGGCTGAAGTAGGTCTGAAAAAGAGCTGGGATGCAGCTCACCAGGGTGTACTTAACAATTGGTGAGTTTCTTCTTCCCTCTGCCTGAAGGAAAGAAAAAGCTAGCTAAGTCTCTAGAATCTGAAAGCTTAGGCAGCGGCTCAATTAATTATGAGAGAGAATTTATAAAGCAGTGGTGGATACAAAGACCACAGGGGCTGGCTCTGCACTGCCTCTAGAGAGAGGAAAACCAGGATTAGCCTAGAAAGGCAGTCTGCCTCAGCAGAAGTCTCTGGGTCCTTGAGTAGGTGGACTACACGATGGCGGCAGCAGCAGGGGATGGAAGCTGCTTTCAGGGCCATCACCAAGTTCCAGCAAGAAAAGCTCAGAGAGGAGGGGGCTTCCAAACTGAGAAAAGGGTTTTCTCATAGGGAATTGTTTGGCAATGATCAGCAAATTTTTGAGGGTTTATTAGGGCAGAGAGGGCACCTAGAACCTTTTCCAAGTAAAAATACCCTTCTTCATTTATATTTTCTCCAGGAGCCACGGTCAGCATTGGGAAGGGTGTCTGAACGGACAATGTGTGGCGGGAGATGCCAAACTTTAACTGGGATAAGGCCTCATCTTTTTGGCAGCAATTCCAAAGTCCACCTGGAAAACAGCAAATGTAGGAAGAACAAAATTATTTAAACACAAAACAAAACCTAAGAAAGTGAAGTGAAAGCTAGCGTTCAGTTTAGAACCAATGAGGGGAACAGAATTTGAGCAGCTTCTTGAAAATCTATCTTCCTCATTTGTCTGTTATAAAATTCAAGTTATATACATGACCATAATAAGAGCCCTAGATCAAAGCTGAAGGCTTCCTATCAGACTGTAGTTCTGAAAACGCTTGTCTGTAGGGCTGTAACGTGGTTCCAGCATTTATTAAACACATAGTTTTTGAACACCTACTTCACGTTAGGTTCTGTGCTGGGTGCTGAGGATAGGAAAGTATAAAAGGTAGCCATCGTCCCTGCCCTGTCTTGTAGTTCTCTAGTGACCTGCTTTGATACAGGGTTCATGCAGGCCTACCTAGGCTTGCTTCTCTCTTTTTTTTCAGACTGAAACAATTTACTTGTCAGGTTTGGGGCTACCCAGCATCTTTTGAATACTCTTTCTATATCCCTGTACTCTTCCCTTTGATACAATTCTTGATTCCCCAAGGCAGAAGTCAGAACTCAATTTCCCAGACTTTCACACAGCTAGAGCCCGCTGACCTGAGTCTTGCCAAGTGGCTCACCCACATGATTCTTTCATTTCAAGGAGAGCAACCCACAGAGTTCATTTTCAAGGAGGGTGGGTATGGTGAAATAATCTGGCAATGATGATGTTTTTGGCATCCAGTGTTCAGCAGTGTGAGCTGTGGCCATGTCTCGTTGCAGCTGGCTCCACAGAACAGTTTGTTCCTGGCTGTGGCGACTGCAGGCCTCTCTGGCCACAGCAAAGATACCAGTGAGCTACCTAAGATTCTTTTTTTTTTTTTTAATCTTTTATTGTGAAAAATAACATATATACAAAAAGCAATAAATTTCCAAGTACATTTTAACAAGTAGCTATATAACAAATATCAAAGTTAGGTATAGGTGGGTGGGTCACGGTGGCTCAGCAGGCAGAGCTCTCACCTGCCATGCCCAAGATCCAGGTTCGATTCCTGGTGCCTGCCCATGAAAAAAAAAAAAAGTTAGGCATGGATTGCAGTTCCATGACTCCTCATTTTTTCCCTCTAGCTGTTCCAAGACACTAGAGACCAAAATCTAAGGTTCTTAATTGCTTGTCTTCTAAAACCAGAATGAATTTACTGCAAAGCACTATGGCTAATACATGTACTCAATTACTGTAATGTACCAGATGCTAAGGTGGCCACTTGTGTGAAAATCATTTAAGACTTGTTACACATTTTACACACGACAAAACTGAGACCCAAAAGGACACTTAATTAGTTCTAAAACATTTATTGAAGGCCTTCTATGTGCCAGGCACTGGGAATACAGGATTGTACAAAACACTTCCCTGCAACTATAAAAAAGAATAGAATGCTGCACTTTAGGTTTCCCCTTGCCCAAATAAGAACCACAGCCCAGCAGCTAGCTGTCTGGAGAAGGGGACTTCATGCCAGGCAGGCCCTGTTTTAAATATAGAAAGCCCCTAAAAATAGCCATCCAAGTTCCAAACTTAAAAGGTGATTGGCTCAAAAGGAGGGGAGGGGAACTCTCCCTCAGGCCTCAGTGAAGGAGAGCGAAAGGACAGCGCTGTCACCCTTTTCCACAATAATGGCTCTGCCTCTGCGGTCCTTGAGCCGGGGCTTGGCGAGCGCAGCCAAGGGAGAGCACGGAGGGGCAGGAGGTGAGTGCAGCCGGGGCTGACGCCGAGGCGCCCTGACCTTGCCCACCCCGCGTCCTCTCCCACCACCCCTCCTATCCCTCTCCACTCCGGTAACCCCCACCCCACCAGCCTCTGGAGCCCTCCAGGGTCCTGGAAACAGCCCCCACCAGCCACCCTATCCTGCGCAGACCTTCTGGGAGCATCCTGGGACCCCGCTTACCCTTCTTCGGCTCACACCGCCTTCCCCTCTGCTCAGCCAGCACCTGGCGCCTCCTGACCTTCGTGCTAGCGCTCCCGAGCGTGGCCCTCTGCACCCTCAACTCCTGGCTCCACGCGGGCCACCGCGAGCGCCCCGAGTTCAAACCCTACCACCACCTCCGAATCCGCACCAAGGTAGGGCGGCCCAAGGCCTCGGCGCGCGGGTGGGCGAGGGGGCCGCGGCGGGGCCGCCGGGCCGGCCCTGACCCCCTGCTCGCCCTCTCTCCACAGCCCTACTCCTGGGGTGACGGCAACCACACCCTGTTCCACAACCCGCACGTCAACCCTCTGCCCACGGGCTACGAGCACCCCTGAGGGCCGGGCAGAAGCCCCGCGGGCGCAATAAAGCCGTCGCGCCTTGGAAGGTTTGTGTCTGCAATGCTCGTGGGGAGGGCTGGGTCCTGACTGCGCGTGCGCTGCCCTTGGTGCGCGCTACGTCGTCGGGGCGCATGCGCGCAGTGCGATTGGCGATCCACGTGCATCCCTAGGCTGCAGCATTTCCAGCTTCAGCAGTTTGGGAAGGGCTGGAGGGAATAGGAATGTCCTTTCAGAGCAGGTTGGAGATTCTAACACAATTCCTCGCCTATTCATAATTAGGTCTCTAAGCTATAGAGGGCCTTCACCTTCAATGAATCCTCTCAGTAACTCCCAGTGGGAGCAAGCTAGACTTTTAGTTCCCATTCTCCCAAGAAGGATACAGATTTTCAGCGATTAAATGGCTTAAATTAACCTGGTCAGAGGCTCCACCAGATCCCAAGTTTTGCAGACCCTGAAGTACTACTTTTTGCTTGGCACAGACCGCCTGAGCTTACAGCTTGTGTGAATCTCAGTTATTTGGAGATAAGGCAGATTTCAAACATAGGTTTTACAGTCCACTGTGAAGCCTCCTGACCTAATTCTGGATTTGGGTTATTTTGGTCATTCTCTGTGACCACCTTTAATGGGTCTTCTGCATTAGTTTGTGAAATCACATGCTCTTTTTCTGGAAGCCTGGATCTCCTGGCTGCTGGGAACCCTGTTCAAGGGGCCATTGGCACATACAAGCTCTAGACACTTCCTTTACCTCCTAGGACAGTCTGCCTCCTTGTCATTACCAAGGAACCTGAAACTTGTTCTGAAATCCATCATTACTACATACACATGTAGAGCTTCCTTTGACACCCCCACCCCGGGATACTATTCACTGCTCCATTAAGAAAAAATAACCCCTTACACCACACTGAGTATGTCTGTTCCAATTATGCATTCTGGAAATGGAGAAATAACCACAGAAAGGGTCTGGGGACTCAGTGGACCTACTGTGAGATGGACCTGAGTGAAAACGCCATTGATAATCCATAATCCCCTACTCTGACTGGTGGATCACAGTGACATTTTTTGGTTTTCTGGAATCAGTGTCACTTCTGAGCTAGTGTCTAGTCATCCTGAAAATACCTGATCATTTCCTTTTGCCCCAATATACAGTTACTCTTAGGGGAAGGTTAGGAGGAAGATTAAGAGTATTAATTCTTTACAGTGTAGCAGGGTCCTTCACCAAGGGGATCTGTTCTTCCCTTCACTCAAGTGACTCTGGGTCTGCAAGCTGTCACAAATCTGGGAATTGATTAAGGGACTATGACTCCCTGTTTTTGTAAATGATTAAACTTTTGTTCACTTGACCTAGAACTCCTCTGATGATACAGATCAAGTAAGGATTTAGTAGATTGCCAATCTGTTTTACTTCTAGGTACCCCATGATCTACCAGATAATACTATAGGTCTATGCAAGTCAGACCATTTTGAATACTGCTTTGAGTCTGCTTTCCATTATGGTAGCCACACCCACCTGGCTGGCTTCTGCCAACCCAGGTTCTAATCAGCCCCATTGTGTTTAAGCATCCAAGCTCAGTGACAGCAGTAACATCTGACCCTACAGAGAAAAGCAACAATGGAGGTCTTCAGGGATCGTAGAGTTAGGCTCATAAATTTTTTCCTCAGAGTCCTTTTGAAACTTGTGTCCTCTGGACATTCCTGAGGCAAGCAAGCAGATCTTATATGATAAATCAAATAAAATATTCTAATCTCAAAAAAAAAAAAAAAAAGAAAAGAAAAGATGACCCCAGACCCCAGTCACTTGAGAAAGAGAACTTTTTCCACAACCACAAGCATGTTCCCTCAACTATTATAAAACAGCACTTGGGTCCCTGAATTAGAGCTCTTTCAAACAAGGATAATGGGTTATAAACATCCTCATTTAATGTGACGGTTCTTATACACAGGAAAATTCATTCTGGCTTTGTGCTGGCACTGTACAAAGGTCATCAATGAGGAAGTTGGACAGATATGTAAAAATATAAAGCTCGGTATATTTGGAAGGTGGTTGGGCACCGTGATGGGTGGATCAGGCCAGTCCAGTTAGATCTGTGCAGAAGTTATTCTGGTGGAAGTAGATTTGTAAGCCATGGGGGTAGAGACCAATGGGAAAGTACATTATTTAAGACAGAGGCAAATCTGCAGTTGCATCTTCAGCTTTGTCATCCAGCATTTCTTTATACTGACGTTTGAAGAAGCCAAGCTATAAGAAGAAATCAGAACAACTGGGTAAGAAGGCGGGAAGAAAGTCGGAAATAGAAGAAGCTGAGAGAGAAGAGAAGGGAATAAAGCTAACTTGTATTTGTGTGCCAGAACATTTATTTATGTGAACAGCAGCTATCATATGTTGAGCCTCTACTGTGTACCAATCCAGGAGTAGACAGTCTACACACATAGTTTGTAAGACAAGAGCAGGGACTTCAGAATCAAGCAGGCCTCTGCACCTCCAGCCTCATTTCTGCCTTGGATGTAGGCATTATTCGCTTCAAAAATGAGGAAACAGGCTTGGAAAGGGTAAGCAACTTGCTTAGCAGTAAACAGTGAGTGATGATGTCAAAATGTGCACCCAGGTCTTCCCGAATCCAGAATCTGGGCTTTGCCCACCATATGGTCTTATCTGTAGGGGGGCTCAGGTTGGATGAAAATCCAACCTAAGAGTTGTGTGAAAATCCATTCACCTTGTACAGCGCGGCTGCGATGAGAGCCAGCAGCAGCAGACCTCCCACGGAGCTGCCTACGATGAGGGGGATGGGGTCGTAGACCTCATATTCTTCCAGCACAGTCTCTGTCTGATTTGGGGGAGACCCTATCAGAAAGCGTCAGGCCTCTGGTGCTCCTCAACGCTTATCCCTTTGTTCCCCTTCCCCCAAGTCCCGCCCCTAGGGGTTAGATGCAGAAGCACCCCCAGGTTTAGGGACAACATCCTGCCTAGAAACCTCCGTCCTTCCTACCTCCAGATCTGCAACCCCACCCCCCACTCCCACCAGGTATCCCATATTTAGCATCAGGAGCCTCTGACCAGCCTGGACACTGCCACTACCTGGGCTCTCAGAAATGCCTCCTGTCCTGGAAGCTGGGAATACACAGATCTGTTGAACGTGATTTCTGCCACACTCACAACCAATGCCTTCTTCTGCATTGTCTGCAAAAGAGAGGGGGAGGCCAGGGAATTGACCCAGAGCTCAAGAAATGCCTGGCTCTAGGGTGGGCACCGACACATCAGGTACCTCCTGAACTGGGGGGAGAGGCTCTGCTGTTGGGCCCTACACACCTGGCTGACCCAGCCAAAGCTGAGGTTGCCCTTCAGGATGAAGTCAAGTTCCTCCTGGATGCCGAAGGAGGGGACGTCACAGCGGAACCTCAGGCAGACAGCAACAGAGCAGTTCTAGGGACAGGAGAGAAATGAAGTTGAGAAGGGTCTTGACTTGGGAAGTATAGAGTAAGGAATTTGGCTTCCAAAGATAGGTCTGCTTTTGTTCCAGCTCTGGGTAAGTCATCTCTAAATCCTTGGATAGTTTATGCTAATGAGATGACTCAGGGTGGGACAGGCCCCTTGGGTGGTCTTGCGGTGGTGGGGGTGGGGGGGCGGAAGTGGGGGGGGGAGGGGGGTGTGGTCAATCAAGTGATTAGAGGGTTGGGGCTTGGAGCCCGCCCTCTGGGGAGAGAAGGGGGCTGGGGATCCATTCAGTCAGTCATGCCTACACCAGTAAAAACTCTGAAGCCGAAGCTCAGTGAGCTTCCCTGGTTGGTTATCCCCATCTCCCAGGGTGACGCATCCTGACTCCATGGAGAGAGGACACTGGAAGCTTCACTTATGAGGCCCTCCAAGGTCTCACGCTACGCACCTCTACTTTGGACTCCTTATTTGGTTCCTCTTTGCTGTAATTAAACTATAATCATAAAATAGAGCTTTCCTGAATTCTATGAGCCATTCTATTAAATTATGAAACCCGAGGGAGGGGCGGGAGCCCCGAATTTGTAGCCAGTCGATCAGACGTGCAGATGGCCCTGGAAGGCCCCAAACTTGTGGCTGGTGTCCTGAGGCGAGGGCAGTCTTAGGGGGCTGTGCCCTTAACCTGCAAAGTTTGGACTGACTCTCGTAG
The DNA here is from genome assembly GCF_023851605.1 of Tamandua tetradactyla. Lineage (NCBI taxonomy): Eukaryota > Metazoa > Chordata > Mammalia > Pilosa > Myrmecophagidae > Tamandua > Tamandua tetradactyla. The sequence continues at coordinate 23,144,646 of NC_135349.1, forward strand.
TTATAGTTAGAATTGCGTTGCAGGGAGGAATCATAAGGAATCATAAGGGAAATGCCCAACTGGGGTGGGGCACAGATGAGCAGTCACAGGATGGCTATACAGCGCTGCATTCCAGCAGTGGGTTTCCCTGCACAGTTGGACCAGCAGTAGGGGGCTGAGGCCTTTCTCACCAGCAGGGGACACTCTGAGACCTGGGCCAGGAAGTCAGAATGCTGGGGAGGTTCCCTCTCTGACACACAGGGGAGACCCTAGTGAGAGAGAGAAACACTTTAGCCACAGAATAATACACATTTCACTGGTAAGAAGGTATGATCTGGGGGGCGGGGGGTGAGAAAGGAAGTGCAGGCACCTGTGAAGGGGCCACCACAGCCACATCCCACACAGCCACGCTGTCCAGTAGGATGGGAACCCAGAAGTGGATGCTGATGGCCAGATCCCGCTGGCTCAAGTTATTCACCTGCAGCGAATTGAGAGAAAATTATTATGCTCCCCGGAGCAGCCCAAATCCCACTTCTTTCCTGACCCCACCACACGGCTCCTCTCCATCTCTCCACACCAACTTGCAACTTTATCGGCACCACGGGAGGGCAGACATGGGGTTTCCCTGGTCCCTCACACGATATCGGTGCTCAGCCTCTTTCCCGCTCCTCTCCTCGGAAGTTGAGAAGTTGAAGTATTTGGTGAATTCTTCCTGCCTGGACAGAGAGGGTCTGGGGGTGAAAAAACAGCCCCAAACCATCCCCACTGGTACCGCAGCCTGCTGCTGGGGACTCTGTTGGGCCCAGAGATGACCTGGGACAAAATGATCATCCCCACATCCCTCTCCAGCCTCAGCTCCAGCTGCTCCCCAACCTGTGTCCTTTGCCCCAGGACTAGGTCTCCCTTCGATACCCCTGGCTCACTCACACCTCCATGACTTTGCTTAAAGACCTTATTTTGTCTGGCATGTCCTTATCCACCGTACTGCTGGAAATTTTCACTTAAACATCACCTCCCATGATGTTTATGAATATTTTCCCAGGGAGAAAAGGTTTTCACATTGCTTTCTCCAGTAGATGCATGGATGCCTCCGGTAATGTTTGCAGATGCTGTGGTCAGAGAAGATAAGCCTAGGGGAACCTGGGGGACACTGGCTGGGAATCACTTGGGCAAAAATGGAGACCCTCTCCATGTGGGAATGAAGAAACTAGATGTGGCTACACTGGGGCAGGTGAATAAATGTGAGGGAAGATGGTGCATGAACACAAGCCCAGGGCGAGGTCACAAGCATGCCAGGCTGCAGGTGGGCATCTGTCCATCCGTCCATCCACCCATCCATCCAATATTTACCTTGTGCCAGGCTGTGTGCTTGGCCCTGGAGAGTCAACAGGTAACAAGCCCTAATCCCTTAGTGTCTAATAACTTAGTAGGATCAAGCAGATGAGCAGAGGGACCTGCACGTTTTCAGCAGCACCTACCACCCGGAAGCCAGAGCAGCCACACAAATTCCGTGGGCCTCCCCAGCTTTCCCAGCCCTGTGACTGCAGGCTCAGGGTTACCAAGAGAGGCCGTGGAGCCAGGCACCCCGGCCCAGCTCTGAGCTTCACCACCTCTTACCGGAATCACTTCAGGCAAGTTACTCAGCCTCTCCAGAGCCCTGGCGTTTCTTCCTCTTGAAAAAGAGGGGTGCTAATAGATAGTGCCGACCTCTTAGCAGCCTCGTGCGGAGGGCTACCTGGGCAGCAATCATCAAGTCCCCAATCCGTGTCAGAGTTTAGCTTGCCCTTCGCATGTAGCCTTCCTCCCTGCTCCCCACCCAGGCCCTTTCTCTCTCTGCTTCGGTTCTGTCTCCTTAAAATCTTCCAGTTCTAAACCTCCTTTCAAGTCTGGGAAAATCTCCTCTCTCTCTCCCCAGTTCTCTGAGATTCGTGGTATGCGTGGCCATGGCACAGACTCAACCACTTACCAGCCGGAAGACAGACCCAAGTGACTTAACATCTTGGTTTCTTTCCGGATAGAATGGGGATAACGGTAACTACCTGACAGAATCACTGGGAGGATGAAACGAAGGCATACTTGTAAAGTGGTGAGACGCTTCCTGGCACGTCGTCGTAACTAGATACGACTGTAAATTCTTATTACAATGTCAGTATTTGCCCATGGATGGAAGGGAAGACTCACCGGTGGGGCTTGGAAAGGCAATGACCCTGCCTGACTCCCCCTCCCCTCCTCCTTGTATTCTCTAAAAATTCACACTTCGGCCACAGCAGCGACAGCAGCGACCTCTGCCCTGGGCGATATTGCAAACTGCTGACCAACTTCTAAACCTCTGAGGTTTTTTCATCCAGACCAGTGCAAGAAGGCCCCATGCTCTCTGCTTGCAACCAGGCCCACCCCAGCAACACCCCCGCCCCCCAGCCTTCAGAGCCCACAGCAGCAGCCGACTCTGGGGCGCCTGGAGACCTTCACAGCCCCCCACACTCCGCTTTCCTCTGGGCCTTGCAGTGGCCTGACCTTCCTTTTCCTCTGTGTGATAAGAGACCGCATCCTGCTTAGGCACAAGCTCCCCGCTTCAGAGTACTCAAAAGAACCTTGATCTCAATCTAGCAGCTTTGCTGAGAGAGGACAGGCTGCCGGTCTTAGGAAGCCCGGGGGCTGGGGGGAGGGAGGCGGTGCCCCATGGTGGCAGGGGCACACCTGCAGCCGAGCCTTCAGGGTATACTGTACAGAGCTGAAGGAGCTGAGTTGCTGTGCTTAATTGGGTAACGAAGGGGATACCGGGAATGTATAAAATGCCAGAGCAAATCTACCAGGGAAAGAGAGGCACATGTGTCTTGGGAAGGTGAGAGCAGATCGTTTCTTCAGTCCCCTAGGAAATCAGTGTGAAAGAATCAACTGCAAACTCAATATCAGATACAGAGTGGATCTTTCCTTTCCTTCCTGCCTTCAAAAACTATGAGCATTGCGTTTCAGAATCTGCTTTGAAATGAAACTTACCAAATTGAAAATTTCACTGTTAAATAAAGATACTCATGCTAGTTTTTGAATTAAAATCTTGCCATCAGTGAAAGAAAAAGGATTATGGTGTCAACATATGTTTGGTGACCCACACAGGCATTCCCACGTGAGGCGTCTCAGGGGCCAGCGTAGGTGCTGGTCCGCTAGAGAGCAGGCTGGAGCACGGGGGCCAACACCAGCCCTGGAGGAAGGGCAGAGTCCCAGGGGAAGGCCAGGGACTAAGCACCTGCTGATCACTGTGTAGACGGCATATTTCACTGGGAGCTCCAGCTGGAAGGAAGTCTTGTTGGTCACCGCCTTGTTGTTCTCACTGGAGAAAGGGAAAGGGGCCTGCTTGGGGAGGGATCCAGGAGAAGAGTCTCCAGGAGGGCCTGGGCACACCATCCTGGGCCTGGCCCGGGCTCACCTGCTTGCAGTAGCCGTCAGAAGTAGCCTGTCTCCCAGGGTGGCTTTGGAGGAGACATCGAATATGATAATGAAGGTGCCCTGGGGGAAGAAGGAAGAAGGAACTTGGAGAGGAAAGGTCATGGGGGAGCGAGGGAAAGGCAGGGTGGATCAGGGCGAGGGGGATTCATGGGGGGAGGACGGGGAAACAGACCTTGCTGCCCTCTTGGAAGATGGGGTGGTTGATGCTGCAGCTGCTGCTCCTCAGGTCCTCATTCTCAACAGGGGCCGCGTCACACGTCAGGCGCAGTGGGTGCCGGGACGATTGGTTCTAGGGGAGGAGAATGGAGTTTTAAGTTACCTACAGGCACATATGGGCTTGATGTTTAGCCACTCTAATACGAAGACATTCTGTTTATTAAAAGAAACCATAAAGAGACTGAAAAGACTAGTCACAGAATTAGACAATATATTTGAACACATATAACTGGAAACAGACTAGTAACCAGCATATGTAAAGAGCCCTGACAAATCAGAAAGAAAAAGATGGATATCTCAATAGTAAAACAGGGAAAATACTTGGGCAGGCACTACCCAAAAGCAGAAATCCAAATGACCAAGAAATATAAGAAAATTTTCACAATCTCTCTGGTAGGCTCATAATGACTACCCAAATTACCAGGTCCTAATCCCTGTAACTGTTACCTTATAGGGAAAAAGGGTCTTTGTTGATGTCATTGCATTAAAGATACTGAAGTGAAGAGATTATCCTGGATTAGCCAGGTGGACCCTAGATGCAATCACATGTATCTTGATAAGAAGTAGACAGAGGGAGATTTGACTACATACAGAGGAGAAGGTAGTATGAAGACAGAGCAAAGAGAGGTTTGAGGATGCTGGCCATAAAGCTTAGAGTGATGTGTCCACAAGCAAAGGAATGCCAGCAGCCACCAGAAGCTGAAAGAGGTAAGGAATGGACTCTCCCCTAGAGCCCTGAAGGGAGACCAGCATTGCCAACATCTTGGTTTCAGTGTAGTGATACTAATTTCAGACTTCTGGCCTCCAGCACTGTGAGAGTATAAATTTCTGTTGTTCTAAGCCACTAAGTTTGTGGTAATTTGATACAAGTTTGTGGCTGTTTGTTCTAATGAGGAAAGTAGTACAGCCTCAGTTGAGAAACTGAGAAACACTGTTAACCACCCACAAGATTGACAAAAATTAGAAAGTTTGACAAGGTCAAGGGTTAAGGTAGACGGAAAGCAACAGAAATTCTCATACACTGCTGATGGAAGTGTAAATAGGTTAAAAAAAAAATACTTTAGAAAATCCTTTGGCATTAGTTAGGACAGTTGAAGATGCACATACTCAATGGCCCAGCAATTACATTTGTGGTATAGACCTTCCAGAAAATTATGCATAGAAAATACAGACCAGGATACATGTTCAAGATGGTCATGGCCAAGAGCAACCTCAATTGGGTAGCTGTCAGAGAATAAAGAATTGTGGTATAGTCATACAAAGGGATTCTATACAGCAATAAAAATGTCCTACAGCTACACAAAACAACAGATGAATTTCACAACCATTACATGGAGGGAAAGAAGAAAGACACAAAAGAGTACAGACAACATGTTCTTATTCATTTAAAGTTTCAATATTGACAAAACTGAACAGTATTATTTAGGGATGCACTCATGGATGGGCAAACCTATAAAGAAACACAAGGGAATGGTTATCACGTCAAAATAGTGACTACCTTTGGGAAGAAGATGGGGTTATCATGGAAGGGCACATGGGAAGAGATCTTCTGGGAGCGCTAGCCATGTTTTATTTCATGACCTAGATAGTGACTGCGTGCATGTTTGCTTAATAATTATTCATTATTATGTTATTAAATTATTATTATTAAATATGTATGTATTTTATGCACTTTTCTGTATACTTCATCATAGAAGAAGAATTAAAGGGAAACTGTTATAACCCAGGACAGGGGAGAGGTCCCAGCCTGCTGGAGCCCAGGAGACCTGTTTACCTGGGTCCCTAACAGCCGCCGATAGGACAGTCCTGTGGGGTAGTAGAAGCTGATCATGGTTCCATAGGAGTCCTCACCTTCATTGCTCACAGTTACTGTCACATTGAGCTCCAGGGAAAACCCCACCAGCAGGGTCTGCAGGCTGAAGGGAAAAGGACAAGGTTGGGAGTATAACTCCAACAGAAATAGATTGGAATTGGATCAGGTGCAGGGGCAGGATTATGGGAACTCATGACCGATGAACCGATAATATTCCAATCAAAATAATTTATTCGTTAGAAGGAGAATCAGAGAGCATGAGCACTTCTCATCCTTTGAGGATGGGAAACCCAGAAGTTTGAGTTCTGGATAAGAAGGGGGATAGACCTCACCCTGAAAAGCTGAGGTTGAGGCTCAGGTCCGCTTCACAGAGGCCATCTTGCCCACAGTTCTTCTCAAAGGGAAGCTGCAGCGAAACAGTATATTCCCTTCCCATTCCATGTCTTTGTCTTTCCCTGATTCCCTCATTAGACGCACTCATCAACAGTGAGTATTACTGAGCACTATTCTGTACCCAGCAATGTACTAGACACTGGCAAAGAGTGAGGGTGGGAGGGGAAGGAACATAAAAGAAAGATAAAGCAAGATTTCTTGGCTTCAAAAAGCGTGAAGTCTAGTTGAGGAGTCAAGTCCAACTCATACTGAAATAGATATTCAGTAAACATTATTAAGTGCCAAGAATGGGACAGGTACTAGGGTGGGTGAGGGATTGGGGCAGGTAGAAACCACAAGTGAATTAGACATGATTCTTGCTCTCAAGGAACCTCCTAGTCCTAAGAGCCCCCAGATGCAGATGCAGATTAGCATGAGGCAGAATTACTAGTGCAGATGCTGGGTGTGGTTTTCAAAAGAGGAGTAGACAAGATTGGGACTTTGAGGACTGGGGAAGGTCTTTGAAGTAGAGAAAAGAGGGGACATTTTCCAAGTGAGAAACAAAGCATGGACAAAGGCATGGTGATAAAATGAAAAAACTTGAGAGCGCTCTGCAGAATGAGATGCTTTATGTTGCGGTAAAGTGGGTAACCAGCTGGGTTGTGTGTAGGGCCTTGTAAGCCGAGTGGAGGTATTTAGACTTGATGTGGTTTGTGGTCAACTGGGAACCACTTAGATTCTTAAGCACATGGGGTTACAATAAAAGTCAGAGCATCCTTGGGACTTCATAGGAAGACTCACGGAAGCAGTGAAGAGGTCCTGTGAGCCCATAGCCAGCATGGGTCGTAGGTTCCCAGATGAGGCGATGGGCTCTCCCACCAGGGAGAAGTTGAGGCGTAAGATGATAGGGCTCACCGAGTCCTCCACGCATTCCTGAGGGAGAATGGTTTTCTAGAACCCATTATCCTTCTCCTTACTTTTCACCACTTCTTCTACATTGTGTCCATTCTCTGATGTCCAGACAGCCTCCACCCATGTTTGTGAGCAGAGTTCTCCCACCCCAATTTTCCTGTCCCCAGCCCCAGCTTCCCACCTTCCCAACTCACTCAGCAGAAGGCAGAGATACCAGAGCTCCTCCTCCCTCCTCCCTTCCCAGAATCCAAAGTTCTCACTGGTAAAAGCAACTTCACAGTTTCACAGTGATTCCCCAGCCCCACGCTTTTAACGTGAGTCAAAGTCCAGTTCTTTGTCTCCTCAAAAATAGCGCGAGAAATCAGACGGCCTGGATCCAAAGTCAGGTCATATGTGATGGAGCTTTTGACATCACCTGAAGCGTAAAGGGGAGCCAGAGGATGGAAAGTCAGAAAGGATGGGCTGGGGGCCCAAAAGGAGAGAATGGATGCGGCCTCTGCCCCTATGAAGCTCTAGCAAAGGAGAGAAATATCAAGGCCATATGACATTGGTGAGTGGCGAGTGGCGAGTGGCGAGTGGCGAGTGGCGAGTGATGGGTGTGAGGGCTGGCCTTTCTGGGGGCCCTGAAGAGGGCAACCTCACTCAGCCCTGGAGTGTCAGAGATGCCCTCCTGGAGTGGCCAGTGTCTAAGCTGAGGCTTGGAGGATGAGGAGTCAGGTGAAGAGAGGGGAGGTTGTCCCACATTGTGGCAGCAGTGGGGACCAGAGGGACAAGGAGGCTGGCACGTTTACAAAATGCAAATATCAGCCTGGCTGGAATGTAAGGAGTGAGAAGTGTAGGATGAGGGGCCAAATCAGAGAGGGCATCAGAGGGAAGGATTTGGGGTTTTACAAATGAAAGGAGATGGGAGCAATGGAGGAAGGTTAAGTAGGGGAGTAAGGAGACCAGATTTGCGTTTCCCGATTCATCATTCTAATCTGGAGAATGGGTTGGAGGGTGCAACAATCGATGTAGGGAACAGCTCTAAATGTTGTTACTCCTATCTAGGTAGGAAAGGCAAGTGAGCTGACCCAGCTCTAGGAGACAGAACCAACAGGCCTGGGTGTGGGGAGAGGGAGAGAGAAGGCACCCCAGTTTCTGGCACAACAGCTGTATGGATGTGGAAGTGAGATTCAGATTCCTGAGATAGGGCTGGGGGCCCTGGGGGATGGAGGGTAGGAACTGGGTCCATCAAGAGGGAACTCACCTAGCTGGTCAAGGGAGCTTTTGTAGATAGTGAGACAGACTGTGGCATCCCCAGCTGCCAGAGTGGTAGGCACCTCTTCCCAGCACTGGTACACAGACTTGGGCACCTCCACGGGAATGAAACTCATGGCCACGCCTACCTTCAGCACTGGCCGGCTCCTGAGGGCAGAAGAGAGCAGGGGCTGCAGACAGGGCCCGGCCTCCTGCAGGGGAACAGCGTCTGGAGGGGAGGGGGTGGTCACCTGAGCAGCAGCACGTGCCCCTGGGCCCCCACAGCCAGGTCCACCAGTCCATCCTGGGTCAGGTCCTGACCCCCACTCAGCGACTGCCCAAAATGCTGGAGCCTGGGAGAGAGCTGGGAACCCGAGATCCGCTGGCCAGAGAGGGAAAGAAGAGAGTCAGGGGGAAGCAACTGGAAAGGATTGAGGGCGCTTTGGGAAAAGACAGTACAGTGCAAAGGGATCAGAGATGAGGGGGTCAGAGAGGAAAGTGGAGCAAGGGACTTGGGGATCTCCCAGCGGAAAAGAGAGAGCTCCTTTGATCTAACCCATCTTGAGGGTGCAGATTATCTGGGAAATAAAAGCATAACAACAGGGACAGAATAGATTTATGTAGTCATCATTTGCTGTGCTCATTCAAAGATATATGATGGAGTCCTTTCCACTTTCATTGTGCTATCCTTCTAAGGCCCATGAAGTTGGTTTTATCATTTCCTATTTCATAGGCAAAAACTAAGGCTTACATACCTTAAGTCCGACTCATGCCCAAGGCCCCACAGCTAATGGTGGACAGTCGGGGGTTGGACTGGGGTCTAACCCCAAAGTCTGATGTCTTAACCATTCAGGGGCTCACAACTGACTGAAGTCAGTTTGGAGCCAAGGGAAAGAGGAGAGATGATTTGTGCTTAGCAGGGCCTGGGGGATTCAGGGACATAATCACCAGAAAAGGGAGGTGAACGGCAACTGTGAAGGCTGAATGGGAGAAACCCAAGACATGGTAATGACATGGGTGGGGCTAGAAGAAGCTGAAGCCCGGGGTGGGGGTGGGGGGCTCACCTGGCTGTGGGCGGGGCTGATGCCCAGTCCCGAGGTTCCATGAAACAGGTAGACAGTGCCCCGGTTCTCCTGTTCCCCTGGGGCCCCGATGGCCATGTCCATCAGCTGGTCCCCATTCACGTCCCCCAGCACGGTCAGGGCTGCCCCAAAGCGGCCCCAGGGGTGGCCTTGCTCCCCGCGGAGAACGGCCTCACACTGCCACCGAGCCCGCTGCAGAGCAAATCCGGTGCCAGGTGCCAAGGCAGGCAACCCCTCCACCCCACCCACCCCCTCCAGCCCAGGCCCCGTCAGCCACTCACCCCCCGGGGCAAGGGACAGACAGACACCTGGCCCCCCCGCGTCTGCTCGTAGTAATGGGGGGCCCCGATGAGGACCAGGTCCGTGTTGCCATCTCTATCCACGTCCACGGAGCAGAGGGAAGCCCCGAAATAGGAGCCAATCTGGAGGGCAGAGCCTGAAGTCACCCTGCCTGTCCCCCCAGAGCCCCCACTGGGCAAGGTTGCACCTCTCCCCAGGCCACAGGCCTTTCCCATCGCAGGCCCCTGAGCCCCTTCAGCTTCTCCCTCTCAGCTCTTGCCAGCGCCCCACCCACATGTTCCCCCACCTCGGCTTCCTCCCCACCCAACCTGGGTCCCTGTGACTTCGGCCTTCGGTATCCATTGCCCAGATGCCTGGGTGAAGATGACCGTCTTCCCAGTGTGCTGATGGCGGGGAGCCCCCAAGACCAGATTCTGCACCCCTTTCCAAAAGGCCAGCTCGGTGGAGTAACCTGGGGCGGGGGGAGGGTGCAGGCCTCAGGACTAAGGCTCCCATCCCCACCCCACCCCGGGGTTCCTGCCCTCCCCACACAGCTCCTCCAAGCCAGACTTTTCTCACCCAGGTAAGAGTCCTGCATGTCCGTGTTCTCCTGAGACATGTTGATGAAGGTGGAGCCCATATTTGTGGGGTACAAGAAGGCTCCTCCAGACCAACTGAAGCTCCCTACAGCCCCCAGAACTGGTCCATCCTGGGAGGAGAAGATTCCAGGGCTGAGCAGGCTGGAGCAAGCAGACAGTATGTTCTAAACAAATCCATGTTCCAAATGCTACTCATTATTTGCACTCCTCTTTTTCCTTCTTCCCCAACCCTTACCAGCAACCTCAATGCTCTCTGACTCTCAGTCCATCCCCACAGCCCCCACCACTTCTCATGGCTCTTCCTGCCCCCCATCTTGCTCTCCTCTGCTCCATCTTCCCCTGCCCCAGAGTTAGGTTTCCTCCAGCCCAGATGTGCAGCCACTGCCCTGCTGGAAAACCAAGGTGGTTCCCTGTCACCAAGCCTCTGAGAAGGCGTCAAGGACCTTCCCAATCAAACCCAGGGAGTTACCCTCTATTCCAAAACATATGAAGCCTTTTGACCTGGAACACCTCTTTCCCTGCTCTGTTTCTAGAACTCACTCTTCTCTCTGGAAGAGGAGTCACCTCCACGTGAGGTCTTCCTCGGCTCCCAGGGGGAGAAAGGTGTTTCCTAGTCTGCACATTTTGTCTTTTTTTTTTTTTAAAAAAAAAAAAACTTTTTATTATGGATAATTTAGAATATATAAAAAGTAGAAAGAAGAGTATAACAAACCGCCAAGTATCCATGGCCCAGGCTCATTACTTCACAGTTATCCTTGTATCATTTCTACCAGCCCACCTCCATCCCCAGAATATCTCAAAATTAATCCCTCTGGACACTTTGAACACACATCTACTTTTAGATAAACTGTGCTGTGTTGTCATTTCTTTGGTATGCATGGTCTGGTCCTTTGTGCCTCTGTAGCCCTCTCCTTCCCTGTTCCCCATTATTCACTCTGCTCCAGGCATGCAGGCCTTTTTACCACTCAAGCACAGTAACCTTGTTCCTGCCTCAGGACCTTTGTACTTGCTTTCTCCTCTGCCTGGAGCAATCTTTCCCCAGGGCTGGCCTTTTCTCATCATTCAGACTCAGTTGTTATTCCTCAGGCCTCCTATGACCACCTTCCCTTTTTCTACCCAAAACCTTACTATATTGTCTTTACAACACTTAGCAGAATCTGAAAATTTTTTGTGCACTAGAATATGTGCTCCCTGAGAGCAGGCACTTGCCTATCCTGTTCTCTACTGTGTTCCTGGCACCTAACACACTGCTGTATGTCTGTCTTCCACTATACTGTAAGCTGGAGATCTGCTTTCTGGTTTACTTCTGGGTTCCAGCTCCCAGCCCAGGGTCCACCCCACATTTGATGCTTGAGACCCATTTATCCAGCACATGCTCCACACACCACTGTGAGGGTTGAGCTGAAGCCCTCTTGCGACATCTCATGTTGGAAGGAGATGCTTGTCCTCGACTGGGTTCCTGTTGGGGGACAGGTCACTTAGAAACCTGGAGGCGAGACCAAGAGGACTCAGAGCAGAGGGTGTAAAATGTGGTCGGAGGCTTGGCTTCTAGGGAACAGTTTTGGGTGAGTGTGAAGAGGGATAAGCTGTCAGGACTGCAGGGGACCACTGGGTCAGGACCCTTTCACTGCCCAGCCCGAAGCCTGGTGCCCCATCTACCCTCGATGGCAAAGATCTTCTCCTGCAGCTGCTTCTGGATACTGCCCAAGGCAGCAAAGTTGTCCACCTTGAATACATGGTCCGGTGAAGGCGCTGAGCCAATGGTATTCAGCTCCTGCCTAGCGGAGGGTTCCTGGAAAGCATCTCCTACCTGCAGCAGAGAGTCAGCTGAGAGACAGGTGCCTGCAGCCTCTGTGCCTGGGTGAAGCACAGGCTGAGTTTGGGTGAGAGGGGGTTGTGAGGAAGAAACCGCACCCCGATAGCATAGCGGATGATGCCGGCTCTCTCAGCCTGCGGTATGACATCCTTATATTCCAGGGGGTCTTTGTATTTCTGACCATCTGTGATGACAATGAGGATCTTCTGGGCACCTTTGCGAGCCCCATTCTTACTATGGAATAGTTCTGTCCTGTTAGGGAAGAAAGCCAGGTGACTCTACTGAGATAGGATTGGTTCTGGAAATATGTCATTGGCAGTCCTAAAAGCTCAGCTGGAGAGGTTGGGAGTCCTGGCACCCCACATTCAGTCAGTCATGTTAAGAATCAACTCAACCTTTTTTGAAAGTCACATTGACAATAATTAGTAAGATCAGTAATCACTGGTTACTTATATCCTTACATAAAGTTACTTATATTCTTTGCTCCTAAAAGTCCATCCACTGAAAATGGTGAAATAGGGAGCTCTAGGATTCAGGTTCATCCTTCAGGCAACTAGTTAAAAGCCAGGAACTGTCTGAAACAACTGTTTTGGGGCTCTGAAGACAAGAATAACACTGTACAGCATCCAGGGAGGAGTGGGAGGAAGAGACTGAAAAACTGCAGTGAAGACCTGTGACTAGATCCCTTCATGCCATGAGGCTGGTGCCCATCCCCCACTGGTGTGGCAAGCCATCTCCAAAGCCTCACCCTGGCTGGAAACAGAAGTTCTATTTGCCAAGAACAGTGGGGGTGGGGGTGGGGGTTGGGAGCAAGGTCAGGTACAAATTGTGGCTTTTGATTTGCAAATTTGGATTGCTGGGTTCCAAGGACATCTACAGTTTCAACCTACCCAGAATGGAAAGCAGCGGGCAACCTCTGTCTCAACCTTGCCTCTGGCAGTGGAGGAGACAGGGCTGAATTATAGGCAACATACCTTCTTGGGGGTGGTGGGGAACAGTTTGCCAAAGGATGGCTCTTCCCCTAGAAACCTGAGCAACAGTTTCAACCTGTCCCAGCCAAAAGTGGCTGGCAACCTCTCTCTCAACCATGCTTCCAAAAAGAGCTGAGACAATTGAGAATTAAGGCCACATCGGTTGCCTTAATTAGGACTACAGGAAACAGCTGGCTGAAGAGTGCTGTCTTCTGGGCAGTGCAGGAAAGCTCAGATTCAGAAGTCATCAAAAAGAAGACAGAGGGCAGTGCAATGGTGCCTCAGTGGCAGAATTCTTGCCTGCCATGCCAGAGACCTGGGTTAGATTCCTAGAGACTGCCCATGCCAAAAAAAAAAAAAAAGAAGAAGAAGATAGACATCCTTCTGGGTCTCCTCCTCAGGGCACTTTGGAATTGATCTACACGCCCATCGTGGGTCTATGGTCTGTTTTGACTGGGAAAAACTGACTTGGGAAAGTCCTCTCTGGGGGAACCTACCTCCCAGAACTAGCTGGTTGGAGAAAAGCAGCTAGAGACAACAAAAAGAGGGTTAAAAATATTGAGAGGTAAATAAAAAACAAAGAGAACAGATCAACATTCCAAGAGGAGGAAAAGGGGAAAGGAAGCTTTCTCCTCAGGGGTGAAACAATTACACAAATAATGCAGTCTCAAGAACTGTAACATATATCCAGAGCAAGAATCAAATGAATAAGAGCTAAAAAAAAAAAATCTGATCAGGTAAATAGAAGTTATTTTAAAGATCTAGAATAAGTTGAAGCAAATGTCAAAGAATGGTGTCATAACAAATCCAATCAACCAGAAAACCCTAGGCAAGAGAGAGAACTGACCTCCAGAGTTAACTCATCAAGAAAATCAGATGCCTAGACACCAGCAAAAAATTACAAGACAATAAAAAGTAGGAAGCTATGACCCAGTCAAAGGAACAATTTAAGACTTCAGAGGAGACATAGGATTTGAAATAACTAATCAACAATGTTCAAACAAATCTTCTAAATCAATTCAAGGGGATGAAGGAAAATATGGCAAAAGAGATAAAAAGAATATTAAGAAGAGATTGGGTGAGCATAAATTTGAAAACATGCAAAAAATTAATGTATGGGAATGAAAGGCACAACAGAAGAGATTAAAAATGCACTAGAGGTGGGCCACGGTGGGTCAGCAGGCAAGAATGCTCGCCTGCCATACCAGAGGACCCAGGTTCAATTCCCGGTGCCTGTCCATCTATATAAAAATACACTAGAGATGCACAACAGCAGATTTGAACAGGTGAAAGAAAGGACCAGTGAACTGAAGAATAGGACACCTAAAATCTTACAGACAAAAGAACAGATAGAGAAAATAATGGAAAAACTTGACCAGGTTCTCAGAGAAATGAATGACATCATGAAGCACACAGAAATATACATCATGGTGTTCCAGAGGGGAAGAGACGGAAAAAGGGGAAGAAAGGATACTTGAGGAAATAATGACTGAAAAGTTCCCAACTTTTATAAAAGACATAAATGTACATTTCTAGGAAGTGCAACCTATCCAAACAGAATAAATCCTATATACCTACGCCAAGATACATACTAATCAGAATGTGATATGCCAAAGACAAAGAGAGAATTCTGAAAGCAGCAAGAAAGAAATGATTCATCACATACAAAGGATGCTCAATAAGTCTAAGTTCCAATTTCTCACCAGAAATTATGGAGGTGCAAAGGCAGTAGTATGATATATTTAAGGCTCTGAAAGGGAAAACTACCAGCCGAGAATTCTTTATCTGGCAAAATTGTCCTTCCAAAATGAGGGAGAGCTTAAAATATTCACAGATAAACAAAAACTGAGTTGTAAGAAATGCTAAAGGGAGTTTTACAGGCTGAAAGGAAAAGACAGGAGAGAGAGGCTTGGAGGAGAGTGCAGAAATGAAGATTGTCAGTAAGGGTAACTAAAAGGGTAAAAAAGAGACAAATATAAGATTTACATATAAAAGCCAAAGGATAAAATGGTTGAAGTATTGCCTTTACAGTAATGATGTTGAATGTTAATGGATTAAACTCCACAATAAAAAGACACATATTGGCAGAATGGATTTTAAAAATCTGATCTATCTATATGCTGTCTAGAAAAGACTTACCTTAGACCCAAGAACCCAAATAGGTTGAAAGTAAAAGGTCGGAAAAAGATATTCCAACCAAACAATAAGCAAGAAAGAGTTGGGGCAGGTAACTAAATCAGACAAAATAGACTTTAAATGCAAAACTGTCAAAAGAGACAAAGAATGCCATATCCTAATAAAAGGGGCAATCTACTAAGAAGAAATAACAATCATAAAAACTTATGTACCTAACCAGGATGCCCCAAAATACATGATGCAAACACTGGCAAAACTAAAGACAGAAATAGAACAACTAGACAGAGGATCAGTAAGGAAACAGAGAACATGAACAATATGATAAAGGAACTAGAAGACCGAAAGGACATTTATTGAACAGTACACCCCATAACAGCAGGATATACATTCTTCTCAAGTGCTCATGGATCATTCTCCAGGATAGACCAGATTTGTGTCACAAAACAAGGCCCAATATATTTAAAAAGACTGAAACTATGTAAAGCACTTTCTCTGGCCAAAATGGAATGAAGCTGGAAATCAATAACAGCGGGAGAACTGGAAAATTCACAAATATATGGAGGTTAAACAACACACTCTTAAACAATCAGTGGGTGTGCCAGTTCGAAACTATTATGTATCCCAGAAAAAACCATGTTTTAATCCTGATTCTATCTTGTGGAGGCAGCCATTTCTTATAATCCTGATTCAACAGTGTAGGTTGGAAACTTTTAATTAGATTATCTCCACGGAGATTTGACTCTAAACATTCTGGGTAAGTCTTAATATGTTTACTGGAATCTTTTAAAAGAGGAAACATTTTGGAAAGAGTTAGAAATGACAGAAAACTCAGAGCAGACAGAGAGAGCACTTGTAGATGTTTGGAGAACAGTTGCTTCAGAGAACAGAGAAATGGATAGTTGGAGATGCTTGGAGCCCAGCAGACATCAACCTTGAGATGTTAAGCAAGCCAGAACCTAGAGAGAGCCAAGAGAAGTCAAGAGATGAAAGCCAGCCTCAGAGAAGCAAAACGAGGAACCCCCACAGGAACAGGGGCTGAAAGCAATGGGACCCAGGAACCAGGGACCAGCAGATGCCAGCCTCAGACTTCCCAGCTGACAGAGGTGTTGCTGACCCATTGGCTTTCCTTGAATTAAGGTATTTTTCCTTGGATGTCTTAGTTTTGACTTTTTGTAGGCTTAGAACCGTAACCATGTAACTTATTAAATTTCCCTTTTTAAAAGCCATTCCAGTTCTGGTATATTGTAATCCAACAGCTTACTAACTAGAACAGTGGGTCAAAGAAAAAACTACAAGAGAAATCAGAAAATAACTTGAGATGAGTTAAAATGAGAACACAACTTATCAAAACTTAAGGGATTCAGTGAAGGAAGTGTTAGGGGGGAAATTTATAGCCTCAAATGCCTGCATTAAGAAAGAAGAAAGAGCTAAAATCAAATATCTAACAGTACACCTGGAGGAATTAGGAAAAAAAAACAGCAAACTAACCCCAAAGCAAGCAGAAGGAAAGAAATAACAAAGATTAGAGCAGAAATAAATGAAATTGAGAATAAAAATAGAGAGAATTAAAAGTTCTTTATTTGAGGAAAATCAATAAAATTGTTAAAACCTTACTTAGGCAGACAAAGAAAAAAAAGAGAGAAGATGCAAATAAATAAAACCAGAAATGTGAGCAGGGACATTAACTGACCCCACAGAAATTTAAAAAAGATCATAAGAGGATGCTATGAATAACTGTATGCCAACAAATTAGACAGCTTAGATGAAATGGACAAATTCCTAGAAACACACAAACAACCTACATTGACTCTGGAAGAAATAGAAACCTCAACAAACAACTCACAAGTAAAGAGATTGAATTAGTCATCAAAAACCTCCCTATAAAGAAAATCCCAGATGATTTTACAGGTGAATTCTACCTATCACTCCAAGAAGAAGCAGTACCATACCAGCTCAAATTCTTCCAAAAAAAAATTGAAGAGGAGGGAATCATTCTTATGAAGCCAACATCACCCTCATACCAAAATCAGATAAAGATGCTACAAGAAAAGAAAATTACAGACTATTTTTTCTAGTGAATATAGATGCAAAAATTCCAACCAACTGCTTGCAAATTGAATCCAGCAGCACATTAAAATAACTATGCACCTTCTCCAGAGCATCAACTATTTCCATCCCATATTATTGAGAGCCTCTTCCAACATGAAAAAGCTAGAATGGACATATCCCAAATACCCCTAAAGACTGGGAGAAAGATGAAAGGTCATGGTCATGGTGGAGTTATACAGAGAAGGTAGAATTTAACAAATGAGTATGATTGCTGAATTATTATATTAATATTTCTTTTAGTCTCCAGTATCTTAGAGCAGCTGGAAGTAAAAACCTAACACTGAGGAATTGTGACCAAACTCTGAAATCTATTCTACAACTTATTGTTCCAATGTGCTTTGAAATTTACTGCTTTTTTGTGTAGATGTTACTTTTCACAAAAAAGAAAAAAAAATAGTTTATTGTGATGATAAATGCACAGCTATATGATAATATTTTGGACCACTGATTATACACTTTATATGATTACATGGTATGTGAATATATAATACATATCAATAAAAATAAATAATTTGAAAAAAATTATACACCACAATCAAGTGGGTTTTATCCCAGGTATACAAGGGTGGTTCAATTAAAAAATCAATCTAATACACCACATTAACAAATTGAATGGAAAGAAAACCCACATGACCATCTCAATTGATGCAGAAAAGGCATATGAAAAAATTCAGCATACTTTCCTGATAAAATACTTCAAAAGATACAAGTAGAATAAATTTCCTCACCATGATAAAGGGCATATATGAAAACCCCATAGCTAACATTGTACTCAGTGGTGAAAGATGAAAACTTTCCCTCTAAGATGTAGAACAAGACAAGGATGCCCACTGTCACCACTGTTATTCAACATTGTACTAGAGGTTCTAGCTAGAGAAATTAAGCAAGAAAAAGAAATAAACCATTCAAATAGGAAAGAAAGAAGTAAAACCTTCGCTACTTGCAGTTGACATGATTCTATATTTAGGAAGCCCCCCCCCCAAAATGTCTACAACAAAGCTACTAGACTAATAAATGAGTTCAGCAAAGTGGTGGGATTCAAGATCAACGTGCAAAAATTAGTAGTGTTTCAATACACTAGTAATGAGCAATCTAAAGATGAAATGAAGAAAAAATTCCATTTTCAATAGCAAGTAAAAGAATCAAATATCTAGGAATACATTTATCCAAGATGTTAAGGACTTCTACACAGAAAACTACAAAACATTGCTAAAGGGCATTCCATGTTCATGGATCAGAAGACCAAATATCAACAAGATGTCAATTTTACCCAAATTGATTTATAGATTCAATGCAATCCCAATTAAAATTCCAAGAGCCTACTTTATAGAAATGAAAAAGCCAATCACCAAATTTATTTGGAAGGGTAAGGGACCCAAAATAGCCAACAACATCTTGAGAAGGAAGAACAAATTTGGAAGACTCACACTTCTGACTTTAAAGCGTACTACAAAGCTACAGTGGCCAAAACAGCAAGGTATTGGCATAATGATAGATATATCTTGGAATATATGGAATTGAATTGAGAGTTCAGAAGTAGACCCGCAAATCTACGGTCAATTGATCTTTGACAAGGCTGCCATATCCATTCAACTGGGACAGAATGGTCTTTTCAACAAATGGGGCTGGGAGAACTGTATATCCATAACCAAAAAAATGAAGAGGACCCTTATATCACACTTTATTCAAAAATTAATTCAAAATGGATCAAAGACCTAAATATAAGAGCCAGGATCATAAAACTCCTAGAAGAAAATGTGGAGAATCATCTTCAAGATCATATGGTAGGTGGTAATTTCTGAGACTTGACACTCAAAGCACAAGCAATAGAAGAGAAAATAGATAAATGGGACCTCCTCAAAATCAAATCTTTTCTTGCCTCAAGAAAGTGAAAAGGCAGCCTACTCAATGGGAGAAAATATTTGGAAACCACATATCCAGTAAAGGTTTGATAGCCAGAAAATATAAAAAAATCCTAAAACTCAACAATAAAAAGACAAAACCCAATTAGAAAATGGGTAAAAGACTTGAATAGACATTGTTCCGATGGGGAAATACAAATGGCCAAAAAGCACATGAAAAGATGTTCAACATCACTAGCAATTAGGGAAATACAAATCAAAACCAAAATGAGATATCATTGAACACCTACCAGATTGGCCACTATTAAAAAAAAAGAAAACTATAAATGTTGGAAGGAATGTGAAGAAATAGGAACACTTATTCACTGCTGGTGGGAATTTAGAATGATGCAGCCACCGTGAAAGACAGTATGGCAGTTCCTCAGGAAGCTAAGTATAGAATTGCCATATGATCCAGCAATTCCACTACTAGGTAAATACTCAGAAGAACTGAAAGCAAGGACACATACAGACATTTTCACACCAATGTTCATAGTGGCATTATTCACAAGTGCCAAAAGATGGAAATGACCCAAGAGTCTATTAACCAATGAATGGATAAATAAAATACAGTGTATACATATGATAGAATATTATTCAACTGTAAAATGGAATGAAGTCCTGAAGCACGCAACAACATGGATGAACTTTGAGGACATTATGTTGAGTGGAATAAACCAGAAACAAAGAATGAATATTTTATGGTCTCACCAATATGAACTAGTTATAATGAGCAAACTCATGGAGTTAAACTCTATAATATAGGTTACCAGGAGGTAGAATGAGAGTAGAGAATGGGGAGCGGATGTGTAATTTGTGCAGAATTTCTCATAAGGTTGATTGCAAGTTTTGGAAAGTGGGTAGGGGTGATGTTAACATGTTATTGTGACTGTAATTAACAGTACTGAATTATGAGTGTGACTGTGGGTGAAAGGGAAAGTTTAGGATCATGTATGTCACTAGAAGAAAAGCTAGAGGATAAAACATGGGGCTGAAAAAGTTGTGGATGATGACTGGTTAATAATACAAATTTAAGAATGTTCTTCCATGAACTAGAACAAATATATATCACTATTACAAGGTATTAATAATAGGGTGGTATAATGGAAAAAAACTAATGCAAATTATGGACTATAGTTAGCAGTAATATTGTAACATTCTTTCATCAGTTATAAAATAGGCACCATAACAATTGCTTCAGTAATAGGGGATTTAAGGAATATGGGATTTTGACAATGTTCTCAAATTAATTGTGGTGATAAATGCACAACTCTATGATTATTCTGAGAGCCATTGATTGCTTACTTGGATGGATTTTATGGTGTGTGAATAAAAATGTTAGAAAAAAAAATCCATCCACTACAGTATCTCATTCCTAAGAGGCAGTATGGTTCAGGTTTGGAGTCAGTCCAGCTTTGAACAAGTTATTTCAGCCTCCCAGAGGCTCTGCTTTTCTCCATGCAAAATGAAAATAGTAATCATATAGTTGCTAGTCTCCAACAATGGTCCCCAATGAACCACACCTGATTTCCTTCCCATCTTGAACCTGGCCTGGACATGGCTTGCTTGAACCAACAGCATGAAGTGGAAGTGACACTGGGCCTAAGAAGCTTGGATACCACATGCAGTAGCCACAATGAGAGAAGAGGCCCAGCCATCCCAACTGAGCCCAACCTTCCCATCAACCCAGCCAAGGCACCAGATACGTGAATAAACACCACTATCCTGGTGTTCCAGCCTCAGCTGCCATCTGATTATAGCTGCATGAGAGGCCCTATGTGAGAACAACAGAAGAACCATCAGCTGAGCCCAGGCTCATGAAAATAGTTTTCATTTTAAGCCACTAAATTCTGGGGTCACTTGTTAGGCAGCCATACCATGAGACAAAGAGTATCACGTTATCTTGAGGATTATGAGCTTTCAGAACAGTGAGTGCCCTACAGGTAAGTATTAATTAAATGGTGGCTGTTGCAAATAATTGTAAATTTAAGGATATGTGTACACACAGCACACACATATGTGGATATGCTTAACACAGCAATCTCCATAATACCAAAAATAAAACAGAAAACAACTTAAAGATCCACCATTAGAGAAGTAATTTAGCAAATCCAGACCCAGTCCCTTGGTGGAAAAACACACAACTGTTTCTGATGAAAACAAGAAAAGCATATACTACTAAATTACTCAATGAAGAAAGCAGGATGAAATCATTTCTGCTCTGACGGTGATTATATAAAATATGCCCAAAGGAAAACAAGGATGGAGAACACAACATAGACTTCTGGGAAGATGGCAGAATAGGGTAGGTTGAGTTTACCCCTGCTCCAAAGAACAGCTAGAGAAGGTTGAGAAAAAAGACCAGGAGAGCAATTCCAGGGTGTAAGTGACTTGGCAGGGTCTTCTACCCCCACACAGGGTGGCCCTGGTTGAAAAAGCAGAATTGAGAGGCAGAGAAACAGTGACCAGCCAGCTAGTGCAAACAGCCTAGCGCATCCATTTCCAGACAGAGACCCAGAGCCATCAAGAGTGCATAGACAGGGAGACAAGGACTAGGAAGTAAGCCAAGCCACGTTCTTTGAACACACTACCCTCATACGTGCCACCTCCACCCAGCAACCCATGACTCTCCACACACCCCATACATCTGAACCCCACCACCCTCCAATTATGCTCTAAGCACTACTGCCCTGACCCCACTTCCCACGTATCCCTGCCCCACATCCCCACTCCGCACATGTGCACAAGCCTGTCCCAGACTAACTCCCTCTCCGTGCAAGCGCAGAGTCTTACCCTGCCCCTCCCTAGACCCACTTCAGTCAGCTCCTCTATCCCCACCTCCCCCTCCATGCCCACTGCAAGCAGTCACCTGCCCACCAAGGCTACACTCACCTTCATACCCAGGCTACACCTGCACCCAGCCCATACAGTTGCACAACTCTGCCCAGGCCCCCCCTGAACTTGGCACACGCATCAGCACCGGACTCCCCAGACACATGCATATGCACACACCCATGCATGCCACATCCCCTCAGCTCTGGGCAAGAGCCGACCTGCACATCCAGGCCACACCCACCCCCAGTCCCCACTGCCCCAGAGCCCTGCACATGTGCACACCAGGATCCTGTCCCCCACATCCACACATTAGCATAGCCACTTCCTCCCTATTGGGCACCCATGTATCCGTGCATGGACCTCTTAACCCCTGCACCCCACCCCCCTGCCCCCACACATGCACAACCTTGCCCCACTCCACAGCACAAGTGTACTTCTCCCAGACCTGGTAGGTGCTCTCGGGCACATCTGTGCTATATAGCCTCCGCCCTGCACTAGCAGCCACCTCTACCTCACCCTCTGCACTTGTCGACCCTCTCCAAGGCCCGCCCACCCATCATCACCTACCTGACACACTTACTGCAAACTCCAAGACCTGTGCCCTGACCCTACACACTAGGGCACCCGCATCCCGGGCCCCCTGGACCTCAACCCCTACTCAAGGACACACCCACGCCCCGACCGCCCTGTGCCCTGACATCTGTTCCCTGTGCCCTACACCCTGACACCCACAACCTACACACAGTTTCATGTGCCCACCAATATCCTGCCCACATACCACCACTGTGCATCTGCTTAGCACCCCCATCTGCCTCCGCCACACCCTACCTCTGTGTCCCCCACACCGCACCCTGCTCCTGCACTCCAAAGCCTTCCTGAGCTGCACCTCACCCCCACAGCTCCTACAACACATGACCACAGCACCGTGACCAGCACCTCATGCACACAGGTACCAGTGTAGAGTTCTGGACCCATGCATATACCTACACTGCAACCCATCACTGCACTGTTGTGTCCATTCCCATGCCCCGCATCCTTCTCCACACCCATCCCGCAAATACAAAGCTTTAGACTATTGAAGGAAATCAACATCCAAACTAAACCTATCAAGATATTTACATGCTGCAAAGACAAGAAAAGATCACTAACCATATGAAGATGCAGACAGATACATACCAATCTAAAGACCAAATTAAAACACAGGAGGAAACACAGAATTTGGAACAACTAATCAAAGATGCTTTAAAAAATCAAAGATAACTTTACTAAATAATCAGTGGGATGGCTAATGACATAAAAGAGATCAAGAAGAGACTAGAAGAGCATAAAGCGGAATTTGAAAGAATAGATAGAAAAATAGCAGATATCACACAGATTAAAGATGCTATAGACCAAATAAAAATACACTAGAGACACACAACAGCAGATTTGAAGAGGCAGAAGAAAGAATAAGTGAACTAGAGGACAGGACAACTGATTTCAAACACTAAAAACAGCAAATGGCAAAAAAGATAGAAAAATTTGAATTGGATCTCAGGGAAATGATGGGCAAAACAAAGTGCACAAATGCAAGAATAATCAGTGTCCCAGAAGAAGAAGAAAAGAGTGAAGGGCTAAGATGATTAGCAGAGGATATAATGGGGGGAAACTTCCCAACCTTTATAAAAGACACAAATATGCAAATCAAAAAAGTCCAACAAACTCCAAATAGAATAAATTCAAATAGAGCTATCCCAAGACATATATTAATCAGTCAGTCAAATGCTGAAGAGAAGCAGAAAATCCTGAAAGCAATAAGAGAAAACAATCTACTACATACAAGGGAAACCACATAAGGTTAAGTTCAGACTACACAACTGGCACTATGGAGGTGAAATGCAGTGGTATGATGTATTTAAGATCATGAAAGAGGAAAAACTTCCAGCCAAGAATTCTGTACCCAGCCAAATTGCCCTTCAGAACTGAGGGAGAGATTAAAATTTTCACAAACAAAGGCTGAGAGAATATGTCAACAAGAGACCAGCTCTACAAGAAATACTAAAGGAAGTTCTGCTGGCTAAAAAAAGAAGACAAGAGAGAGGGGTGTGGAGGAGGGCACAGAATTGAAGAGTACCAGTAGGTGTAACCTAAAGGATAAAAAGAGAAAGAAGGAAAAAAACATATAGATCTGACAAATAAAATCCAAAGGATAGGATGGTGGATTCAAGAAATGCTTTTATAGTAATAACTTTGAATGTTAATGAACTAACTTACCAATTAAAAGATACAGATTGGCAGAATGGATTAAGAAATACAATCCAGCTATATGATGCTTACAAGAGGTTCTTCTTAGACACAAGGATACAAATAGATTGAAAGTGAAAGGATGGAAAAAGATGTTCCACACAAGCTGTAACCAAAAGAAAGCAGAATTAGCTATACTAATATCAGACAAAATAGACTTTAAATGTAAAGACATCATAAGAGACAAAGAAGGACACTATATGTTAGTAAAAGGGACAATTAACCAAGAAGAAATAATAATCATAAATGTCTATGCTCCCAATCAAGGAGATCCAAAGTACATGAGACTGACATAGGCAAAACTGAAGGGAGCAATAGACGTTTCAACAATAATAGTAGGAGACTTCAATACACCACTCTCCTCTATTGACAGAACAATCAGACAGAGAAAATCAACAAGGAAAGAGAGAACTAAAACATTTTAATAAATGAATTAGACCTAACAGACATATATCCGTCATTACACCCCAAAACACCAGGATATACATTATTTTCTAGTGCTTATGGAACATCCTCCAGGATAGATCATATGCTGGGGCACAAAGCAGGTTTTTATAAATTTAAACACATTGAAATTATTTTTAAAACTTTCTCTGACCACAGTGGAGTGAAGCTGGGAATCAATAATCACCAAAGAACAAGAAGTTTTACAAATACATGGAGATTAAATAGCACACTCTTATACAATGAGTGGGTCAAAGAAGAAATTGCTAGGAAATCAGTAGCTATCTGGAGACAAATGAAATGAGAATGTGACATATCAGAACTTATGGGATGTGGCAAGACTGTGCTGAGAGGGAAATTTATTGCCCTAAATGCCTATACTAATGAAAGAAGAAAGCAAAAATTGAGGACTTAACTGCTCACCTGGAGGAACTTGAGAAAGTGCAGCAAACCAACCCCAAAGCAAATAGAAGAAGAGAAATAACAAATATTAAAGCAGAGTTAAATGAGTGGGAGAACAAAAGAACGATAGAAAGAATCAATAAAACCAAAAGTTGGTTCTTCCAGAAAATCAATAAAATTGATGAGCCACTAGCAAGACTGACAAAGAAAAAAAAAAGGAGGATGCAATTTTTAAAAAAGTCAGAAATGGGGGGAAGAGTTTATTAACATAAACCCTGAAGAAATAAAAAATATATAAAAGGATACTATAAACAACTATACACTAAGAAACTAGACAACTTAGATGAAATAGACAAATTCCTGGAAACACACAAACAAGCTACACTGAGTCAAGAAGAAATAGAAGATCTCAACAAACCAGTCACAAGTAAAGAGATTCAAACAGTCATCAAAAATCTTCTCACAAAGAAAGGTCCAGGGCCTAATGGCTTCACAGGGGAATTTTATCAAAGATTCCAAAAAAAGAACTATCACCAATCCTGTTTAAACTTTTCCCAAAAATCGAGGAAAAAGGAGTACTATCTAACTCATTTTATGAAACTAACATCACTTTAATAAAACTGGGTTAAAATGCTACAAGAAAGGAAAACTACAGACCAATCTCTCTAATGAACATAGATGCAAACATTCTCAACAAAATATTAGCAAATATAATCCAACAGCACATTAAAAGAATTATCCACCACGACCAAGTGGGGTTTCTACCAGTAATGCAAGGATGGTTCAGTACCAAAAAATCAGTTAATGTAATATATCACATTGACAAATCAATCATCTCAATTGATACTGAAAAAGCATTCAACAACATTCAACATCCTTTTCTGATAAAAATACTTCAAAAGCTAGGCATCAAAGGTAACTTCCTCAACATGATAAAAGGCATATATGAAAAACTCATAGCCAGCATCGTACTCAATGGTGAGAAGTTGAAAGTTTTCCCCTTAAGATTGGGAATGAGACAAGGATGCCCTCTGTCACCACTATTTTTCAACATTGTACTAGAAGTTCTGGTGAGAACAATCAGGCAGGAAAAAGAGATAAAAGGCATCCAAACTGGAAAAGAAGAAGTAAAACTTTAATTATTTGCAAATGACATGATACTATACTTGGAAAATCCTGAGAAATCTAGAACGAAGTTACTTGAGCTAATAAACAAATTTAGCAAGGTGGCAGGTTAGAAAATTAGTGTGCAAAAATCCATAATTTTTCTATACACAAGCAATGACTTAACTGAGGAGTCAATTAAGGAAAAAATTCCATTCAAAATATCAACTAAAAGAATCAAGTATCTAGGAATGAACTTAACTAGGGATGTAAAGAACTTGTACACACAGAAGTACATAATATTGTTAAAAGAAATCAAAGAAAATCTAAATAGGTGAAAGGACATTCCCTGCTCATGGATAGGAGGGTTAAATTTAGTTAAGATGTCAATTCTACCCGAATCGATCTACAGATTCAATGCACTACCAATCAAAATTCCATCTACTTACTTTGAAGTCTTGGAAAAGCTAGTTACCAAATTCATCTGGAAGGGAAAGAGACCCCAAACAGCTAAAAGAATCCTAAAACAGAAGAATGAAGGTGGTTCACTAGTGGGTCTAGAAGTAATATTACCAAACTGAAGATGAACAAGATTGAAAGGTGTTGTATAGATCTACGTGTCCCACTGTTTAACACTAGAAATATAAATCAGTTCTTGCAAGAACTACTTCAAAGGTATGATGCATGTACAAAAAGTGTTTAAGTCCAGGGTACAGGGGAAAAACTGCTATTGCATGCTATGGGCTATGTTTAAAAGGAAAACATCAGCACTACCACAGCAAGAGTAGAGGTAAATAATGGGGGAAGGGACAAGAGTTAAGAGGAGGTTTAGATTTCCTATTTGGTGAGGGTGTGTTTATTGGTTTTCTTTCTCATGGGAACAATGAAATTATCTAAAATTGAGAGTGTTGATGGAATGTGGACTTTGGGCACTATACATGAGCCCTGATGAATGCAGGTGGCTGAAGGATGCACTGACTGAGAAATAGATTGACAAACGATGGTGTATACTTATGAACAAATGTTGTGCTGCTATATAAATGGAACAAAGGGTCTTCAGGGGCCAAGATGGCGGCTTAGCGAGGTGTGGCATTTAGTTCGTCCTCCAGAGCAGCTAATAAATAGCCAGGAACAGCACAGAACAACTGCCGGGGCCACATCAGTGACTGGACACACAGCGTACCCCAGTCTGGACCACCTGGACTGGCTACGAGCCCACCCAAACCATGAGTTCCACAAGCCACGGTGGCCAGCGCCCCTGCCCCAACAGGCTGTTTCCCAGAGGGGAAAGGAAAAAGACTTTACCAGCAGCAGGGGCTGAGTGCAACCAAACTCCAATTGTGGAATTAATTAACAAATTCTGACTACTAAAAATAGGCCCCCAGCTCAGCTGAACCTTGAGTAAAAGTGGAGGTCACTGGTTTTTGCCCCAGAGCAGAGGGGGCAGGGCTGATGGAAAAAGAAAAAAAAAGAAGTTTTTTTGGATTTGAAAAGGTCTGGGCCCTGAAGGAAAGGGGGAGGGGGGCACATAGGACCTGGAGATACACAGAGTAAGGTACCAACTTAAGCTCTTGATTGGTAAACCCGAGAAATGGGGGTCCTGCTCTGAAAAGGATTTTCTTCTTTCACTTTGGTGGCTGTTTCTATGGCTTGACTGCTCTTTGGATACAGCTGCAAGGCTTCTCCGACGTCAATGCCCCAGGCATAGGCGGAGTTAAGCTTCTTTGAGTGTTTGTCTGGAGCCTGTGCCTTCCCCAGAAGAGGGGTGGGGCCCAGCTCAAGTGGAATCCCTCCCTTAAGGAGTTCAGACTCCAGGGTCTGGAAAAGTGGAGCAATTAAAACCAGACTGCAACCTCTCCTCTGTCCCCACCACGCCCCCAGCAGAGAGAGTCTGCTGAAGTTAAAAGCACTGCATCATCTTACGCTGGTGGGACCTGCAGGCAGACAAGCTCCACATAGTGGGCAGGATAGGAAAAACAGAAAGCCCAGAGGCTTCGTAGGAAAGCTTTTCAACATGCTTGGTCTCACCCTCAGGGAAAACCTACGCAGGTGACTGTTTCCTCCTCACAGGAGGCCAGTTTGGTCTGGGAAAATCTGGCTGGGGTCCATAATACCTAAGTAGACCCTCCTAAGGGGGAAAAAAGGCACCACACAGGCAGGGCAAGAAACAAGAACTGAAAAATTCTGATCTGTTAAGCAAAACCTAAGCTAGAGATGCAGAATAAGCTGAACTGAATGTCAAAGAACAGATAGACAACAAAGTCATCCAGCAAGAAAACTTAGGTAGAAAAAGTGAGAACAACCTCCAGAATAACCTAATTAAGGTAATAGAATGCCTAGATGCCAGCAAAAAAAAAAAAAAAAAAACAAATCATACTAGGAAAATTGAAGATATGGCCCAGTCAAAGGAACAAACCAACAATTCAAATAAGATACAGGAGTTGAAACAATTAATTCAGAATATACGAACAGACATGGAAAATTTCATCAAAAATCAAATCAGTGAATTGAGGGAGGATATAAAGAAGGCAAGGAATGAACAAAAAGATGAAATTGAAAGTCTGAAAAAACAAATCACGGAACTTATGGGAATGAAGGCACAGTAGAAGAGATGAAAAAAATAATGGAAACCTACAATGTTAGATTTTGAGAGGCAGAAGGTAGGATTAATGAACTGGAGGGTGGAACATCTGAAATCCAACAAGCAAAAGAAAATATAAGGAAAAATATGAGCAGGGACTCAGGGAATTGAATGACAATATGACGCGCATGAATATACGTGTTGTGGGTGTCCCAGAAGGAGAAGAGAAGGGAAAAGGAGGAGAAAAACTAATGAAGGAAATTATCATTGAAAATTTCCCAACTTTTATGAAAGACTTAAAATTAAAGATCCATGAAGTACAGCATACCCCAAACAGAACTGATCCAAATAGACATACTCCAAGATCTTAGTAATTAGAATGTCAGATGTCAAAGAAAAGAGAGAATCTTGAAACCAGCAAGAGAAAAGCAATTCATCACAGACAAGGGAAACCAATAAGACCATGTGTAGATTTCTCAGCAGAAACCATGGAGGTGTGAAAACTGTGGGATGATACATTTAAATTACTAAAAGAGAAAAACTGCCAAGCAAGAATTCTATATCCAGCAAAATTGTCCTTCAAAAATGAGAGAGAAATTTAAATATTTTAATTTAAATTAAAACATTAAAAAATCACTGAGAGAATTTGTGACCAAGAGACCAGCTCTGCAAGAAATACTAAAGGGAGCACTAGAGACAGGTAAGAAAAGACAGGAGAGAGAGGTGTCGAAAAGAGTGTAGAAATAAAAACTATCAGTAAAGGTAAAAAGAAGGAAAATTAGACATGATGTATAAAATCCAGAAGGCAAAATGGTAGAAGAAAGTGCTGCCTGTACAGTAATAATGCTAAATGTTAATGGATTAAACTCCCTAATCAAAAGATATAGACTGGCAGAATGGATTAAAAAACAAGACCCTATATGCTGTCTGCAGGAGACGCATCTTAGACCCAAAGATAAACATAGGTTGAAAGTGAAAGGGTGGGAAAAGATATTACATGCAAATAACAATCAGAAAAGAGCAGGAGTAGTTATACTAATATCCAACAAATTAGATAGTTAAAAGAGACAAAGAAGGACACTATGTATTAATAAAAGGAACAAGAAGACATAACAATCATAAATATTTATGCACCGAGCCAGAATGCTCCAAAATACATGAGGCAAACACTGAAAAGAGAAATAGACACATCTACCATAATAATTGGAGACTTCAATTCCCCACTCTCATCAATGGACAGAACATCTAGACAGAGAATCAATAAAGAAACAGAGAATTTGAATAATACAATAAATGAGCTAGACTTAACAGACATTTATATCCCACAACAGCAGGATATACCTTTTTCTCAAGTGCTCATGGATCATTCTCAAGGATAGACCATACGCTGGGTCACAAAGTAAGTCTCAGAAATTTAAAAGATTGAAATCATACAAAACACTTTCTCAGATCAAAAAGGAATGAAGTTGGAAATCAATAATAGGCAGAGTGCCAGAAAACTCACAAATATATGGAGGCTCAACAGCACACTCTTAAACAACCAGTGGGTCAAGGATGAAATTACAAGAGAAATCAGTGAATATTTCAAGGCAAATGAAAATGAAGACACAACATATCAAAATTTATGGGATGCAGCAAAGGCAGTCCTAAGAGAAATTTATTGCCCTAAATGCCTATATCAAAAAAGAAGAAACCAGCAAAAATCGAGAAATTAACTGTCCACTTGGAAGAACTAGAGAAAGAACAGCAAACTAACCCTATAGCACGCAAAAGAAAAGAAATAATGAAGATTAGATTAGAGCAGAAATAAATGAACATGAAAACAATTGAGAAAATCAACAAAACCAGAAGTTGATCCTACAAGAAAATCAATAAGATTGATGGACCCTTAACAAGGTTGACAAAAAGAAGAAGAGAGAGGATGCAAATAAAATCAGAAATGGAAGAGGAGACATAACCACTGATGCTGCAG
Organism: Tamandua tetradactyla; assembly: GCF_023851605.1. Lineage (NCBI taxonomy): Eukaryota > Metazoa > Chordata > Mammalia > Pilosa > Myrmecophagidae > Tamandua > Tamandua tetradactyla. Next base: position 23,175,132 of record NC_135349.1, read on the forward strand.
AAATAAAAGAAGTAATGAGAGGATACTATGAACAACTTTATGTTAATAAACTCCTTGCCAGGGTCCTCAGATCATCTCACCCAATGCAGATGAAATGGACAACTTCTTAGAAAGAATGGACAGCCAACATTGACTCAAGAAGAAATAGACGACCTCAACTAACCAATCGCAAGAAAAGAAATTGAATCAGTCATTAAAAGGCTCCCCAAAAAGAAAAGTCCAGAACCAGATGGCTTCATGTGTGAATTCTACCAAACTTTCAAGAAACAATTAGGAATAATCAACTGGCTCCCATCCCACAGTTGGTGAATGGCAAAGCAGAACCTCTCCTGACTCCAAAACTTATAGCCCCACTTGCCTGTGCCTGCCCCCCTGCCTGGAAAAAGTAGCATGCATTTGTTTTCTCCTGACAGCCAGGTTACATCTTCGGAGTGCTTGTGTCTCATTCATGAATAGGTGCATTCCAATTTATTTCACTTTTGGGCAGTTTCTTACCTGAGGTGGAAATGCAATAACTATTTATTGGTAGGTGCTATAGGAAATAGATAAATATTAAGACACAGTTCACCTTCCTTCACCCTGTCCTATCACAGTTATAGGAGGGACAGCTTAGATGCAGCTGTCGCATACATGATCAGTGCATGTCTTCAAGTGCAGTTGTAGCTTGGGGCAGAGAGCTAAGAATCTTGAAGTAAGGCTTTACAGCAGAGGTGGCATTTGAGCTAAGTCTTTAGAATTGCATTTTGGCAGGCAAAGGTTAGCAAAGAAGAGGGCCTTCACTGGACATGGCCCTGTTGAAGATTCAGGGTGATGAGACATAATTGGGAGGCAGAGAAAGAGCAAGGGGAATTCCCAAATTGGGCAGTAATATGATCAGAACTGTGCTCCAGGAGAAAGATGAGAAAATGGAAATGAAGGGTTTGGCTCCAGTTAGGGTGAGATGATCTGAGGACCCTGGCAAGGAGACCCTATATGACGTTGCAGAAGTGAAATCGGTAGGGCTGGGCAGTTGATTGCTTTTGTTGGAGAGGAGGGGTACAATTGTGTAGCCAATTTCCTGAAAGGATGAAGCTGCCAATTGAAACAAAGGAAGAATTGATGCACTTCTGGCTTCCGACCTGTCCCAGGAGAAGCCTAGAGACAAACCGGTGCTGCCGCCTCCCACTTGGCCTTGGGCACCAATGCCTCCACCCATCTCTGGCTAAGGCATCATCACGGTGGCTTCTGCCTCTTCGGCTGCCTCTGCTGCCACTTCCATCTGCTCATCTGACACCTCAGCCCCTCCCTGCTGTGTCCTTGGCCTCCCTCTTGTTTGGTCCTGCCCCTGCCATTAGAACCTTCACTGGAGCTGGAGGTGTTTCAGTCACCATCTCTTATACTGACTTAGCACAAGAAGATCAGAAAAAAGTTTCCTTCTTTACCTTGATCTCCAGTTTTCCTCTAGACATTCGGCATCTGTGAATTTCAGAGTTTGTTTTTTTCCCCTAATGTCCCATGTTGAGAGGCGTCCGTTAATCCCTATGTGTGCCTGACTCGGTATAGATCCTGTCCGTCAATGATTTAGGAAGTAACTGTTTTAGGATTTTTGCAGGGAGAATCCTAATGCATTATTTTTTGTTTGTTTGCTTTTTAAGAAAGAGAATAGAAGGGCAGGGGAAGAGAAGTGACATGGAGGAGAGGCATTTGAGTTGTCAACATTCTCTGTAGCATCAGGCCAATTATATAACCACTTAGCCTGACCTGAGGAAAGGGATGCTTCTGCTTTCTGGGAATACATGACGATTATAGTTGGCAAAGTCATGAGGAGTGATTTTGTAATGTCATTGCTAAGAATTACCCTTTAAATGCATTTCTGGATTCCTGTGTTTTGAAATAGCATGTCACTCCTTTTCCATTGCGGGTTTCCTTTCTGTTGCACTGGCTCCCAGCTGGTCCTCTCGCTCTTCCTGTCTCTTGCTTTGATATGAGTCCATGTTTTCTCTTCTGTCTCCCCACCTTCACAGCCCTCTTTCTCCACATCTTCCTTCTGTGCTCACGACAGCTTCCATTCTCCTGTTTGAGAGGTGGAATGGTGCATGAATGTGTGTGAGGCGCCTGCTCGCCAAACAACAGCACATCTAGAACCAACAGGGTGCAGTTTAGCCTTAGACCAGCCACACCAATCCTAACTGGCTTCCACGTCACACCTGCTACTTTTCTGTTGGTGGAACTCAGAAGTCACGGGAAGGGGGACCGTGCCCTGTGGCTGCAACCGATTCTCTTCCTGATTGTGCTATATTTTATGCCCTTCGACACAACCTACTGATCTCTGCCTCAGTTTCTCCATCTGTGAAAATGGTGTGATACTTATCTACCTCCCTTGAATGTTGTGAAGACTAGTATATGTTGGTCAAGCACTTTTAAAATAAAGAGTGATGTAAATCAAAAAAAAAAAAAAGAAAGAAACAATTAGTACCAATCCTGCTCAAACTCTTCAAAAAAATCGAAGAGGAGGGAAAGCCACTTAACTCATTCTACAAAGCCAACATCACCCTCAGACCAAAGCCAGGCAAAGATGTTACAAAAAAAGAAAACTACAGATCAATCTCTCTTACGAAAATAGATGCAAAAATCCTCAATAAAATTCTTGCAAATCGAATCCAACACCATATTAAAAGAATTATACACCATGACCAAGTAGGATTCATCCCAAGTATGCAAGGATAGTTCAACATAAGAAAATCAATTAATGTAATGCACCATATCAACAAATTAAAGCAGAAAAAACACATGATCATCTCGATTGATGCAGAAAAGGCATCTGATAAAATTCAACATTCTTTCCTGTTGAAAACACTTCAAGGGATAGGAATAGAAGGGAACTTCCCCAACATGAGAATGGGAATATATGAAAAACCCACAGCTAACATCAACTTCAATGGGGAAAAACTGAAAACTTTCCCCCTAAGATCAGGAACAAGACAAGGATGTCCACTATCACCATTGTTTATTCAACAGTGTGTTGGAAGTTCTAGCCAGAGCAATTAGACAAGAAAAAGAAATGCAAGGCATCAAAATTGGAAAGAAAGACATAAAACTCTCACTGGTTTGCAGATGATATGATACTATATGTCAAAAACCTCAAAAAATCCACAGCAAAACTACAAGAGCTAATAAATGAATACAGCAAAGTGGCAGGTTACAAGGTCAACACTCAAAAATCTGTAGTGTTTCTATACACTATTAAGGAACAATCTGAGAGGGAAATCATGAAAAAAAATCCATTTACAATTGCAACCAAAAGAATAAAATATTTAGGAATAAATATTGTTCAACTCAACAACAAAAAGACATACAACCCAATTACAAAATGCGCAAAGACTTGAATTTTACACCCAAAGCACAAGCAACAAAAGAAAAAATAGATAAATGGGAACTTCTCAAAATCAAATGCTTTTGGGCCCCAAAAGACTGTCAAAAAGGTGAAGGGGCAGCCAACTCAATGGGAGAAAATATTTGGAAATCACACAACAGATAAAAGTTTGATATCCTGTATACATAAAGAAATTGTACAACTCAACAACAAAAGAACAAGCAACCCAATTATAAAATGAGCTAAAGATATGAATAGACATTTTCCTCAAGAGCAAATATAGATGGCCAAAAAGTGCATGAAGAAGTGCTCATTCTCATTAGCTATAAGGGAAATGCAGATCAAGAGTACAATGTGATACCATCTCACACCTATAAGAATGGCTGTTATTAAACAAACAGGAAAACTATAAATGTTGGAGAGGATGTGGAGAAATTGGGACTCTTAAGCGCCGTTGGTGGAAATGTATAATGGTACAGCCACTATGGAAGACAGACTGGTGGCTCCTCAGAAAACTAAATATTGAGTTGCCCTATGATCCAGCAATAGCACTACTTGGAATATACCCAGAAAAGCTGAAAGCAGTGACACACAAAAAATCTGCACACTGGTGTTCAAAGCAGCACTACTCACAATTGCTAAAAGATGGAAACAATCCAAATACCCATCAACAGACAAGTGGATTAACAAAATGTGGTATATACATACAATGGAATATTATGCTTCATAAGACAAAGTAGTGTCCTGAACCACATGACAAGATGCATGAGCCTTGAGGACATAATGCTGAGAGAAATAAGCTAGATACAAAAGAACAAATACTGTATGATTCCACTATTATGACCATGGTAAAGGTAAAATCAGAGGCTTATAATACAGAATGTAGGGGACCTAGAGATATACAGAAGCTTAAGATGGTGAACAGTTAGGTAATGAGGTTGAAGTTAATTGTAAGGGAATAGGTAGAAGTGAAGGCAGTTCAGTAGTGGGTCTATAAGTAATGCTACTATATTGAAAGTGAACATGATTGAAAGGGGTATATAGACTCATGGGCCCCACCAATTAACACTACAAATATAAATAAGCTCTTGCATGAACTACTACTGCAAAGGTTAAAAAAAAATTGCAGCGTTCCCCGTTGGGATTTATCTATTCATTTCTTACAAAGCTGTTAGGTGCCTGGCTAGGGGAACTGTGGCTAATACTTTTTTTTTTTTCCCACAAGTTTCCCTAATGACCTTACCATTTTGTCTTTTTTTGGTAATTTCTTTTCAAGAACAAACCAAACCCGTGGGAGGTGGGGGTGGGAGCTGAGGTGGCTTGGCTCTTGGGAGTGGGGAGATCGGTGGGAGAAGCAATGCATTCTGGGGATGGGGAGCAGCAGGCTGTGATGTGAATCACAACATCACCCCCCCCCACACACACACACCGCATTTACCTTTTCCTCCCCAGCCCCACTAATGTGAGGATCTTGTGCAATGACTTGGGAGAACCTCAGGAGGCTTGGAAGGCCCCGTAGTGTGCGATTTGAGAAGGGTGTGTGTGGGTGTGCCATTTTGACTTTAAACTCAACAGACGGAGGCTTTATTTCTAATCATTCAGTACTGGGGCGGGAGGGGCGGTGTTCAAGACATAAGAGTCCCCCAGAAGTAAAAAAGGGTGCTTTGGCGGCAGCCTCCCTCGCTCAGCTTTTCTCCAGGACGACCCACAGTGCAGCGCCCCTGGGATACAGGAAGTCGGGGGACCCAGACATCTAGCTCAGTTCCCTCCAACGGGAACCACAGCTTCTTCTGTGCTAGCCTGGAACTAGCGGGTATTTCCTGTCGCCCGCCACCCCCCGTGCCCGCAGGCACTCAGTAAGTGCTCAGTTAATATAGTGGGAAGGCGGCGGTGCGGCCGTGCGGCGGTGCGGCGGTGACAGAGCTCTCCATGTTTAAAAATACACACACACACACACACACACACACACACACACACACACACACACACACACACACGGGGTGGGGCAGTGGAGGGAGGAAGTGGGAGAAAATCACAAGGAAGACGCTTGGCCAAGTAACTTAGCGGGGACAATCCTGAATCCCCACCGGGGAGGGAGCGACGCTGCGCCTCCCACTTTCCCAGCACTTCCCGGGCGCCCTGCGCTAAGCACCTCGCACAGAGCAGCTCTTTGAATCCTTAACGAATTGGGAATTCATCCTCATTTTGCAGTTTACTGAGGCTTAAAAGTCAGGAACTCTCCCGGGATTACCCAGGTGGCAAGCGGGGAGCTGGGAGGGGAGCCCAAAACCCTGCCCATGGGCTCCCAGGCTCCAGCCTCCCCGGAACCAGCAAAGGGGAGATCCAACTGCGGAGACCGGTCCCTTATCCCGAAGACCCTGCAGAGCGCGGGGTGCGAGGACAGAAAGCCTCCAGGGAGGAAGCCTCTGCCCGCGGCCTCCACTCACCCCCTTTTCAATCCTCCTTTTTCCCCCAGGAGCCTCCCTCGGCCTCGGAGATCCAGCATTGGGAGGGGATGCGGCAGCCGTAGGGCCAGGCAGGGCGAGGAGAAACTTACACCACTTTCAAGATGCCCGTGGCCGTGTAAGTCAGGCCACTCAATTGCACGATTTGGTCCAGCAGGCGCTGAGGGCTCCGGCTGGCCTGGAATCGGTTGAAGGTGAAGTGGGTCTCCAGCTTGTCAGAGTACTGCATCAGAGAGAACTACAGAGGGCGAGAGCCGGGCCGCGGGCCCGGGGGCTGTTGGTTTGTTTGAATAAACTTTTTATTGGGAGAATAGTTGTGGAGTTGCAAACCACTTCCCTTGTGTTTTCGAGACCCTATAAATAATATACTGAAACCCGGAAAAAAAAATTGGCCCCCAAATACCAGAAGAAAAATGGAAAATCGGAACCAAATAATGCCCTTTCTTAGTCTATAAAGCGTCATAGGGTCAACCCCCGTTAACTGTTGAAATTAGATTGTGAACATGTCATGATATAAATTTGTCTGTTCTATTTCCTCCCTTCTCAAGAATTGTATATGCACTCTGGTTGCTAAGAGACGAAATAATGAGATAAAAGAAGTCGTGAATTCCATGGAAAAAGTAACAGATATCAATTAACTGTTTAGAGTTCATTCTTTTCAGTTTACTGAGACTTTATCAAGAGTCAGGGACTGGCTGGAGTGCTCTTCAGTCAAATTTCCTTAACAAAAGTATTTTAAGATCCAAAGTTTTTATTTATTTATTTTTGCCAGGCATTTTGCATATGTTATTTAATGTATAATAGCAAAAACTGATTATCATAATACCTTCTCATATTCATAGATCTTCTCAGACTTTTTACAAATGATTTCATTTGATTTCACAGCTGTGACATAAATAGTGTATGGATTTTATCCTTCCTTTAACAGAAACCGAGACATACAAAGCCTAAATGATTTGTTCAAGGTTGCATATTGAATCAAAGACAAAATCAGAACTAGAATACAAGCATTCTGTTTCTTGGTTAGCTCTCTTTCTATCACCTCTTTATATGTTATAAGCCCGATAATACAATTTTGCAATTTTGGGGGCAGTTTCCTTTGTGTGTGTGTGTGTGTGTGTGGTTGTTCTAGTGCCCTATATACAGCCTAACATTTCCACCTTTTAACTACATTCAAATATATAATTCAGTGCTGTTAATTACTTTCACAGTGATGTGCTATCATCACCACCACTCATTACTAAAACTATTCCATCATCCCAAATAGTGGGATGATGGAACACTTATTAAATAGTGTTCGCTGTTATGTACAATTTTCAGGAAGGATCTTAGAATTATTGGTTGCATAAAATGAGTTCCTACAGTATTCTAAGCATTCCCCACCCTGCCCCCTCCCCGCTGCTTTTTTTTTTTCTGTATGCTTTATGGTGGGGTCACATTTCATTATTTCTCCATGTGAGTATCCCATTATTGCAGCACTGTTTGTTGAATTTTGTTTGGTTGGTTGATTTCCATTTGTTCTTACTTGTTTGTTTGTTTGTTTGGGGGGGGGGCGGAATGCATGGACCAGGAATTGAACCTGGGTCTCCCACATGGCAGGCTAGAATTCTACCACTGAACTAGCCTGCACCTCCTCCTCCCGCTGCTTTTAAACAACATGGCCGTTGCATTTCCTGTGGGATGTGCGTGCCTGTGAAATGCCATGGGGGCTGTGGAGGTTTCAAATCCGCCCTGCGCAGGGCCACACCTTGACCACGGACACAAGCCTCAAGGAGGCACCCATCCAGTGCACCAGCCCCTCTCCCCCACCCCTCGGCCTCGGGTACCCAGGCTTTACCAGGGTGTTGGTGCCCTGGAACTGGTCCATCATGGCTCTGATAAAGTTCTTCATCTGATCAAAGTCACTTTGGTGGATGCTTCCAGAGCCGTCGATCAGGAAGACAATGTCCGTCTCTCTATTTGGACACTCTGCAGGGAGGGAGGGGGGATCCCCAGACGTACTCATGGGTTCCAGCCATGCCCAGGAATCCTTCCTGCTCAACAAAATCAGGGGGCCACTCTTGCCCACCCATTTACCCACTGGTTCTCCTGCAAAAGGGAGCTCCAAATCCGTTGCCCCAGCCTCTTTTCCCCTTGGCCGAGTCCCCATTGCCCCCCTCCTCCCACGAAGCCTGGCAGTGGTGAGGAACAATTAGAGAGCACGGACTGGGTGTTGTCCTCATTCATTTATTCAACAAATATTTGCTGAAGGCATCCTCTAAGGAGGTCACATTTGGCACAGTGGTTCTGAGTAAGCTGGAGGGCCCAGGCTTAACTCAGGCAAGTTACTTAACTTCTTTGGGCTTCCGTTTTCTCACTTGTAATATGGAAGTGATAACAGTACCTGCCACGTAAGATTGTTGCAAGGGTGAAAAGAATCGATATGCATAGGAAGCTCTTTAGCCAGGGTTTGGCCCTCTGTGGGGCTGACTACTACCCACCCCCCATCACCAGGCCTGAGTCCCTCCCCAGGAATTAATCACCCTAGAGAAGGGAGGCCCCTTGCCCAGGGTTACACCCCCTGCAAATATCCAAGCACTGGCTTACAGTTTGAAGGGCCAACCCTGCTCCACACTCCGCATGGCATCCGCCAAGGCCTCTGAGTCTGTAGCCCAAGAAATCTGACCTAAGACCACGACTTTAAAAAGGATCCCCTCCCTGCCTTCGTGGAGTTCACACTGTAAAGAGAAAAGACAGGCTATAAACTCATAAATAAGAGACTTCAGGTTGCTCTGAGACTGGCATTGGGAACTGTGGCTTGTGTGCAGGACCGGGTGGCTTGCTGGGTTCTGGCCACCACCAGCCACCCACATCCTGCATTGCTCCTGGGCTGGTGGGTGGCAGCATGCCCAAACCTCAGGGCTGTGGGAACCTCCTCCTGCCACTGTATTAAAAAAATGCCTTGCTCGATCTCAACTCCCACCCCTCCACTCCCATCATATCTGCTCAGTCAGCTAGAGCCTCCATTGTGGTGAGAGGTCTTGGGAGCTCACTTCCCTTCCCTGCTTCCTCTACACCTCCACACAAGGCTGAGAACCTCTTTCAGCAGAAAAACCCTTCCCACTTTGCTGTGGGTGGCTGGAGCTTCCCCATCCATCACATTTTGCATTTGTCCCCAGTTTGTCAGCTGTAGCGTGGAAACTGCCCCCCGAAACCCTCCATCAGGCTGGCTCTGTGGCCAGTTCCTCCACAATGTCGCTTCTCCTTCTCAGTGCTTTTGTGCAAGCCCTGGGCTTCCGACAGTAGGTGCCTGGAGGTGGCTAAGCACCTCTTGAAAAAGGGACCAAGCCAGCCAGGCAATGTTGGCTGAAGCTCTGAGTTCTGCTGCCTCCTACTTGGGGGACCTCACGTCTCTGAGCCTCAGTTTTCCTATCTGCAAAGTGGGAGCACCACGCCTGTCCCCCAGAGATCCTGGGAGGTCTGGCATGCCTGGCTCACAGCCTGTGCTCAGTGGATGCCAGGCCCTTCCACTTCCATTCAAACCTGAGTCTCCTGCCCTGGTTTATGCTTCTGCTTCCATTTCTATAAGGAATCCTACCGTATGAGAAGACCTTTACCTCCTTGTGGTTTAAATGCAACATTCCCTGGGTCACTCACCCCGTAATCTGGTTCACAGACTCCCCAAGAGTCCTGGACAGCCTCCTTCTAAGCTCTCTCTCCATCCCCTCCGCTGACTCTGTTCTTTGACTCTTTGGTCTGCGACTGTGTGCCAGGATCCTGGGAATGCTGACCTTATTTGGAAAAAGGGTCTTTGAGGATGTGATTAAGTTAAGGACCTTGAGGTGCAGAGATAATCTTGGATTATCTGGTAGCCCCTAGATGCAATCACAAGTATCTTTATAAGAGAGAGGAAGAGGAAGATTAAAGACAGACAGGCAGAGGGCAAGGCCATGTGAAGACACAGCAGAGAAGGATGCAGCTGCAAGCCAAGGAAAGCCACCTCCCCTCGAGCCTCCAGAGAGAGGGCGGTCCTGCCAACACCTTACTTTCAGCCCACTGAAAAAGATTTCACACTTCTGGCCTCTAGAACTTTCAGAGAACAAATTTTTATTGTTTTAAACCAGGCGGTAAGTTATTACAGCAGCCACAGGAAATGAATACAAGGTGTTTGTGCTGCCTCTTCAGCTTCAGCTGAAACCTTACCCTGCCTGGTTCTTGGCTTCTCTGGTCCAAAGCATTGTTCCCCATCAGCACCCCGAGTCACCCCCTGGCCCTCCCTAGGGCTCCGAATCACTTCTGATGCCACTGATGAGGTCGGTCATATCTTCCTCATCCAAACACACAGCCCTCAGCTGGAAAGTTTAGCTCTTGTGTAGTCTATGGCAGGCACATGGTCCTGTGCCAGGTGTGGTTTCATACACATGAAGTCCTTTACTTCCCATAACCACCTCTATTAACAAGCCTCATTTTACCAGTGAAAAAAACGGAAGCCCAGGGAGAGAAGTCACGTCCAAGGACCAGAGGACTTGAACTTGGACACCACCACTCTGCAAACTGACTCAGAGAGATAAGGCATCAATGCAGATAAAACTGTGCATTACACTCTCCACAACCCTACGGGTTGCTCCCCTCACAGGGAGAAGGGGAGAACTGTCTCCCTCCTGGATTTGTCATCCTTGCCATAGGCCTTCACCAGCCTTTCTTCCGAAAGTGTAACAAGCGTCCCTGCACCCGTTGGTAACTGTAAAACCCTCATGTCCCTCACCCCCACTCCCGGCAGCCTGCGCACTGGGGCTCCCCTCTGTCCCATCAGAATCGTCATCCCTCCACCAGCTTAAGGCTCCTGCCCCAGGCTACCCTCCCTGCCTGTCCAGAATGGGCTCCCACCCTCTCTTAGGCTTGCTGAGGCTCTCTGAGGCCCACTCAGGCCCCCGGGAAGGGGCCGTGTGCCCTGGGGGCTGAGACACGGGCCTCATGCACTGTCCACCCCACAGTGCCTGGCCGTTCTCAGCACAGAGTCGTGGTTCCAGATGGACCTACCAGGTGGGGCGGCTGGGACCATCTGGATGAGCTGCAGGTGGGAGCTCAACAGGAAACAGGAGCCTTTTGCATACATGTTCTCTCCACAGGCTCTGTGCATAGTTGGGCCACAGGCCTAAGAGCAGAGGCCTGGTGTGGGCAAGGGGCCTCCCGGAGCACCCGCTCCTCTTCTATCCCCTGCCCCTCCCCTCAGGACCGTTCTGGGATCCAGGGCAACTCACCAGCAACCAGGAGGAGTTGGTGGCAGCTGCCAGGGACAGGCCCAGGGACATGTTCACAGCTTCTGGGGGGACTAAGGGGTCAGACACATGGTCACACTCCAGGCACACCCTCATTTGGAAGGAGAGTCTGGACTGGAAGCTGTGAAGGGGCACTCAGTCCAGGAGGGTGAGGGTCTTGCTTCCTGGGACATGACACTCACTGTGCAGAGGGAGGGGATGGCATATTCTCGTGGCAGCCACACAGTCGTACAGCCGTCCTGTTCGGTTGAATGCTACCACCTCCAGGGGGGCTCCCACTAGAAGTCTGGGGGTACACCATGGCACACAGTCACAGAGGGTTGGGAGCAGGGGGCGCTCTGGGGTGGAAAAGTATTGTGAGATGGGGAAGTGAGACATTGCAAAGTCTTGGCATCTGCCACAGGGGAAGGTGTTAAGAAATTGGGGCTTACATTTAACCCATATATACCTATGACCCGTTCTGGGGTTTTATTTTTGGTTTTGCGTGTATAAACATAAATGCCTATGTAAACGTTTGTTGTGTTTTTTAACATTCACCCAAAACTAAGCTATTCAAAACCAAAATGACATTTCACAACCGGGGAAAGTCCAGGTGATTTCTAGGGCATCATCCTTCTGGGCAAACTGGATCACTTCAAGTTAAAATGAAAAGTTTCCTGAAGCGTTAAGCTTCTAAAACAAACAGGTGATTCTGTACTTACTTGGATAATTTAAATAGGATGTAAAGGTTTTACACTGGATTATTCAAAGCAGCTGTAGCAGAATCCACATTTGTATCTATAGTCATATAAAGGCAATGGCTTATTTGCAAAATTCTCAGAAGCAGAAAGAGTTTTTCATTTTTGGAAAAATTTTATCACTACGAACAGCCACTGCCTCTCCTCATGAGAAAACTAATCAAATAAGGTTTCTTCGCGAGCGCCCTTGTTTTGAGGAAAGTTGAAAGCCCTAGAGTCAACATTCAGGGACTGTCCAAGACTTTGGTGATTTAAACTGAAACAAATGGTTGAAGAAATTGGGATTTGGGACCTGCTCGTGCAAATAGCTGAACAAACTTCTGGGCTAAATGATCGGCCAGCTGGCATTCCCTTTACCCCAACCCCTTCCTGACACAGAGGCTCAACCTTCCCAGCTGGGGGGTTACTGGTTTCATGGGAACAACACCTGTCATCCATCTATATGTAGTTGACGTCATTGTATATACCAGTGAATGATAGTCAACCAGTAGTTTATGTTCCTTAAAAAAAGGGAAGTGGGGCTGAAAACAAATCAGTGGTGATAGGAGTCGGAGCATTGGCTACCTTTGGCTTTGCTGGGTGTAGGTGATAGGGCTGGGGGGGAGGGGAACCTAGAGAACCTTCTAGAGTTTAGCGGGGGGAGGGAATGTTCTATTTCTTGATCTAGTGGTGTGCACATGGATTCACACTTATGTAAAACTTTGCTGAGTTGGTGCACTTCAATCTATTATATCTCAAAACAGGCAAACTAAGGGAAAGCAAAACCCTGGGACCCAGCACAGATTTCTGTCTCCCAGGCTTGTCATCCTGCTGTTCCTCTGGTTAGGTAAGGGGAGGGGATGAGTGTCCCCTGGACACACCTTCTGGGCCAAAAGAAACGCTACTGTCCTTTCAGACTCATGTGTGGCCCACGCCACCTCTTCTGTGAAGCTTCCTGGAGCTTCCCCTCCTGGATAGGACCCCTCCCTACCCGGTGTGACGCAGGGTTGGGACTTGATCTCCTGGGGTACCTGTCTCTGTTACATGAAAACGGAAACTCCTGGAAACAGGCCTGGGTACAGAATTTGCAAGTCAAGTGCAAAATGAAAATGCCAGGCCTGTCACTGAAAAAGCTCTCTTCCTCTCTTCATCTGCTGGTGTTTACCATTTGCTATTTAGAGTCACACTACAGAAGGCACAGGGGTTCCCATGGGGTATCACAGGGCCCCACCCGGCAGCTGCAGTGTGGGCACATCTGGACTCTGTCCTTTCCCTGTTCATGTTCAGGCCCCTCCAGGTCAGGGGGCTCAGGGGTCATGGAGTGGGTGGCCAAGAACTCGTCCTGGGAGAGGTGGGGGAACCACAACTCCAAGACCCCAGCAAGTTGCCCTTGTCCCACCACACTTTACAAATCCAAACATAAAAATTAAGACTCATGAGGGTGACCAAAGAGAATGGAACCCTCCCAGTGCAGGTACCCCCATCTGTGCGTGGGCCCTGTGCACCCCAGAGACCACAGGCCCTGCCTGGGGGCGCAGGTTCAAGGCCTCCCTACAAAGTCACATCTTGGCCACAGTGTTTTGGCCCTTCCTGGGAACATGAATAATTCATAGTAGTGCCAGGGCTTGGGAAGAGTCCAGGAAAGCCTTCTCACCCATCCTTTCCCTCTTCTAGAGCCCCTCCCGGGAGGGTCACGTGCAGCACCTGCCTGCGGGCTGTGGATGAGGTGGGGGCAGTGGGTGAGTGGGCAAGGGAGCCGGCCTTACCGAGATGGACCAAACTGAACCACGCTCTGCCCGAAGCCGGCTCCATCTTCTTGGAAAACCGTGGGCTCCTCCACATCCAGGTTGAATCCATGAGAACAAGCCAGGACTGAGGAATATGAGTGGCTGGGGATTAGAGAAGCCCCGTCCCCGCGGGCACCCTGATCTCTTAGGGTCTGGATGCCTGCCCTGCCTCCAGCCCTGGTTTTCCCATCTGCCCAGGAGGGCCTTCCCGTCCAGCTCCTCTATTGAAGCTGGCCACCTGTCTACTCCCTGTCCCTCTCCCGCCTGAAAGATTACCAACCCCCAAAGGCAGGGGCCACGATCCAGAGAAATGCCCCCTCGGAACCTTTCAGACGACAACCAAAATCTGAAATGAGGGCATCCATCAGGCATGAGAGCTCAGGAATGCCCCAGGAAGACAGGGTGACCCAACAATGTGTTGTCTAAACTGAAATTTCACTGGGGACATTAGGTCTGCTCTGGGCAAGCTGGGCCAGGCCAAGGCCCCACTTAAAGACTGGCCCATTCCAGCGTCTCTTTGCACAGAGGGGGACCCCAAAGTCCAAACTGGGGAACATATTTAGGATTCTCTGATTGACTCCTTGTCCTTGTATCCATTCTCCCTCCCCTGACGGCAGGCTGTAGGGGGAAAGGACCACGTCTGTCCTGTCCTCTGGGGCTGCTGCAGGTCCCAGCGCTCAGCACTGTCTGGTGGGTGTTGAGCAAGTCCCTGGTACAGCCAGGATCCAAACCCACACTTCTGATCACCTTCCCCTCCCCGGAGGCAGGGAAAGGGCCCTTTTCTGACTCCCAAGCAGTCATCCTTCCTTCTTCTTCCTCTTAGATTTCTCAAGTGACCCCCAACCCCTGGCATCGGGAAGCTCTATGGGGGGCAAGTGTCAGCTCAGGCAGTGACGGGAGGGTTCGGAGGCCTGAACTCAGGGGTTCTGGGAAGAAGTGTCATGTCTGGAATTTGTTCAGGACGCTGGAACTGTACTTAGGCTGTGTGCCTTGCATCTTACACTTTCCTCCCTTCAAGCGAATCTGTTTTCTGAGCCTTGAAAGCAACTCCTGTGTTCTGCTCCATAGTGGGAAGCCAAGGGTCTCAGCCCCAAGCACCTCAGGGGCCAGGCAGGGGATATCAGTGAGTGAGGGGGGTGGATGTTGTGAGAGCTGAGCCAGGACAACAAGCAAGAATGGAAAGTGCCTCCACAGAGAATCAACATCTTGAGGTTTTCCGGCCCCATCAGCAGTTGCATTGCCGTGATGCCCCCTTGTACAAACATCCACCTTCGCGCAGCTACAACCTTTCTGTGTGCAATAAATTCCCTTGTCTGAATCCCCCTCCCCCGACAGCAACAACCTTGCAGAATAAAAGCAGTATTTTAACTTTTAACCTCACCAATGGAAAACGGCCAACTCTCAAAGACCCACCTATGAGAAACCCACCTAAAGCTGCCTCCAGCCCCCCTTTAAAACCCTCTACTTGGCTTCAGGGGTGCAAGAGTTGATTTCTTGAGTCAACTCTCCCTGCTGCCCCTCTGCTAATAAATCTTCTTTCCCCACTGCAGGTGTCATGTCTCTACCTCTATTTCTCATCTCCAACCTCCGTCCAAATCTGGGACTTTCAGATGTGGATAACTGGGGGTTAGGGCACTTCAGAGCTTGTGCCCCTCCTAAAGGGAGCAGCTTTTACTAGGCTCTAGGACCCAGAGCTGCCGGACCCTCCCACTTTTCAAGAGAAGCTGGAAATCAATTTTGGGGGTCGGGGGTGGGGGTTGGAATCTGATTTCTAAATGAGACACAAAGCATGAATGTGGTCCTGATACAGTTTCCAACTTCTGGACTATTCTCTTAGGAACAGAGGGACAGCCTCCCTGAAATAAAGCCTCAGGGGGACCCAGATCCCAAAGAGCAGGTTTCCAAGTGTATCCCCTCCCTGTTCCTTCAGGGCCTCCTCTTCCCCTGTGGGGGATGCTGAGCCAGACTCCCCTCAGCCCCACAGCCCCACACCAGGGCCCCAGGAGTGGAAAGGAGGGAGGTGTGGGAGAATGCAGCCCTCCCCCTGAGCATACCCTATAAACCCAACCTTCTCTCACCTCGGCTCAGGGCACACCCTTCCTCAGACTCCAGGACAATTCTCCTCTCTTTGAGGCCCCTCCTCTCCCTTCAGCTCTTCTCCAGCCCCAAAGACCCCCACTCACCACCTAGGAGCAGCAGCGCTGGAGAAGCCATCACTGAGCAGCACTCGGAGAGAAGTGTAGGGCTTGTGGGAGCCCTGGGGGTGCTCCGTGCTCAGGGGGCACTTAAAGTAATGACTCAGGGCCTCAAAGTGCAGGAGGAGGGGTACAGAGGGGAAGAGGATTTCAGATAATCATAGAATGGGGGCAAGAAGCCAAAGACAGCCTTGGCCTTTGCCCTACCACCAACTTCAGCCTCGCTTCCGTCTCCAGGATCTGGCTGTCCTGAGGACCACCCTCCAGATCCCTTCGGACCCAGATGGCTCCCAGAGGGTCCCTGTAACTCTCTGGGGTCCCAAGAACCAGGCAGATCACAAGTAGGAGGGGAGGAGGCAGAACAGACAGCTGGAGAGGCTTCACCACAGGGATGTTGGGAGCCTAGAGAAGGTCAGACCTCACCTTAGATAGCGATGGGGGTGCTGGCGGATAGGGGAGAGGGGAGGCGGATCAGACCCCTATCAAGAGGGGAATAAATAGCCAAACTATAATAAATTCGTACTACCACCCAGCAATTGAAAAGAATGAACAACAAATACATGCCACAATAGGGATAAATCTCAACAAGTTGATCTTCTGCGAAAGAAACCCAACACCAGAGTACATGAGGTGTGCTTCCTTTTGTATGAACTTCAGGAAAAGGCAAAAACTAGCAAACTGTCAATGAAGATAGAAATCAGAAAAGTGATTGCTTCTGGTGGGATGGAAAGAAAACTTTTAACACTAGTTAAATTTAACCTTTAACAACATGTAGTATTTCGACATGGGTCAAATTGGGGAGCAGGGAGGGTTGATAAACAGGTGGTTATATTTATTCTCTGTAGTTTTCTGTGTTTGAAATATTCCACAATTAAGCATAAACAAATAAATGTTTCCCAAAAAATGACTAAAAAAAGTCCAGTGATAAGAAGCCAGGAATAGACTTAGAAGGTCAAAACATATGGCAAAATCCATAACTATGGAGTAAATCATTTTTTGTATCTATGTGACAGTATCTAAAACATTTTCAAATTAGGTTAAGTGTCAAGTATAGGCAATATAAAATAATTTCCTGAACAAAACTTTTACCTCGAGTAAAATTCCCTTGAGCTGATATTTAACTGGCAGAAGACATTCATTTTGAAGCTGGGAAGGGTATGATGCTGTCTTTGTGGGTTCTGTTTGCTGACTTTGAGACGCACTTACCTAGGTCTCTGTAAAGGCATCAAGGCCAAGTTGATGTTTGGAGCCTTTTCCCTCTTGTGCTAAAGGGTCTGTACCAGGCAGCACCCCTGTCAGCAGCTCTGTGGATCCACGACCCACAGAATAATCTGTTGATGATTCTCCCTAATTCAAAAGTTTGAAGATCTCTTCCTTTCCTCCATCTTCATTACACTCTGTCTTTTGGGCATGACCTTAAATGATATCACATTTCTTACATTGTCTTTAATTTTGGACTTCCCTCCCCAAGCAATGCTTGGTACTAACTTTTGCTGATTTCAGTAACTCTAAAGGTTTCTGATTTTGCCTCAATTGCATTATCACTTATCTTAGCAATTTTTTTTCTGCTCAGTTTTAGAGAACAATAACGGCGGAATGCAATAAAATTTTCAAATATTTGCAAAAATCACATGCTGTCATGAAAGCTTCTTTTTACCAGGCCTGGTGCCCAAGTGCTGAGACTGACTTCTGCAGAAGTTCCACATTTATGAGAAACACCAACTTTCAGTAAAATCTTTAAAAAGTTAGTACTTAAAAAATAATGAAGGGTGTGCAGGGTAGTCCAGTGGTAGAATTCTTGCCTGCTATGTGGGAGACCCAGGTTCGATTCCCGGCCCACGCACTTCCCAAAACAAACAAGAAAAACAACAAAAACAAACAAAAAAATTCAACAAATGGTGCTGCAATAATGGAATACTCATGTGGAAAAAGAATGAAATGTGACCCTACCATACAACATAAAAAAAAGAAACATTAAGGGAGGAAACTACACAAACAATGTACCCTAAGTTGAACATGGACTTTAATTAGTAATGCAATTATAATGTGCTATCATTAATTGTAACAACTTGTAACAAATTCCATACCAATGCAAGTTGGTGGTGATGGGGTGGTGTATGGAAATCCTGTATTTTCTGCATGATTGTTCTGTAAACCCATAATTTCTCTAATAAAGAAAAAAATTCTCTAAAGAAAAATAAAATAATAACAAAACAACATAGTCAATACTAGTTTCACATCTGTATGAGAGAGGATATTTTTGCAGCCTTTCACCAGAATGATCCATGATAGGTCAGGTTAAGTTCTTCATCCAGTGTTTTGGTCTGTTTTGAATTTCTCTTTAATTCAAGTAAACAAGAAAATCCTAATTCACAATTAGAAGTTACCAGAAATGGCAGTTGCGTTGATGGCTGTGTATGATAGTTCTGGATTTTCAGATACAAATGAACCAATAAGTTATGGAGAAATTTCTTGGTTTACTTCCAGAGTTTCATGAGGTGCTAAGTATCATCCAAGAAATAACAAATTAAGCTGGAAGGCAACAAAGGTATTTATATAGGGTCTGTGCTGTTTTGAAACTGTTAGGTACCCTAGAAAAGCCATGCTCTTCTAATCCAATCTTGTGAGCACAGGCGTATTGTGGGTGGGATCTTTTGATTAGGTTATTTCCATGGCGATGTGGCCCTGCCCATTCAAAGTGGTTCTTTTAGTTTACTGGAGTCCTTAAAAAATCTCACAGAGAGAAAATGAGCCCAGAACTGATACAGAGAGCCGAAGCATAGACACAGATGTTTGGAGATGTAGAACTCCAGAAGCTGAGAGGGCCATTTGAAACCTGAAGCTGGGAGAGAAGGACAGCAGACATCACCATGTGCTTTCATATGTGACAGAGAAACCCCAGATACAATTGGCCTTTCTCGAGTGAAGGTACCCTCTTGTTGGTGCCTTAATTTGGACATTTTCATTGCTTTAGAACTGCAAATTTGTAACCTACTAAATCCCCTTGGTAAAAGCCAATCCATTCCATTGCATTAGCAAACTGAAACAGGTCTTAGAACTGTAATTTGGGGAGCACAGATTCAGGGAGCAACCCAAATAGTATCCAATCTTAGCATTTCCAGGCAAGGGTTTGTTTTTTGTTCTTTGTTGTTGTTTTTAATATTTTTATTGACAAATCTTCACACACATACATTCCATACAATCAATGACTCACAATACCATCACATAGGTGTATATTCATCGCCATGATCATTTTTAGAACATTTGCATCACTACAGAAAAAGAAATTAAAAGAAAAAAGAAAAAAAATCATACATCCCATACCCCTCCCCTTCCTCTTATTGACCACTAGGATTGCAATCTACCCATTTCTTTTTACCCTTTGCCCCCCCATTATTTATTTATTTATTTATTTATTTTTTTAAAGCAATTTTTTTTTTTTAATTTTTATTTTATTATTTTTTTGTTTGTTTGTTTGTTTGTTTTTTACATGGGCTGGGGCCGGGAATCGAACCGGGGTCCTCCGGCATGGCAGGCAAGCACTCTTGCCCGCTGAGCCACCGCGGCCCGCCCCCCATTATTTATTTTTTGTATTCATTTTTTAACTCATCTGTCCATACCCTGGAAAAAAGCAGCATCAGACACAAGGTTTTCACAATCACACAGTCACATTGTAAAAGCTATATTGTCATGCAATCATGTTCAAGAATCAAGGCAACTGGAACATAGCTCAACAGTTTCAGGTATTTCCTTCCAGCCCCTCCAATACACCATAAACTAAAAAAGGATAGCTACATAATGCATAAGAATAACCTTTATAATAACCTCTCGACTCTGTTTGAAATTTCTCAGCCACTGGAAATTTATTTTGTCTCATTTCTCTCTTCCCCCTTTTGTTCAAGAAGGCTTTCTCAATCCCATGACACCACGTTCATCCCGGGAGTTCTGCCCCACGTTGCCAGGGAGCAGCAAAGGTTTTTAAAGGAAATAAACAGATTAGATAAATTGCTTATAGCTGGTGGCTATTGTCCTTCAGTTTAGTTCATTGAGTTCTTTATCTTCTGGTTTGTTTGATGTTGCCTTGAGGTTTTGAGGAATGTTGTTCCTTGAAGTGGTGCATAATTTGGCAGTTTGCGAAATCTGGCTGATATTTGCCAAGAAGTAATCTCCAGAATGACTTCCATACTCCATTGGGGGGGGGGGGCAGCGAAGCAAGGTCTGGCAATTGAACCCAGGTCTCCCGCATGAAAGGCGAGCAATCTACGACTGAACTACCCGTGCACCCTCCAGGTTCTATTTTGAATCTCTTAGCCATAGTAACTCTATTTTGTTTTACTTCTTTTAACATTCTTTTAACATTTCCTCCTTTTACTCAAGATTTTTCTCCAAAAGTATTGCTGATCAAAATGTGATATTAATCCCTCAGTTCCAGGAGGTTTATCTCCCGGAGTCATATCCAAGTAGGGTGGAAGATGTGAGCGCTTATTTGCAGAGTTTGGCTTAGAGAGGAAATACATTTGAGCACTGATTATAATTGAGCTTAGTTTTGTTGTTACAGAAATAAGTTTCACAAGTGCAAGCTTCAAGATCAAGGGCTTGGCACATTAACATGACTCAGGAGGTAGCTGAGGCTCTTATTCTGGAGATGAAATAACAAATAAGAGATATTGTAGTGGCTATAAGAAAAAGGATTAGCAAGGTTTGAAATATGCTATGAATCCCAGCTCCCCAAGATCCAAGATTTAGTCAACGAAGTCCCAAGTTTCAGGGTTTCCCAATTCATGTAATATTTGAATTTTCTCTTTGATGTCTTTAATGTTTTACTGAACTTCACCAGATCGGTTTACATAGAAGCATCATTGTTGTCCTAAGACTACATGTTCCACCTTGTCGAGCTGTAAGGATATTGAGTACTCTGCAATTCTGTAGAGCAAACTTTGTTAGATGATCTACCTCAAGCTCTCGGTTCTCTATTGCCTTGATGGTAGCATTAAAGGTGTCCTCAAGACTTCTAGATATTACAAATGGCTTTTTCTAGTTGGGAAATTCCGTGGACCCAAGTAAAACTTCTTAGTAAATTCCAGCCTGTACCAAGCTTTTTGACCAGTGAGTTGGATTCTGTGCTGGATTCTTTTACTTGTAAGATGATAAGCAAAAGATCCTAGGTTAGTTATACCTCATTCCTCTTCTGTGGATCAGGAAGGAAGGCTGTTACTGTACAGATCCCACTACAGGATGGTGGTAAATTTATATAGGCATTTTTTTCCATATAAGAAGATTTAGCCCATGCTCACCAGACTAATAAAGCATCACCTTTAACCTAGCAGTTTGGTTTATACTTTACTCAACCTCCAGGTATGAAGCATCTGCATTGTACTTCAACCTTCAGGTATGAAGCATCTGCATTGTTAAAGACAAAGTGTAAAAATTTGTGGAGCCTGGTGGGGTATGAACAATGGACATTGTGTGTAGTTCATACAATAGGTTGTGGAAATGGTTATAATGGAGTTGAAGGGAGGTTAGATTTAGCAGCAAGTGTGATGCTTTATGGTGTGCCTTTTGCGGGACACTTGTTTGCCTGGCGGACAGGCTGTGTGCTAGTGGTCCAGCCTGCAACGAGGTGTCCATGGTTGCAAGGAAATTATCCTGAGGGTGGCAGGTGGCTTGTGTCAATCTAGCCCATCTGTGACCACCTTAACACACACAATCAACTTCCTTCCCCTTCTGTTTTCCTAATTCAGAGGGTCTACATCTGCATGGCCGGAGCAACTTGGTGGCAGCGGCAGAGGTAGGATCTCTCAGGGCAGGTCTGTTGTGCGTTGAGCCCCAGCTCAGAGCCAGCTAACACAATGAGCTTGTCGCTAGGAATGGGTGGCACCTGCTGGGGGCAGCAGGACGCTGAGATGGGTCTCCAAAGTGCTCCCATTCGCTGACCGTATGCAACCAGGGCCTCCTGCAACACAGGCCCGTATGTGTAACCAGCACCTGCATATGGGTTCCCTCCAGTGATCGCCCCAGCTGGGACAAGGGGCCGCCAAGGGATGCCCCTTCTCTACCCTTGTTCCCCTGAGTGCCATCAGCTTCCCACCAGTGACAGCCCTGAAAATGGACTGAGCAGATTAAGACGTCACATTACCTCTGTCTGACACAGGGATGTCCATGGCCCACCCCCCAGTTAACTGGCTTGCCCTGATCCCAGGTCTCAGAGCTGATCTGAGTCCACCATGACCAGCACTGTCCATGGGGGTCATCATCCAGGACTCACATCCACAAAAGGCCTGAATTCTGGACCTTTGGCATATTTCTTAATAAAATTCTCTTTATCTTTTCATGCACATGTTAACTTATTAATGCAAACTTTTAAAATAACACTTTTAATAATCATGTTCTAACCTTTCTTCATTGATTTACTATTACTGGAGCCTCAGGAATTGGTAGGGGCCTGGACCTCTTTTGACCTCTGAGAGACCTTGGAGCTGGCTGAGCTGCAGTGGCACCGGGGTAAAGCCTAGGCTTAGAAGACACTCTTCCCTGCCAGCCAGCAACGCTGACGGTGCTGGAATGAACCTGTTATGTACCCCCCAGAAAAGCCATGTTCTTTTAATCTAATCTTGTTGGGTGGGACCTTTGATTAGATTGTTTCCAGGGAGATGAGGCCCTCTCAGGTCTTAATCCCTTCGTGGGGCCTTTTATGAGAGAAAGAGTTGGAGATGTTTAGAGAGAAAACCAAAACCGAGAGCAGAGAGATGAAACCAAGTGAAGGACTCAGAGGGAGAGAGAATCCCGGAGATACTGAGAGGAGGCCCATAGGACCGAGAGCTCAGAGAGGTGTCCCTGGAGAAGCTAGCAAGGACCCACAGAGGTTCAGAGGGAAAGCCACTGGAAACAGAGGCTGAGAGCAATGGAGCCCAGGAGAAAGGGACCAGTAGATGTGGGCCACGTGCCATCCCCTGTAACAGAGGAACCCGGATGCCAGTAGCCTTTCTTCAGAGTCAAGGCATCTTCCTGATGCCTTAATCTGGACATTTTCATGGCCTAAGAACTTGTAACCTAATAAATCCCCTTTGTAAAAGCCAATCCATTTCTGGTATATTGTACTCCGCCAGCTTAGGCAAACCGAAACACTGACCGACGCCATGAGCCAGGACTGAGAATTCCCATGTACAGACATTTCATTCCCAATGCAGTTTGGGAAAACTGGACTAAGATTCCCACAAGGAAGCTAAGAGCTGATACTGGCAGTATTTTACTGGAAATGAGGATCATAGGGAGGGCTTCATGCTATCTGCTCCAAAATCCACCTTCTAGAGATGGGATTGGATTAGTAACACTTGGCTGAAGGGTTTGAATGTTATCCTGAGAGTAATGGGGAGCCACTGAAGATGGACGAGGAAGAGCAGCTTGCTCAGGAATGTATTTTAGAGAAATCACTGGTGGCTAGTGGAGGAAAAGAGACTGGCCTGGGGCTCTTTGCCCAAGTATTTCCAGTAGAAATTACAGATCAAATCCTTCGGATCTATGGCAGGGACCCTTGCTGGGGGTTTCCCATAGGAGCCCTGATAAGACCGATGGTCCTTCCCAGGCAAGGCACTTTGTGCAGTCACATTGCATTCTCCCAAAGAAAGAAAGCAGCCCGGCCCCAGCTTCCATCCTGTGGAATGTTTTTTCCTTCTTGAGCCTGGATTAGGTGAGACTAAGAAGGATGATAAACCTCTCAAGAAAGAGCAGAATCAAAGGGAAACACAGGTAGTTTCCTATTGGGGAGCTGGGGCATCTGATGCTCCATTCACGGCAACAGTCCCTTCATTTGCTTCCGCCATCATTTCCTTGTACTGACGTTTGAAGAAGCCAACCTGAGGGGTAGGGAGGGAAGGAAAAGAAAATGAGAAAGTGCAGTGGAAGGGGAGCAACTACCATTTCCAGAACCCTAAACTGTGCTAGGAACTTTATGCACATTGTGTGGTTTAAACTTTAACACAATTATGTGAGCTGGATAGAATTCCCTCTGGATTAAGAAACCAAGGTCCAGAGTGAACTGAGAACTTGCCTATGGTCCCAGAAAGGATCCATGGTGGTGCCAATATTGAACCTGGATCTGTGCTTTTATATTATAATCTCCTAGCAGGAGAAATATGTAGAGGGGTGGAGAAGAGAGAAGAAAGGGGGAAAGATTAGTGGAGTCCTGAGAATCAAGTGGGAAGGTATAAACACGGAGAGAAGTTGGGGACTGGGGATGTTGTGGGTGGGAAGGGGTCTCCCCATTAAATGACCTAGTGAGGAAGGGTGCCCAGTCTTGCCTGACACCGAAGTGAGCTCTTTCTCACATTGCGGAAAGAGTGGGATCAGAGGCTCGTGGTGTTAACGGTGGGATAAGATACCTTGTACAGCGCGGCTGCAATGAGAGCCAGAAGCAGTAGACCTCCCACAGAACTGCCCACAATGAGAGGGATGGGGTTGTAGACCTCGTTCTTCTCCAGCAGCATCTCTGTCTGGAGTGGAAGGGACCCCATGAGAAAGCATCAGGACTCTTGCCATCTCCTTTCAGGTTCCCCAACCTTTATCCCCTCTGTCTCCTTCCCCCCAAGCCCTGCACCAAGGGGTGAAATGCAGAAGCATTTGTGGGCTTAGAGACAACTTTCTTGCCCGGAGACCTCCATCCTTCCTACCTCCAGGCCTGCAACCCACCCCCACCCCCACCAGGCATCCCATGTTTAGCATCAGGAGCCCCTGACCAGCCTGGCTGCTGCCCACTACGCAGTCACTACCTGGGCTCTCAGATATGCCTCCTGTCCTGGAAGCTGGGAATACACAGAGCTGTTGAACGTGATTTTAGCCACACTCACAACCAATGCCTTCTTCTGCATCGTCTGCAAAAGAGAGGGGGAGGCCAGGGAATTGACTCAGAGCTCAAGAAATGCCTGGCTCTAGGGGGACACATCAGGTACCTCCTGAACTAGGGGGAGAGGCTCTGCTGTTGGGCCCTACACACCTGGCTGACCCAGCCAAAGCTGAGGTTGCCCTTCAGGATGAAGTCAAGTTCCTCCTGGATGCCGAAGGAGGGGACGTCACAGCGGTACCTCAGGCAGACAGCAACGGAGCAGTTCTAGGGACAGAGGCAGCGTCAGGCCAGAGAGAGATTGGTTTGAAGGGAGAAGACAGCATAAATTCATTCGCTTCAAAGGAGCAGCCACATCTGAATACCCCAGGGCTCTTTGGCAGGGGCCCATCTGAATGCAACACAGAGTCCTTAGTGGCACCCGTCCCACGTGTGGCTTAAAGTGGGGTCAGCCCAGCGCCATCTCACCAGCACGGGGTTCTTCTGAAGGTGGGTCAGGACGTCGGGCTCGGTGGGCGCTATCTTCTCCGAGGAGCACCGAACAGATGGGCTCTAAGGGAGGACACAGAGAGGGCGAGGCTCTCAGAGGGATGTCGTGAGGGTCACGAGGACTCCCGGGAAAGGGCACTGGCGGGGTGGCCACACGCGGTTCCTGGGTACCTGGGGGTGGAGGAACTCCATCCCCCTCCACACAGCCACCCCGTTCAGCTCCACGGGCGCCCAGAAGTAGATGCTGAGAGGCAGGTCCCTCTGTCCCAGGTTGTTCACCTGCACGGAGAGCAGCGAGGCCAGAGCCGTGAGTCCCAGGGCCAGACCCCAGGCCGGCCCCCCCATGCCCGGCTCCCGGGCCCCTGTCCCCAGGTCTCCACCACTTGCCTGGTACCTCTGCTCGGCCACGCTGCTTCCCTCCTCTTCCGAGGCTGAGAAGTTGAGGTACTTGGTGGACAGTTCGTGGCTAGGGAGAGAAGAGGCCTGTGTGGAGTTGAAGGTCAGGGGTTCTCCTGAGGAGGCTCAGCCTGGGGACATGGTGGGACTGGCTGGGGGGGGGGGGGGCAGGGGCCAGGCTCTTTGCACCCCAGCTTTCCTTTCAGGCTTTCATGGGCATGAAAGACACAGCAAAGGCTTGTAGAGTCTCAGGCTGAGCTGTAGACCAAGTGCCCATTGGATGGGCACTGCCCCCTTCCTGGGGGCCCTTCACTCCTGTTTCCTTGGCTCTTCAGGGCATGGGGCTTGGAGGTGAGGGAGGCTCCCACAGGAGACTCTCCACTGGGCCTTGGTTTTTCGGCTCCTGAAGCCTCCCCCAGCCCACGCCTGGTGACACAGTGGCCGCCTGGCCCCTAGCACGAGCGGGTGGCCTCGCCGCTGCCCTCCCTGCTCTGTTCCCCAGTCACTTCTTCTTTGTCTCAGTGGCCCATATTCTGTCCCACCACATCCTACCCTGCAAGAAGCTCTCCACAAAACTGCAAAACCTCACCCTGGTGCCTCTGTGCATCCCCAGCCTCCGAGCCACGTCTGCCGAGTATGCCTGGGCCACAGGGCCACACGGGGCCAGGCACGGGGGTGCTTTGCCTGGCTGTCCACTGCAAGGCCACGTGCGAACCCCACTGCTCACTCCTGCAGGCAAGCCCCGAGCACCCAAATGCCCAGGTATAAGGAGGGTGTGAGATTCGGGGCGGGAGGAAAACCTTGAAGGGGTCCGTGGGTGGCACTGGCAGGAGAGGGCACCCAGGCTAAGGGCCACAAAGGATTTCTGCCTGTTTATGATTTTTTTAGTGACACACAATAGGGGCTCAATACATCGTTACTGAACATCGAATGGGTTTCTGGAAAGTAATCACAGCACTGTGCCTGGCACATGGCAAATGCTAGGAAGGTATTTCCTGGTGCTCCTCGTTGGCTCACAGACTTGACCTGAGATGGTTTCTTAGGGCTAAACCCCTCAAATTGAATACTCTTTGGGCAGCATTTTAAGGCCCTATCCTTTTACCCATGGTCTCTCTGACACCCAATCTCTGGAAGAGACAAGTCATCTCTCCCTGTCCTCCTCAAAGGGGACTTGGAAATGGGGGGAGGGGGGTTCCTAAAAGTCTTGCATGGGACAAATCTGCTCCTTGCAACGATGACTGCTCCTGTCCAAATGCCAAGGTCCTCTTTGAGAATTCCTGCTGGCCGAGCCCAGTACTGTGCATCCTTCCCCCCTTAGCTGAGGCCTCTCCCTCCTCTCCTGGAAATCCACACTGCTCCAGGGCACAGAACCACCAAGCATCCCTGGATGAGACCCTGGCCTGGAGGTAACCATGCTCCCCTAAAATGCACATGCCTCATATTTGTATCTTTAGGGAACCCAGGACAGTCAGGGGGCTTTTTGGAAAGCCTCCGGAGAACTATAACTCCTATTAAATGTAGGATATAAGGATAGCAATATCATAATGGTTATTACCAGAGCTAGCCCACGATAAATCCTCACTGATCAGTTAATAAGCTCTGCCAGTTGCTGCATCTACCAATGGGAAGGGTGGCGATAATAACACCTAAAGACGGCACTTAAAGGCACCCTGAAGGACGCTCAGTGAGGACCACCCTTCCCCTTTGGAGATGGAGATGCAGTACCTGCTGACCAGGGTGTAGACAGCGTATTTCACCAGGAGCTCCAGCTGGAAGGTGGCCTTGCTGGTCTTGGGGCTGTTATTCTCACTGGAGAAAGAGGAGGAGTCCAGTTGTGAGGGGCCCCAGAGAAGGAGGCGGTGGGGAGGGCAGGAGGCAGGGCTGGGAGGCCCAGCTCACCTGCTCACGTTGGCCACCAGAAGCAGCTGGAGTCCCAGCATGGCCTTGGGGGAGACGTCAAAGGTGACCACGAAGGCCATCTAAGGAGGAGGCAGGAAGAGGAGGGGTCTGTC
Organism: Tamandua tetradactyla; assembly: GCF_023851605.1. Classification (NCBI taxonomy): domain Eukaryota; kingdom Metazoa; phylum Chordata; class Mammalia; order Pilosa; family Myrmecophagidae; genus Tamandua; species Tamandua tetradactyla. Next base: position 23,202,638 of record NC_135349.1, read on the forward strand.
TGCAGAGGAAGGGGCCGGTGGGTGAAGGGAATTAGGGGCTGGGGGGAAGCCAGGCTGACCTGCATGCCCTGGCGGAAGATGAGGTGGCTGACACTGCAGCGGGTGCTGCGGAGACCCTGGCTGCCGGCCGGGCTGCTGTCACAGGTCAGGGGTAAGGAGCGCGGGTGCAGCTGGTTCTAGGAGGCGGCCAGAGGGAAAGAGCAGCTGAGCATTTCTTTATGTTCCAAAGAGACCCCGTGGAGTGGCACAGCTTCCTGGAATCTATCTGAAGGTCACGTTTCAAAACAGATTCTAAGACATTTGCCAGCCAAATGCCTTCCCCGTGGAGAAATCTAAGATGTGGTTTTATTAGAGAGTTTCCCCCTTTTTACTTACTGCTATCTTTAGAAAGCTTTTTATTATGGATTTCCTCAAACACACTCAAAATGAGAGAGACTAGATAAATGAAGCCCCTTGTACCCATCACCCGGCTTAAATTACCAACCTTCTTGTTCTCTGCCTTTTCCCTCCCCTTGGTGAGTATTTTAAAGCAGATTCCAGGCATCATATCACTTCATCGAGAAATACTTCAATGCATATCACTAGCAGATAAGGATTTTTCAACATAACACTCTATAACAAGACCACAACCATACGCAACAAAAATTAACAAAACCTTAATAGCAGTACCCAAAATGCCAGGTCAGAGCACACGTGTTAAAATCAAGATCCGGAAGAGGTTCCCACATGGCACCTGGTTGCTATGTCAAAGAACACTTTCAATGACAGGACGCTTTCCACCCACAGAAAGGAGGTCGTTCTTTATATGTTAAGTCAAAATATGCTCTTGCTGGGATTATTAGAAGAAAAGAGACTTAAGAGACATGACCAAATGCAGTATGTGAGTCTAGTTTAGGTCCCAGTTACAGGAAGGCATTTCTGAGACATTTAGGGAAATCTGATGATGGTCTAACCCCACTTCTAATTGCTTTGGTGAAGGGGTCATGTGAGAAGATGGTCAGAGCTATAGAGTGAAATCGGAGGGGGTCCAATGACATTATGTCTAGGACTTATTTTAAAATACTTCAGCGAAGGGGACAAAAGACATGCAACAAATGTGGCAAAATGCTAATCGTTGTTGAATCTGGGTGATTATGGGGTTTTTTTGGGGGGGGGTTGAAGTACTTTGTTTTTGGAAATGTTCAAATTTTTTCATAATGAAATTTCTGTTAAAAATATGATTCTCCCGAGCTTCCATGGCTGATAATGACTTCAGAGTGCCAGGAGGGCGAGACATTCTGACTCCACGTGGAGAGGACTCAGGAGCTTCCACTGGAAACCCTCCCAGACTTTTGCCATATGTGTCTTCTTCTTTTGGTTTCTCCTGATTTAGTATCCTTTTACTATAATCATAACTGTAATCGTTAAGTAGAAAAAAATAATCTGTTTCTCTTTGACTCCCTGCAATCCTAGTTTCTCATTGTTGTTATGGGTTTTTTTTGTGTGTGTGTATGATCCAGCAATCAAACCTGGGTCTCCTGCATGAAAGGCAAGCGCTCTACCAGTGAACCACCTGTGCATCCCCACAGTCCCTGGTCTTTCTAAGTAAATTTGGAGAGGGGACAGCCACGCTCACGGCCACCGGCTGTCGGTGGCTGTTCCCACACCGCAGCAGCAGGGGGCGCACCGCGGCAGAGAATGGGCCGCAAAGCTGAAAACATTTACTTATCTGGACCTTTATTGGAAAAAAAAAAAGTTGCCCACTCCTGATCTAGAATAACCAGTAAATTCAACCCTTTCTTCTACAGAACATTGTTTAAAGTATTTGAAGGTCAAAGCATGCTTTTCTTTAAAAGAAGAATATGGATGTGATGTAAAAACATAGAATGTAAGGCAGGGTCCCCATCTCTCTCTCTCTCCACGTGTCCTGGAAATACCACACCCAGAGCTGAACACGGTGGGAACCGAGGCCAGCCCCGGACGGCACAACCACGTCCACCCAAGCTCTGGACCCAACCGTGGGAATTTGTGCTGATCCCCGGCCCCCAGGGCACTTCCAGCCCCAGAGCTGGACCCACCTGCACCCCGGCCACACGTCGATAGGACAGCCCCGCGGGGTAAGAGAAGGTGACTGTGGTGCCGTAGGAGTCCTCGCCCTCGTTCCGCACCGTCCCCTCCACATTCAGCTCCAGGTCACTCCCGACCAGCAGGGTCCTCAGGCTGGGTGTTGGGGGGTGGGGGGTGGGAGGAAGTGATTCTGTGACTCAGGTGGGGCTAGAAAAGGTCTGGATGACGGGGAGTGGTCGATGGATGGGGGGGTCTCTGAGCACACAGCAGGAGCACTGGGAGATGGTTTGGGGAGGGAGGCTGGGGCCCCAGGGGAAGCTCACCCCGATGTGAGGGAGATGCTGAGGTCATCTTGGCAGATGCGGTCGGCCCCACAGTTCTTCTCAAAGGGGAGCTGGGAGGGAAGGCAAAGCAGGCTTTCCCCGAGCCCCGGGGCCCACACTCCCCCACCCACTCTGGGAGCCCCCTGAGTTCAGGACTCACCGAGGCCGAGAAGTATCTCGGAACGTCCACGGCCAACACCGGCCGGAGGTTTCTGAAGGAGGGGATGGGCTTGCCCACCAGGGAGAAGTTGAGACGTAAGGTGATGGGTGTCACCACATCCTCCACACAGGCCTAGGGAAGGGAAATTGACTAGAGCAGTGGCTAAGGAAGACCCTCGTGAACGTATGAGCCGTGCCCCAGCCTCCACACCCATAAGATGGGGTAGTAAGGACAGCTCCTGTGCCTTCGCTATTTTTATCATCCTGCCATGCCTTCCTTCTCCCTTTTGCTGGAACTCTCCCCCTTCAGATAGCCACAGGGCTCCCTCCCTTTACTCATTGTCTATTCAAACTTCACTCCTTCCAAGAGGCCTCCCTACACCCTCTCCGTTCTTGGCCCTGGTTTCATCTTTCTTCCCAGCATTTATCCCGACCTGACTGACGTCTGTCATCGAGGCACCTGTTTGGTTTTGGTCTTCCCACCACAGGCCGGGAGCTCCCTGAGGGCAAAACCTGCTTTGCCCATTGCTATGTCCGCAGTGCCCCCACATCCCCCACCCCCCAGGAAAGGCTCAATAAATATTTATTTAACGAATGATGGAAATAATCCCTGCCCAAAGCCCCCAAATTCTCCAAAGCAACCACATTCTCATTCCCGCAACCGAGCTGTGTATTCCATCAGTTGCAGCTGACCTCATTCATTCATTCATTCACGCATTCAGCTAGCATGTATTAAGCACCTCCAGCATGCCAGGTCCTGTGCTGAGGCTGGCACCACAGAGCGGACCAAAACGCACCCCATTTTTCCCTGCCCACCCCGCTGCCAGCCTCAGAATCGCTGTCATCCACATCACTCTTGTCCCAGGCCCCCGAGGCCCTCTCACCGGGAGGAGCAGCTTCACATCCTCACAGTGCTTTCTCAGCCCCAAGACTCGGACTCGAGTCAGATTCCGGGTCTTTGTCTCATCAAAGATGGCACGAGGATTCAGGCGACCAGAGTCAAGGGTCAGGTCGAAGGTCACGGAGCTTTGGAGGTTGGCTAGAGGTGAAGGAAGGCATGGTGGCACGGAGCTCTATGCCCCAGAGAAACATGTTCTTAATCTTAATCCATTGCTCTGCATATGAACCCATTCACTTAAGGTCTGGCCCATCTGAATCAGAATGGGTCTTATTTTTTATTTTTTTGGTATGCTGTGTGGTGGGGATCACATTTTATTCTTTTTCCATGTGAATATCCCATTATCACAGCACCATTTGTTGAATGTTTTGGGTTCTGGTTTTGTGCATGGGCCAGGAATCAAACCCTGGTCTCCCACATGGCAGATGAGAATTCTACCGCTGGACAACCCATGCACCCCCAGCATGCGTCTTTATCCTATTCCTGGAGTCCTACATAAGCAGAATGAAATTCAGACCCGCAGAAAGAAAACCACAGAGAGCAGCAGAAGCTGGAAGTCAATGGAACCCAGAAAAGAAGCCAGGAGAGGCCACCACATGCATCGCCATGTGACTGTAAAGCCAAGAACCAAGGATCACAGGCAGCCAGCCCCAGAATGCTACAGTCTTCTGGGAGAAAGCATCACCTCAATGACACCTTGATTTTGGACTTTTGCAATAAATTCCAGTTGTTTAAGCAAACCCACTGCATGGTATTTGTTTTAGCAGCCAAGAAGGTGATACAACAAGCGATGGGGAGGGCTGAGAGGTCTAGAAACTCCTCAGGTGGGCAAAGGGGGCCTCAGGGCTCAGGAAGCCCTGGGTCTGAGGGTGGAAGGACTCACTCAGCCTGGTTTGGGGACTTTCATAAATATGAAGGCAGATGATGGCCACACTCAGTTCCCGGACAGCTGCCACCTGCTCATGACACTCAAACACGGACGTGGCAATCTCTGCAGGTGTGAAGCGGATGCTTCCCCACACCCGGAGCACAGGCCTGGTTCTGTGGGCGGAACGCTGGGCTGAAGACAGTTCCCTGGGTCCTGGGAGAAAATCTTGGGACTGGAGGGGGAGGGGGAGGGAGGGGGTGCTGGGTGTCTGAGGCGAGACCTGGGAACACATTGGGGGGTGTCTTGAGAAGGCTGCTCTCACCTGAGGAGCAGGGCGTGCCCCTGGGCCCCCACGGCCAGATCCACAAGTCCGTCCTGGGTCAGGTCCTGACCCCCGCTCAGTGACTGCCCAAAATGCTGGAGCCTGGGGGAGAGCTGGGAGCCGGAGATCCTCTGGGCAGAGACAGGAAAGAGAGGCGAGTTGGGGGCAAGGAGTGACGACTGGTAAAAGGAAAGATCCCTAAGAAGTTAATGAAGTGACAGAAACTGAAAAAGGCTGGCCTAGTACTCTGAACTTCAGTCATTCATTCAATTATTCTCAGGTTCAAAATCTTGCTTCTCCATTTATGAGCTGTGAGGTGTTGGGAAAGGATTCAATCTCTCTGTGCCTCAGTTTCCTCAGCCATTACACAATAATACCCCAGGGTTTAGCTGTGAGTGTTACATGAGTTCATTGGTAAAGTTCTAAAAAGAGTGCCTGGCACGTGGCCAACAGCAAATAAATTAGGATGATGAATATGAGGGTCAGAAGGGACCTCAGGGCGGGCCGCGGTGGCTCAGCGGGCAAAGTGCTTGCCTGCTATGCCGGAGGACCTCGGTTCGATTCCCGGCCCCAGCCCATGTAACAAAAACAAAGAAACAAAATACAATAAAACAAGAAAATGTTTAAAAATGTTTCCCTTTCTTCCTTCCTTCCTTCCTTCTATCCTTCCTTCCTTCTCTCTGTCTTTCCTAAAAAAAAAAAAAAAAAGAAGGGACCTCAGAGCTCACCCAGCCCAGTGAGGCTGGTTCTGTTACCCTCATTTTACATATGAGGTGAGGAATCTAATCAAGAACACACAAGCTAGGAAGTGGCAGAATTGCAAGGAACTTCCTTGACTTTTTTTTCCCCCATAACAACTTAGTGGAGATACAATTCACATACCATTCAATTCACCCTTTAAAAATATACAACCAAAAAAAAAATATATATATATATATAACCAGTGTGTTCACAGAGCTGTGCAACCATCATCATAATCAATTTTAGAACATTGTCACCATTCCTAAAAGAAATTCTGTACCCTAAAATAGTCACCACCACCCTATGCCTCTAACTTCCCCCCACCCAGCCCCCCTGGCAACCACCAGTCTACTTTCTCTCGTCATGGATTTGTCTGTCCTGGACATGTCATATAAACGGACTCATACAAATTCTGACCTTTAATGTCTGGCTTCCTTCACGTAGCATGTTTTCAAGGTCCATCCATGTTGTTGCATGTATCAGAATGTCATTCCTTTTTGCTTTATTTTTTTTTTTTTACATGGGCAAGCACCAGGAATCAAACCCGGGTCTCCGGCATGGCAGGGCATGAACTCTGCCACTGAGCCACTGTTGCCCGCCCTGTCATTCCTTTTTATGACTGAATAAAAGTCCATTGTATGAATAGACACATTTCATTTATCCACTCATCAGTCAATGGACATTTGAATAGTTCCCACATCTTACGTATTATGAATAATTCTGCTATGAACATGGGTGTGTAAGTTTTCATGTGGACATATGTTTGCGTTTCTCTTGAGTATATACCAAGGAGTGAGTGGAATTGCTGGTTCATATACTAACTCTGTGTAACCTTTTGGAGAACTGCCAGACTGTTTTTCACAGCTGCTGCACCATTTTACATCCCCACCAGCAGTGTATGCAGGTTCCAATTTCTCCACATACTCGCTAACACCTGTTACTTTCTTTTTGATGCTAGCTGTCATAATGGATGTGCAGTGGTATCTCATCATGACTTTGAAGACACTGAGATTTCTGTGAAATGAATTATTATTTTTGAAGTTTCTGGAAAGAAGGCCTGGGACAACCAGTGTGGCAGCTGTGGGAACACTGCATGAGAAAGGGACAGATCCGCAAAGAAACCACTGTCATGATAAGAAATCAAGCCTCACCTGGCTGTGGGCGGGGCTGATGCCCAGTCCCGAGGTTCCATGAAACAGGTAGACAGCACCCCGGTTCTCCTGCTCCCCTGGGGCCCCGATGGCCACGTCCATCAGCTGGTCCCCATTCACGTCCCCCAGCACGGTCAGGGCTGCCCCAAAGCGGGCCCAGGGGTGGCCTTGCTCCCCGCGGAGAACAGCCTCACACTGCCACCGAGCCCGCTGCAGAGCAAAACCGGTGCCAGGTGCCAAGGCGGGCAACCCCTCCACCCCACCCACCCCCTCCAGCCCAGGCTCCGTCAGCCACTCACCCCCCGGGGCAAGGGACAGACGGACACCTGGCCCCCCCGCGTCTGCTCGTAGTAATGGGGGGCCCCGATGAGGACCAGGTCCGTGTTGCCATCTCTATCCACGTCCACAGAGCAGAGGGAAGCCCCGAAGTAGGAGCCGATCTGGAGGGCAGAGCCTGAAGTCACCCTGCCTGTCCCCCCAGAGCCCCCACTGGGCAGGGCTGCACCTCTCCCCAGGCCACAGGCCCTTCCCATCGCAGGCCCCCGAGCCCCTTCAGCTTCTCCCTCTCAGCTCCTGCCAGCGCCCCACCCACGTGTTCCCCCACCTCGGCTTCCTCCCCACCCAACCTGGGTCCCTGTGACTTCAGCTTTCGGCATCCATTGCCCGGATGCCTGGTTGAAGATGACCGCCTTCCCGGTGTGCTGATGGCGGGGAGCCCCCAGGACCAGGCTCTGCACCCCCTTCCAAAAGGCCAGCTCGGTGGAGTAACCTGGGGGCGGACCAGGCTTCAGGACTTAGGCTCCCATCCCCGCCCCACGCCGGGGCTCTAGCCCTCCCCTCGCAGCTCCTCCAAGCCAGCCTTCTCTCACCCAGGTAAGAGTCCTGCATGTCCGCGTTCTCCTGAGACATGTTGATGAAGGTGGAGCGCATATTTGAGGGGTACAGGAAGGCACCTCCAGACCAACTGAAGCTCCCTACAGCCCCCAGAACTGGTCCATCCTGGGAGGGGAGGATTCCAGGGCTGAGCAGGCTGGAGCAAGCAGACAGCGGATCCCACCCTGAAGTGCCAGCCACCAACTCCACACACTCATGGGACCCCCACCCAGGCCTCTGCTGCTCCATCTTCACCCTTGGCCCCCATCGCCGGCCGGACATGGACGCCCTCACTCACAGGCATGAACACAGCACTGAAGCCCTCCTGGGACAGCTCCAGTTCGAAGGAACTACTGCTCACGGACTGTGTGCCTGAGGAGAAGGCAGGACGCCCGGTTAGAGGGGGAAGGCGGGTTTGGCGGGTCCAAAAAGGACTCCTCACTTTGGGGAAGGTCTAAAGTTGACTGATACCTATGGGGAGCGGTGGGTGCTGAGACTTGGGTCTGGGTTCAAGGATGAACAGCATTTTTGGGGTGAGGGTTTCTGAAGCGAGTAGCTTCATCTCTGAAATTACCTTCAATGGCAAAGATCTTTTCCTTCAGCTGGTTTTGAATGTCCCTTAAAGCATCAAAGTTGTCCACTTGAAATATATGCTTGTAAGAGGGTGTCGATGCGATGTCATTTAATTCTTTCCTGGAATGCTCTGTTTGAAAAGCCGAGCCCACCTGTGCCCAGCAAAGCCCAACGCAATGAAAATAATGATAAATTCAACACCTACTACTTGCTGGGCATGAACATCTGCCAGTAATAGCCTCCATATTATTGCACCCCGGAACAAGTGGGACAACTGAGACCCAGAGAGCGTGAAGGAGTTAAGGCAAAAGGATTGTGGGTTCCCCAGGCTGGGATAAGCGTTACATCCTGAGGGAGCAGGAACCGAGAGAACTGGGGATTCTGTTCTTCACAGGGAAGTTCCTCTGAGGAGATGCAACAGGGAGAAGTAAGTGGTGGTGCCCACGGCTCACCCCAATCGCGTAGCGGACGATGCCGGCCATCTCTGCCATGGGGATGACGTCCCTATAGTCCAGCCTGTCGCCCATTTTCTTCCCATCGGTGATGACAATGAGGATCTTGGTGGCACCCCTGCGGGACCCACTTTGGACACTGAACAGCTGGTTTCTGTCAGGGAAGAAGAGGGAACCAGAGGGCTGTAGACAGAGCCGCGGCTCGCCCTCGCCACCTTGGTGAGAACCAGGAGGGAGACTGTTCCCTCTGGGAGAGCGCACTGGCTCGCCATTATTCCTGGAGATGAACGAGGCCCAAAGGGCTGCTTTGGGGCGGGTCCTGGGAGAAAGCAGGACTCAACTCACACGACTATCATGATGGCTGTGGCCGTGTGGGTCCACCCGCGCAGCTGGGAGACATGGGCCAACAGGCCCAGCGGGTCTGAGCTGTCCTTGAAGTCGTTGAAAGTGAAATGTGTCTGGAACTCGTCGGAAAACTGCATCAAGGAGAACTGGGACAACCGTCCGGGGGTGGGGGCTGAGACAACTTTTTCAGAAGCCTTAAGGCTCCCTCCCCTACCCCGGCCCTGCCCCTCCCGACCCCTCCCCCCCCGACCCCTCCCCCCCCCCCACACCACCCCTCCCTCCCGGGCTCCGCCCCGTCAGCGCCGCCCCCGCCTAGCTCGGCGCCCCCCGGCCCAGCACTGCCCTGCAGAATCTCTTCCTCCCACAGGCCCTGCCGGCTCACCTGGGTGCTGGGCCTCTGGAACTGGCTCATCACAGCCTTCACGAAGTTGATCATCGTGACAAAATCTGAGTGAGAGATGCTTCCCGAGCCGTCAATCAGGAATACAATGTCCTGCTCCTGCCTTGGGCACCCTGGGGAAGGAGGTGGCTCCGGTCCTCCGAGGGACACTTCTCGGAGCCCAGGACCTCAGCCTCCTGGCCACAGAACTCACTCCTCTCACCTCTTCCCTGCCCACTCCCCCACCCCCCAACCTCCCCACCCTCCCACCCCCCCACCCCCCCACCCCCCCACCCCCGCACCTCCCTACACACCCCACACCCCCACACCCAGGTCCTTTCCGGGTTAGGGGCAATGCATCCCTAGGCCCTGCCTGGAATAGGGCCTCAGGCTCCTACAGCTATGAAAGTTCCCCCAGTCCCAGGGTAAACAGCTGAGAGCTTCCTCCCACTTCTGCTGCCCTCGCCTCCCCTTAAGCCCTACCCCACCTCCACCGCCATTGCCCCACAAGCCAGCAAGGAAGGAGCCCTGCTCTGGCTGCTGGCCAGCATCAGTGCTCATCCGTCAGTGCCAAACAGTACTCTTGATCAATATTTTTTAGGTCACCCCTTGGCACCGCCACAGGTTGGCCCTGTCCGGTTCTCAGCTTAAATACCAGCCCCCTTCCTCCCCACTCCTGGGTGAAAGCAGAATCTTCTCAGAAGAGAAGTTCCCCCAATTCATGGGGGGGAGATCCAGTTTTAGCTGCCGGCTTCCTCTTTCTACCCTAGTGAGAGGGTGTCCCGGGGACGGGGGGCTACCACGGGCTGGGTCTGAAAAGCTCAGTGCTCCCCTTCTTTGTCCCCTCCCCATTATCAAAGGGAAGCCAGGCGCTGTGCCCCAGCCTGCACCAACATGCGCCCACACCCTCACACCCTTTTCCAGCCCACTGCACAAATCATCAACTACACCCAGTGTGCATCAGGTCAAAATGAATCCCCTTCTCTCTAAAATTGATAGCAGCTGGCACCTCATGAGCCCTTGTCACACGCCAGGCTCTCTGCTGACCCCTGGCCTTTCATTTGTTTTGTTCTCGCGGGGTCGGTGTGTGATTACCCCCCATCGGATAGACAAAGAAACCAAGCTCAGATGGGGTCCGGTCCAGGAAAAGTCCCACAGCACGATGGTGATGGGGCCGGATGGAAGAGCAGGCAGAGGCTCCCTTGCCCAGGAACACTGCCCCATCCAGGAAACATTTTTTTCCCCCAGATCACCTCTTATCCATTCTGGCAAGAGTGTCTCTGGCCCCACTACCCCCCTTCCTCCCCCAGCCAGAGGCGTGTGGCCTCCTTGCAGGACCCAGGGGCCACCCACACTCACCTTGCAGGGCAGCCGGGAGCCTCCGGGCCTGCTGGGAGGGGGAGGTCAGCAGGAAGCAGAGGCCAGTCAGGTGCATGCTCTCCCTGCAGGCCTGGTGCACGGTGGGGCCACAGGCCTGGGGACAGAGGGCAGCCGTGAGAGAGGCTGCCCCTGCTCCTTCCCACCTTCCCACTCCAGCAACTGCCCTTTCCCCAAGACCTCCAGCCCTAGCACCCTCGCCTCAAGACCCTCCTGTGACCCAGGACAACTCACCAGCAGCCGGGAGGGGTTGGTAGTGGATGCCAAAGACAGGCCCAGGGACATGTTCACAGCCTCTGGGGGCACTGAGGGGACAGTCATGTACATAGGATCACATCAGGGGGCATGAGGGGGGTAAGAGCTGGGCTGGGGTCAACCTGACCCTGGGGGGGACAAAGAGAGCTGACAGGTAAAAGGGGTCTTCCAGGTACTGCAGTCAAGGGGAGGGTTTTCTGACGGAAGAGGGACCTCCAGGGGGTCAGGAAGCCTGGCAGAGGGTGAGGGGTCTCCAGACAGCACGGAGGCCAGGGAGCAGGACACCTAGCCCCCTGCCCCTTCCACAGACACCATCCCCATAACCCGGGAATGCACAGCAAGTGGAGTCCAGGTGAGTATACAAGTGGGTCCCTCAACTTCAGGACCCAAGGGACTCACCCTGCAGGAGGATGGGCTTACAGTTGTCCGTGCTGTAGTCGCACTGGTAGAGGCCACCCGATTGGTTGGCAGCCTTGATCTCCTGGGGGGCTCCAACCACCACCCTGCGGGGAGACAGGGAATATTTGCAGTTGAGTGTGGATGCTGGAGCCTCAGTTTGCTTGTCTGTGAAACAGAGATGAATTCCACATGGGGAGGAATTTTTGCCTGCCTTATCGTCTGCCGTATGCCCAGCTCCTGAGACACTGCCAAACATATAGTAGGTGCTCAATAAATATTTGTTGAATGACTGGTTTGTACCACATTAAGAGGCTGATGAGAGGATTGAATGAGCATCTACAAGGAACGTGCTTGACACAGTACCCTCAATAAACGTTAACTGTGATGATAGTGATGGCAAGACAACTCCTACTTTCAGTCCAGGTATTTGTGAGCTTGGTGGAGCTGTCACCCCAAAGAGAAAGAAGACCGTTTGTGAATGAAGGGAGGGGCTAGGGAGGGAGAGGACCCTTGGGCAGGGAGAGGGGTTGATCAGGGCCAGGGGCAGTCATTCCCCTGTCCTCACCAGGAGCTGGCATACTGGACCACACTGTGTCCAAACCCAGCACTGTCCATGCGGAAGGTTGTTGGCTGGTCCGTGTCCAAGTTGAAGCAGTGAGAAGCTACAGCTGGAGAAGAGGCAGAAGGAGAGGCTTCGGAGAAGTGTCTTTCTCCTGCTTCAGCACCCCTGGCTGCATCTCCCAGGCCCCCAGGTCTCCCTCCCTCTCCTCTCAGACCAATGCCACAAAGTCTCCTGGTTTTCTGAACAAGTAGGGTACAGCCTCCCTCAGAGTTGCAGAGCTGCTTCTCACCCACTGATCTGCTATCAAGTTTCAGTTCCCCCATTTCTGTAGAGCAACATGAAGCTCTGAAGACTTCCTTCACCATCACTACTCCTGAGGGAGAGTCTAAGAACACTTTGGAGGGAGCAGAGGCTTTACTTGAATCTGCCCACTTTAGAAATCTCTTGTCCAGGCAGCAGTCTCTCTTCTGGCTTCTCTTGAACTTCCCCCAAATGCATTTACTCTGTATCTTCTCCCTGCACAGATTCAGCCTCCCCTAATGACTGAGCCCAAAATGCATATCTTCTAATCCCTCTCTGACTGTACCCTGATACACCAGCCAGACCCCACAATATGAGACCCTGGCACACCTGAACCCCAAAAGCCTACCATCCCTTCTTTGGGGCCCCAGCTCACCCATCAGTAGGACGAAGGTTGTGCTGGTCATGACTGGAAGATCAGAGAAGGGATTCTGTGCTCCAAGGCTGCTGCGGAAACAGCTGGACCAAGATACTGAGGAAGCAAATGAGCAGAGAGGTGGTCAGGAGGCCAGGGGCAGGGAGGGAAGTTGTCGATATGACTCAGGGGTTGAGGGCGGAAGATGCCACCAAAGTGAGCAGAGAAGGGGCCTGGTCAGCCCACACTCTCTCACTGAGGGAGAATTTCTAAGCAGAAATGACCCTGCTTGCTTCTCTTCTCCCGCCTTTCTAGGCTTGGGTGATTACAAATCCCCTGGCCCGCCCTGCCCCACCCCTCCCAAGTTCCCTCTTTCGACAGGAGGAAGACTTCTCTTGACCTTGAAACTTCAGTCAGCCTGGGGTGGGGTCAGACACTAATTGAGACGCTGATGGGAACCTTCCACTTCTGACCTTGAAACCTTGGGCCAAGGAGGGATTTGGTCCCTAGGAGGAGCATAGAGTGTGTATTCGTTCATTCATTCATTCATTCATTCATCACGTATTCAATTTGAAACCGATAATGCAAGCACTTTGCTAGGTGGGTGAGAAAACATACAGCCATAGCCCTTGGGTCAGTGGAAAAGACTAATGTATAAACCCCAAGATCATTGCTACATGACAAGCCCACAGGGTGCCTAGACCCCTCTGGGGATGTGGGTTTCTGAGAAGGCTTCCTGGACAAGGTGGCAGTCTAGGTGAATCTTGAAGGCAGCCAAAGTCTGGAAACTGCAGGGGAACATGTTCAGATGGGGTAGCTGAGTGTGGAAGAGGCATGAGAGAGGAAGACCCATTACTGTAACTCTGAGGTCGGTGATGGGAACCAGACAGGAGAGGGGAAGTGGTAAGAGATGAGGGCAAGACAGTGGAGAAGGATGGGAAGGAAAAGCAGACACCTGGCCCTTGGGTAATTTTATTTTATCCCAAGGGCATAGGACAGCATTAAAGGGCATTAACAGAGGAGAATCAAATTGAATTTACATTTTAGAAAGCCAGGCTGTGTGGGCATGGTTTAGTTAGGAACAAGCCAGAAACAAATCAGTCAGAAGGAAGATGATAGGGGCTTCTGGAGTGGACTAGTGATAATAGGGATTGGAGAGAACTTGGGAAATAGAATCAAAAGGACTGGGGGCTGATTATTCACTAAGAAAGAGGATGGAGTTGATGGCCCCTGAGCCAGAGAGCACTGGAGGTGGAAAAGGGTAGTGGGTAAGGCCAATTTTGGTTTTGAAAATAACCAAAATGTAGTATTTAAGCCCTTGAACTCTTTTACCTGCTCGAGATCTCAGTTTCTTCATCTATAAAGTGGGGATAATAACAAAAGTATCCACCTTTGGTGTGGCCGGGAAGGCTCAGTTAAAAAATGCAAAATGCTTAGAAGAATGTGGTGCAAAGAATAAGAGATTTTATTATTGACTGTTATCATTATTGTACTATGATGACTATCATGTTGCATATGAGAGGCATGTGGTCCCCCAGTGGTAATGTCCATGGGTGCATGGGTTTGGATCTCAGGACAAAAGTCCGTGCTGGAGGCAAGTGTTGGAACCATCAGCAAAAGTGCTAGATGATATTCTGGTGAGAGTGTGACAAGGAGGAAAATGATGGGTTTGGGACAGATCCCTGGGAAACACCAATGCTGGAGGCATGAAAATTGAGGAGTCATCCGAGAGAGAAGGAAACCCAGGAAGGAGAAGGGCATCATAGAAAGGCAGGCTGGAGAAAAGGAGTGTGAACAGTGTCATGAGCTAGTCAGATGTCGAGTGAGGTAAGCAGTGGGGGAAATACCCAGATATAACAATAGAGGCCATACTGGAGAGGGTTATCCAGGGCTCCCAGGAGGCCGGAGTGGCCTGAGGAGGGGTTGAGGGTGAAGAAGTTCAGAGCAGCAGCATCTGGAGAGGAGGAGCCACAAGGATATTTCGGCACAATATGGATGGAGAAAGCGTCCTGGAATACTGAGGCAATGGAAGAGAGAGTAGAGAGTTGACTTCCAATTGGGGAAGAGATGTCAGAAAAACTCAACAAGTAGGAAGGAGAAGTGGTCTCGTGGCCCAGATTCTGGAGAGGATGAAAGACGAACAGGAAATGACTCAGAGAAGGGGACTGGGAGACTCAAAGTTTGTCTTATGGCCAAGGATGAGTGCCAGAGAAGCCTCCATTCTTCAAAAACTCCAGGAATCCTTGCCTTTTCATTGATCTCTTTCCCTGGTCTTGGGTTCTACCTTTAGTGGATGAGGGAGGAGACAAAAACACTGGATGAAGTTTGCCTCATCCTGGTCAAGATGGAGGAGTGAGATGCTTCAGGGCTTTCCCCCTATGGAAGCCTCAAACAACCATCAAGAATTGATAGAAATGTCTTTCTGAACATTCCCCAGGAAAGGATTACAGTAAAAGAGCAGGTGCCAAATCAAGAGCTGTAGTAACAGATCAAGATCATAGTAACAGAAATTTAAAATTTCCTAGAGGGATTCAACAGCAGATGGAAGCTGGCAGAAGAAAGAATCAGTGAGGTTGAAGATAAGACGACTGAAATCATTGGTCTGATGAACAGAAAAGGAGAGAATAAGAAAAGTGAGCAAAGCCTGAGGAACCTGTGGGACACCATCGAGCATACTAATATATGCATTGTGGTAGTCCTAGAAGGAGAAGAAAGAGGAAAGGGACACAGAATATTCAAGGAAATAAAGGCTGAAAACATCCCAAATTTAACTGAACACATGAGTACATACATCCAAGAAGCTCAATGAACCCCAAACAGGATAAACGCAAATGAGCCCATACCACAGCATAGTATAATCAAACTGTCAAATGCCAAAAATAAAGACAGCATTCTGAAAGCCGCAAGAAAGAAGTAATGTGTCACATACAAGGGAGCCTCAATAAGATTAAATGTCAGTTTCTCATTGGAAACCATGGAGGCAAGAAGGCAGAGGGATGGCATATTTAAAGTGCTGGAAGCAAAATTCGCCAATCAAGAATTCTATATCCAGCAAAAATGTCTTTCAAAAATGGGGGCGATCTCAAGAGAAGACTGGCTTTGGCTTTGGTGAGCTGAGAGTTTTTCTGCCTCCAGTAATATCTATTGCCTGTTCTGATTTCAACAGATCTTACACACCTACCACAGAAACATGGATTCAGATGCCCTGCAAGCCTTCTGGAATGAACTCACCTGCTCCATCTGCATGAACTATTTCATAGATCCTGTCACCATGGACTGTGGCCTCAGCTTTTGCAGACCCTGTCTCTGCTTCTGCTAGGAGGACACCCAAACCCCTACCCAGGGTCCTGAGTGCAGCGAAACATCTCAGGAACTAGAATTCAAAAGCAATATTGTCCTGAAGAAGCTGGCTTTCCTTGCCAGAAAAGTCAGGCCTTGCCATGAGCAGAGCTATGAGATGCAAATCTGTGGGACCCACAAGGAGACAAAGGAGCTCTTCTGTGAGGCTGACGAGGACCTGCTCTGTGAGCTCTGCTCTAAGTCCCCAGACCATGTGGTCACTGCCACAGACCAGTGGAATGGGCTGCTGAGAAATACAGGGAGAAACTTTTAAAGAAAATGGGCTGTTAATGGAAAACAACTAAAACAATCTAACTAATGAAACTGACAAAACCAAGGAAGTAACGGGTCATGTCATCTGAAAGAGGGTGATGATCAAGGCTCAATACCAGATGATGCATCTTTTTCTCTATGGGGAGGAGCAACTCCATCTGCAGAGACTGGAGAGGGAATTAGAGGGAATTTTCCAACAACTCAAGGACAGTGAAGCCAGAATGACCAAACAAATAGAAAACCTCAGAGAAATGTACGGAGAGCTAGCTGAGACCTGCCACAAGTCTGACTCAGAGCTGCTCCAGGACTCGGGAAACACTGGAAAGGGTGCAGATGCAAGAGCTACAGCCAGCGCTCCCCTTCCTCCCTCCACAGCACATCCCGGGGGTCCTCAGATGCTGATGGGCTTCATTCAGAGCGCGTTCAGCTCAGTCCTAAACTACTGACAGGGGAGGGAACTTTGAAGATGGCCGAGCTGTGTGCCCCTTACTGGGAGGAGGGCTGACGGACAGAGCCAGAATCACCAGAATTGGACTGTATCTGCCATCTGAATTGGAAATGTAATGCCATGCTGTCAGCTTAAGAATTTTCTTAGCTGTGCATATTTGGATTTCCCATTTATTGCTACATGTTTAAAATGTTCAGGCATGGTTTATAAGTCAATAAACCCTATATCATAAAAAAAAATATTGGGGGAGAGATTAAGACATTCCTGGATCAACGAAAGTTGAAGGAGTTCACCATGAGGCCAGCCCCAAAGGGATGCCAAAAAGAGTTCTGTAGGTTGAAAAGAAAGGACAATAGCCAATAGACCAAAGGCACAAGAAGGAACAAAGATCTTTAGTGAGGGTAAATGCATGAGTAAACATAAATTCCAGTATTAATGTATTTTTTGGTTTGTAACACCTCTTTGTACTTCCTACGGGGTCTAAAAGGCAAATGCATAAAGTGTAATGATAAATCTCTGCTTTCAGATTCATAATGTGTGAACGTGTAATTTATGATAAGAACTACATAAAGGTGGGGGACAGAAGGTATGAGAACTTGGTTTATATATGCTATTGAAATTAAGTTGATATCAAAGCAAATGAGGTTATTATGGTTATAGGATGTTAAATTTAAGCTCCGTGGTAACCACTAAGAAAATGTCAGAGAATATGTAAACTCACAAATATAAAGTAGAGTACAGGTTATCAGGGTTGGAGGGCAGGGTCAATGAGCAGTTAATGCAAATGAGTTTAGAGTTTCTGCTCTCAAATGTTCAGAAACTGATAGATACATAGATAAAGGAGAGAGAGAAAAATTATACGGCAATAGTGGCAGAGGTAGGCATCTGGGAAGGTGGGGATATGTTGGAGTTCTCTGTATGGATTTGTATTCTTTTTACAACTGTCCTGTAAGTTTGAATTTTTTTCAAAATAAAAAGTTAAAAATGACTTACAATGAGATACCACTTCATACCTCTAAGATGGCTATTTTTTTTTTTTAATGCAAAATAACTAGTTGGCGAAGATGTGGAGAAAATGGAAGCTTTGTTGGTGGAAATGTATAAATGATGCTGCAAAAGTTAAACATAATTGGAGTGGTTTGGAGGGAAGTTCCTGAAACTGTTGAACTGTGTTCCAGTAGCCTTGATTCTTGAAGACGATGGTATAAAGACACAACTTTTACAATATGATGGTATGATTGTGAAAACCTTGTGTCTGATGTTCTTTTATCCAGCATGTGGACAGGTGAGTAAAAAAAATATGGATTAAAAAAATAAATAAATAATAGGAGGGACAAAGGGTGAATTAAATTGTGTAGATGGAAATACTAATGGTCAATGAGAAGGAGAGATAAGGGGTATGGTATGTATGATTTTTTTTCCTTTTTCTTTTCATTTCTTTTTCTAAAGAAATGTTCTAAAAAGTGATCATGGAGATGAATACACAACTATGTGATGGTATTGTGAGCCACTGATTATACACAATGTATGGAATGTATGTGTGTGAAGATTTGTCAATAAAATTTTTTTAAGTTAAACATAGAATTACCACATGACTCAGCAATATATCCAAAGAAGTTGAAAACAGGGTCTCAAACAGATACTTTTACATCAGTGTTCACAGTGGAATTATTTACAATAGCCAAAAGGTGGAAACACCCACATGTCTATACACAGATGAATGGATAAACAAAATGTGGTGTATACATATGATGGACTACTATTCAGCCCTAAAAAGGAATGAAGTCCTGATACCCACTACAACATGGACGAACCTTAAAAACATTATGCTAAGTGAAAGAAGCCAGACATGAAGGCTTATGTTGCATTATCTCACTTATATGAAATGTCTTGATAAAAAAATTCAGAGACAAAAAGTAGATAAACGTGTGTGTGCATTACCACAATAAATTTGTTAAAATAGACAAACAGGAAAAGATCCCAACGCTTAAGGAGGTAACACCCTAAAAGGGAAAACAGAACACTCTGAATCAGAAGTTTTATTAGACAGCAGAACGACCCAAAGAAGGAAATGATGAGCTATGCTTTGATGAGTCTCAGGAGATGCTTGGAAAAAAAAATCACCAGGTGTTGGGGTAGGTACTCTAGGCTTCTGCAAAATAGGAACTGTCTCCTTCTAACCTTTTCATCCCCAGCACTCAGCAAAATGCCTGACACAAACACAATAAATACTTGTATGAAAGAAGTCAATGAATGACACAGCATTACCTCAGCAAAGGAAGGAATTTCTGTACAAAGGACCCAATATCCCCAATCTCAGTCACTGCTGCAGCTCAGTTACATGCCTAGGAAATAGCATTTTCTACTTTTGATTGCTACATTGATATAAGCTGAGGGCAAGGGGTTGTGTTTAGCATTCTTTCCCAGTGAAGAATAAAAGAGAACACTTTCTAGATGAGCACTCACTAAGGGCAGACACTGTGTCTCACTTCTCCTTGTCATTCCAAGGATAAGCTTAGATCTAGAGTAGACACACCCAGGGGCTGTGTATGGAGGGGAGGGTGGATGGGTGGCAAATGGATGGGTGGATGGGCGGGGGACAGGTGTGTGGGTGGGTGGTGAATGGATGAATGGGCAGGTGGGTGGGCAGGTGGGTGGACAGTGGGTGGGTGGATGCGTGGGCAGGTTGGAGGCTGGATGGATGGATGGGTGGATGGATGGGTGGAAGGAGAGTCGGCAAAGATTTGAAGTTGAATGGGCAAGAACTCAGCCCAGCCCAGCCTGGGGCCCATTCCATAGTTGCATAAATCAGAAACCCACCCTGGAACAAGGCTAAGAGGATGAAGGTCCTCTCTGGGAGGTAAACTAAGTCGAACTGGGTCTGATTTAGGATAAATAAATGAATTTAGAATTTGTTTAGCTTGAGTAGAAGGTTGCCAGAAACGGGTCAAGCAGAGGAAGGGAGAGACACCTTAGAGAACTTTGCGAAGGCATACTTAGCGCCACCTGGTGGACAAGGGTAGTACTGTGGTGACCTGCCAAGGGAAGAGGGAGGAATTGGAGACGTCTGAAGCTGGCTCACATCCATTACCGGCACCCACTCATTCGAGCCTCACCCACTCATTCGAGCCTCGCCCAACTCCTCTGAGACAGCTGAAGGGTGATCTTTGCTCAGACTCTGCGGGTGGCAAGTGATTTCGCCAAATGTGGAAGAATATAGTTTACTTAATTCATACTTCAATTCAGTTAAACAGAGATGGAGGAGGAAAGGGGAAACGAGTCACTGGGAAATAGGGAATATAAGAGAGAGGGAATGGGGGATAGTAGAAAAGAGGGGGGTCTGAACACGGGCCTGGGGGTGAGTCTGAGGTGTGGGTGACAGCCCTTATCACATTCTAGGTTTCCCTTGGGAACAGCCCTCCCTTCCATTTGAAAGCCCCATGGTGCCTCCCTGAATTCTCAGCCTCGGAGGTGGGGGGTGGGAGGATCCCCAGAGAGAGGTGGGTGGGCTGGAGCTACAGGATGGGCTGGGGGTACAGGAAGTCTTCATGACTGGGCAAATTGAGATAACCTCACCAATTTTCAGTATCCTCCTTTGCAAAATGGAAACAATAATATCCTCTTTGCCCAGCAGTTGGGAAGGATGTAAAGAAAACTGGGTTGGCCTTAAGCATAGGACTCACCCAACCCTGCTTAGCAAGAGCCTGGCCAGGACATGCCCTCTCAACAACGCACGGGACTGGTGGAACAGTTGCATGTGAATTGCAATATTTAGGCTGAAAGGCCCATAAATTGAAAAATACTGCAGCTTTTGCCTACCCCACCCTCAATGTGCAATTCAAAATACAAAGAATTCTAAATTTAAAAGTAAGTGCAACTCAACAATAAAAAGGCAAACCACCCAACGACAAAATGGGCAAAAGACATGAACAGGCATTTTTGCAAAGAGAAAATGCAAATGGCTAAAAAGCACATGAAAAGATGCTCAATTTCACCAGTTATTAGGGAAATGCAAATCAAAACCCCAATGAGATATCATCTCATACCTATAAGAATGGCCTCTATTAAACAAACAGGAAACTACAGTGATGGACAGGATATGGCAAAATTGGAACACTTATTCACTGCTAGTGGGAACGTAAAACAGTTCAGCCGCTGTGGAGAATGGGATGGCAGTTCTTCTGAAAACTAAGTATAGAATTGCCCTCTGATATGGCAATCCCACTATTCAGTACAACTGAAAGCAGGGATGGAACAGGCACTTGTGCACCAATGTTCATAGCAGGATTATTCAAAACTGCAAAAAGATGGAAACAATCCAAGGGTCTATCAACCAAGGAGTAGAGAAGCAAAATGTGGTATACACATGCCATGGAATATTACGCAGCAGTAAAAAGGAAAGAAGTCCTGAAGCACAAACTACATGGATGAACCTTGAGGACATTATGTTGAGTGAAATAAGTCAGACACAAAAGGACAAATATCATATGCTCTCACTAGTATGAACTAATTGTACTATGTCAACTCATGGACATAGAAGCTAGAATATGGGTTACCAGGAGAGAGAATGAGGCTAGAGAATGGGGAGTGGATGTGCAGAATTTTTAGCTAGGTTGAATTTGAATGAGTGGAAATGGACAGAGGTTGCAGTAGCACCTCTTATTATTATTAATTAGTGTGGTGTCTACCCTTATACTATTGTGAGTATAATTAACAGTGCTGACTTATGTGTAAATGTGGTTGACAGGGAAAGTTTCTAAGGTCATATAGGTCACCCGAAGGGAAGCCAGAGGTTAAAACATGGGACTGTATGAAACAGTGAATCTCGTGGTGGACGATAACCATGCTTAACCATACAAACATAGAAAGTGTCCTCCATGACCTAGAATAAATGTACGACACTGTTGCAAGGAGTTGATGATAGAGTGGTATGTGGGGAAAATGTACCTATTGCAAACAGACTGTAGTTAACAGTAATAAGTTAATATTCTTAACTTATTAACTCATTAACAGTAACAAATGAACCACTGCAATGCTAGGGATCAATGATAAGGGATAAGGTATGGGATATTTGGGGTTTTCTCTCTTTTTTTTTTCCCTTAGGGTAATGGAAATGTTCTAAAATTGATGTATCCACAACTATGTGATGATACCGTGAGCCAGTGATTACATATGTTGGACGGATTATTTGGCATGTGGATGTATCTCAAAAATTTTTTAAAGTAAGTGTAAGTCCAAAGCCACAACGTTCTGGTTTTCTTTGCATTGACTACTTTGACTTCTTTGGAAAGGTTACATCCTTTCCCCCTCTCCAAATATTTTTTCTTCATTTTGTTCGTGCCCCAAGTTTGACGGGACTGAAACACAGAGCACGGTTTTCCCAGCATAGGAATCCTGAGCGCCCCTTTGTGCTCTACTGTCAGCCTCCCTGAGGACTCAACGTGAGCTGGGGCAGGGAGCCTGGGTTTAAGCAAATGGGGAGAATAAAATGGTGAATTGTTATAGATTCTTGAGCAGGGAGGCAGCATCCCCAGGAAAGCATCCCAGCACCTTTAACCCCATGCCCCTGGGTACCCACAACCCTTTTCCAAGTTTGTACAAGATTTGGCTTTCATAAAAATGCTGCCAGTTCCCTGGTGGGAGGGAAAAAACACAGAAAAAAAAGATAATTAGATTCCTGACAATGCAGAGGAAGTGAGTTTCCTTGATATTACTGCAAGATAAGCTTCATTCGTTCATTCATTCAACAAAAATCTGCTGAGCACTTATTCTGTTCCAGACACAGTTCCAAGCACCAGAGATACCACAGGGGAGAAAAGCAGACAATCCCTGCTCTCAGAGGCCTGACGTTGCAGCCAGGACAAGGAAGCAAGCCAGGGCAAGAACATTCTGTCTGACAGTGATAAGAGCTGTAAAGCTGGAAAAATCAAGTCAATGGGCCAAAGAATGAAAGGGGCGGGGCATTATTTAGAATGGCAATTGCTTTCGGTCTGGTTTCTAGAAGCAGAGTCTGAGATGGGAATTTGAGGATACATGATTTGTTGAAAGCTGCTCTTGGGAGTAGAAGGTGCGTGGCCTGCTAAGGGAAGCAAAGAGAAAAGCTCAGCGAGAGTGAAGTTTCTCCTGGGGTCTCGCTTCGGCAGGATCCCTTGGGGAGCTTTGGAGCATAAATGCACCACAGAACGGTCCCGCCTGGAGGCCAGGGTCTGGCCTTTGCTGCTATATGTCTCAGCTCTTGCCCGGGGAAGAGTCTCCAGAGAAGGGGCCAGTCGAGAGGTGTCAGCAGCCAAAACAGCACCTGAGGAGTTGGTGGTAGCCCTGTAGAGGAGCTCTGCAGGGGCACCGACAGCATCTGGTGACTGTAGAATAGTTCGATTTAATC
This sequence comes from Tamandua tetradactyla, assembly GCF_023851605.1. Classification (NCBI taxonomy): domain Eukaryota; kingdom Metazoa; phylum Chordata; class Mammalia; order Pilosa; family Myrmecophagidae; genus Tamandua; species Tamandua tetradactyla. The sequence goes on from NC_135349.1 coordinate 23,225,458, forward strand.
TTTTTAGGGCAAAAGAAAGGAGAAAGGGGGTCCCAGGAAGGGGGAGTGAGAGCACAGAACAGTGCAGATCCCCAGTATTTAAGGGATGGTGTGGACCAGAAGGGCTATGCCTGGGAAGGGCTGGATGGAGACGGCTGGGTGAATCGGAGAAGGGGGTAAGGCAGGCCAGGCACTGGGCATCTGCCCCTCGGGTTTGGCTGCTCTTCTCAGCAGGCAGAACCCACAGCCCCAGGCACTCATTTGTTCCCTGAGCCCAGCCCACTGTGGGGCCTGGTACTAGAAGAGGCAGCAGGGAAGGCGAGGCAGATAAGGGAAATTATCTCAGCGACTGTTCTATTAAGTCTGTATCAAAATGGCAATGCCCTCAGAGGAAGTGGAAAGGAAATTGCTTTAGTTATCACAGCGGCTGGGCCAGGCACCCATGCGGGAGCAAAAAGAGAATGGGGAGCTGGAAAACCCAAGATTCATTCTTTCATTCATTCATTCATCCACACAGCACATATTCAGAAATTGCTGTTACATGTTCCAGCTCCCATCCTGGGGTCTAGGGATGAAACGGGGGGTTCCTGCCCTCAGGGAACATACCGTCTCCAGGGATAGAAACTTGGATTACTATGGCAACGCATAAGCGGTGAAAGTGCTCTAAGCTGGGGAGCCAGGAGACCAGGAGAAAGTGACACCTAAGCTGAGCCAAGGGGTAGGGGAAGGAGAGGAAGTGAGAGAGGGTACAGCGCAGGCAAAGGAGCACAATTAGGGGAACCACACGTCCTGGCCTGTCTCAGACAGGCCATGTTTTAGCCTGATGTCCAGGGTCGTTATTAATTGTCCCCTCTCTCACTTTCAAAAGGGTCCTGATTGGTCACCCTCAGTTTCGTGCATTTGAGAAACATGAAATGGAGAGAAAGAACTGGGAACTGGGTGTGGGAGGCAGAAGTAAGCAGGGCTGGGTCACCCAGGGCCTGTAAAAATAAAATTAAGTTTAGCTTTTATGTAAAATGGTTCAAGATGAGAGAAACAAAAGTCACTGAACAAAGGGCTGCAAAACAGCTCAGTTTGGTCTTGCAGGCAGGGAAAGGAGAGAGCCTCTGATGCAAGCCTAGAATGGCACCAAATCCTTATATAGGTAAAAATAACTTTAAGTAACGGTCAGGGTCACTGAAATGTAAAGCATAACCAAAAGCAGCCACCTTTGGTGGAAAATTTAGATTAGACTATAGGCTGAACCTCTGGAGTATCCAATCTGTGGGGAAACAGGCGAGGGACCTGCATGCTAGGCTTAGGATATCAAATCTGTGCCATTCTATCACTTGCCACGCCAGCCACCACATTTTGGTTGAGCGCCCATTCTTGCAAGTTCATGAATAAATTCTTTTCTTCTCCACCATCAGGTGAGCATTTATTCTCTTACAGGTACGGCTCCCTTTCTAACAGAGCTCAAAGGTCGGAGGCTGTGGGGATGGGCGGAGACCTGGATCACTGCATCCCACCCCACAGGGCAGCCTCGCTCCGCTGCAGCCTCAACTTACCAAACATTCAGTTTATCAAGAGAAGCCAGAAGTCTGGATTTCTCCCCGAAATCTCTCAATTTTAAAATGCCAGCCACTAGTCAAAAATAAACAAGGAAATAAAACCATGTGGGCCAAATGAAACCAAGCCAAGGGCCGGGTTTGCCCCAAGGGTGGCCAGTTTGAAATCCCTTTCCTACAGTATAAGTGGTGAAGAGCCAAAGATTTCCCAAAAAAAAAAGCCCTTTGGCTGTCCCCTGAGAATGGAAACTCCACACCAGCAGGACACAAGTCTCTGGAGACTCTCTTGAGAGAAAGAGGGGGAAACACCGCTCTAGGACCTTCAGTCTAAAGGGGAAACCGGTCATTCTGACTACAGGAGGGATGGAAGAAGGGCACGGCCGTCCCCGTGGTGCTCTCGGAGAGACAGAACTGCCGTCCTTGCTCACCTACTTGCAGTTTGGAAGGGAGCAAGGAAGACAAAAAAACCTGACCACCCACAGGATGGATGAGGGGGCTTCTCAAAGCGCCTCCGTTTTGGTCATCATGCATGGAAAGAGACTGAGATTGGAGGGCTAGGAGTGGGGGCGGGGGCGGGCAGTGCCTTCAGGCTTTACCAGGAGTTCAGGTTCTTGGACCAAGTAGGGAATGGAACCCTTGGGAAGGTCATGGTATTAGTTATAAGCCAGAGGCAGCTGCTTGTAATAGAGGCTCAAAATAATGATGAAGACATCTCTCTTTCCCATAACAGTCAGAGAATAAGCTGTCCTGGGCTAATGTGGCAGTTCTCCAGAGTCAGGACCTCCAGACCCTTTCTGCTGCATTGCTCTGGCATCCTTAGGAATTGCAACCCAAGATGGCGCACCACCACGTTGGCATTCCAGCCAGGGAAGGAGGAAGGGCAGCCTTTCAACGGTTTGCCTCCTTATCACCAGAGGGTTATAGTCCTGTTTGTTAATGACCCTGTGGCAATGATAGGGTAATTTACCATCCAAAATGATTTACTTTTCTAATCCATCATAAAGCTCTTATCTGGCTAAATTCAACACAAGCTTTCAATTCAAAGATGTTTCCATGGACTCTGCACTTGCAGCATTTAACTGCCCACCCATGAGCAAATAAATAACTAGGGGTAGATAGAACACTTTCTGGATCAGATAAGGATTTCTGGAGATAGAGAAGATTTTGCCCTTTCAACTTAAGGAAGAAGAAATTATTATTGCAGTTGTTTTTAATAACAATTTTTATTTTTAAGTAATGAGAGGAAATTGCCTAGAATTGACTAAAGGTGATCAAGACTTGTGACACCCTCGAAGTTACCAAAGGCCACTGTCCCGTTAAATATCCTTCGATAGCGTCTTACCCCACTTTCAATAAAATTGAACCTTCTCATCTGGCTGGTAATGCACATAGGCCCAAGCTCCTGTCCCCATCCAGGCCTCAAACAGCGTTACCCTCCACCCCAAACACTTCTGCCCCTACTTGAATTGGGTGTGACCTCCCCTGGGGAGCCTTCCCTCAACTCCTGAAACAGGACTAAGCCCTCCCTCCTGTCACACGTGAAACAGGCGTCCATCTAAATCGCGATGACCTTGTACAGGGATGAACAACAGTCATAAGTCAGCAATTTCACAGGGTTCAACCTGGTATTACAATACCTAAATAACAGCCACTCTCTCTCCTGCCCCTGCCCCAAGCTCGCTACCGTTCCTCCAAGCACATTGGAAAGAGGAAAGCTTCCGGGCCAGACTGAGCCAAGTTTGAATCCTAGCTCCATCCCTCTTCTCTGCCATGCAACCTCGGGCAACTGGTATAGCTCCCAGAGCTTCAGCTTCCTCAGATGTGAAATTCAGATAATAACAAACAGCAAGTGGCAACCACACAAGGACCGGTGTGAGAAGCAGCAAGGAACATGCCGAGGCTGTGGCAAAGATCTGAGAGGCAGGCGCTAGCTTGCAGCGCTGGCGTGAGGTGAGCGTGTTCCCTCCAAGGAGGAAGGGCTACCTGGAAACAGCTCTCAGAACTTTGGGCGCACAGACCCCTTGCGACCAGCCATAGTCTCCTGGGCTCTGTCATTTCCACGGGACAGAGCTGCAATTCTCTCTCTGGCCACCAGATGCCGCTATAACCACAGTCCTCAACCAACAACACGGTGGAAACGGGGTTTAAATACTCCAAGTTCTTCTTCCCTCAGGAGTTATCGCCAAGCTGCGCGATGGGCAGTGTCTCTTAGATCCCCTCAATGGGCTTCGGCTCCAGGGGCTCCACGGTGGTGACTGTGTGGTGAACACACCCCTCATTAGCCGCCCTCCCTTCTCCAGCTCATCCCTCGCCCTTGGTGGCATTTCCTGGGGCCACCTCTTAAATGAACTTCTTTCCCTCAAATCCAACTTCTAGGAATATAGCCTATCAACTACACTTACACATATGCAAAAACGACAAAAATTCTATTTACTCATTCAGTGTCATATGTAATAGCAAACGGTTGGAAATCTGTATCAAATGGAGACTGGTTAAATACATTATGGTACACTCACATTGGAATACTCTGCAGCTGTATAACAGAATGAAAAAGAGTTCTATGTTCTCAAAAGAAGCAATATCTGATTTATATAAATGAACAAAGCAAGATGCCGAAGAGTATGAAGCATGCTACCATTTGTGCAAAAAAGCTTACGCTTGTGTGTGCGTGTGTGTGCATGGATATAGATGTTTGTGTCTGTCTGCAGGACACCCCAACATGCATAATGTTGGCTGCCCTTAAGGTGGGGACTTGAATGGCTGGGAGACAGGAGGGAGACTTTTCACAAACACCCTGGCCTTTTTGGTTTCTGTACAATGGACAGGTTTACTGATTCAAAATATACAGGTAACAGCTAAATAATAAATAAATGAACTGATAGAGGGAGATTGGTCATTCCTCACTTGATGTATTTATTGGGCCTGTCAGCCCCAGGATGGAATGGGTTTGGACAGGCTCCTGCTGGCTGGCCAGAGCCCGGTTGCACCCTGGGCTTCTCTGCATAGTCTCAGTCCCAGCAGCACAGGCCCCCGCCGGTCTGCACGTCCTTCAGCAGGAAGAGGACCCGTTGCATTTCTTTTTCTCTTCACCCATAGAAGCTGCCATCACCTTTGTGCCAGAGGAAGGCCCAACAGCATCTTTACCCCCTCCCTCCTCCCACACACACACAAACACAACCCAAGAGGTTGTGCAGAAGGCATTCCTCCATGCAGGAGACACACACAAACAGACACATTCAAGCACACACACACACTCATGAATGGGAACCCAAGCAGGTGTCTCCTGGGTGAGACATCCTCACCCCAGTCTCCAAATGGGCCTCTCTGCCCTGCAGCTTGGGGTGTCACTACAGCCCTGCCTGCTGCAGGAGGGGCCGCGCAGTGGGAGGGAGCCACTACTCAGGCAGGGCTGCCTGGGGATCAGCTTCAGTCATCATGTCCTTGTACTGCCGTTTGAAGAAGCCAAGCTGTGGGGCAGAAGTGAAGGGGACAGAGGAGTCAGAACCACAGAAGCCAGGGGTCATGCAGACCAGGATGGGAGATGGAGTGGCCAACAGGGACAAAGAATAACATGGCAGAGAGTAGACAGGACCTGGGGAAAGTGGAGCAGGGAGGGAAACAGCATCAACATGGGACCCAGGAAGGGAATGGAGAAATATATTTCTGCCTTTGGGCAGTCAGGCGCGGTAAGGGAGCCGCTGAGCCGCTGCTTTCAGAGGCGGGGGTGCGGAGAAGCGGTAAGGGGCGGAGGGGCGACAGGAAGTACCTTGTACAGTCCGGCTGTGATGAGGGCCAGCAGCAGCAGCCCCCCCACGGAGCTGCCCACCACGAGCGGGATAGGGTTTGGAACTACGTACGGCTCCACTTTAGTCTCCGTCTGGAGGATCGAAGGGGAGGAAGGAGGGGCATCGGGGAAGGCAGGCTCCGGGTTTCTAGGGGGTTCCCCAGTCGGACTGAGCCCCGTGACTAAGCCCTCCCCAGCCCCCTGCACCCCTACCCGCTCTCCCCCCACCCGCCCCTCCTCCTGCTCCCCTCCCCTCTCTTTCCGCAAAGATACCACCCCCCACTCCCGCCCCCAGCCCCAGCCTCCCCTCCTCCCTCCATCTGCCCCTCTGGGCTTCCAGAGAGATACCTGGGCCCTCACAAACGCTCCTTGTCCTGGAAGCAGGGCGTACACCGAATTGTTAACCAGGATCTCGGCGGTGCTCAGGAGAAGGACGGAGTCCTGGGAAGCCTGCGAGAGAGAGGGATGTGCAGGGCTGGGGTCGCGGGGGCCCAGGTGTGCAGGGCTGGATCCAAAGGGGGGAGCCACCCCGAAGCCCCAAGCCTGCAGTCGACCGAGCCCCAGCACCCCTCTTACCTTGCTAAACCAGTCAAATGAGAGGTTGCCTCTGAGGGTGACATTGAATTCCTCCTGGATGCCGAAGGTTGGGATGTCACACTGGATTCTCTTGCAGACAGCGATGGAGCAGCTCTGGAGCGAGGACGAGAGTGGGGAGCTGATGTAGGAAGCTGGGGTGTAGATCACATGGCCGCAGATTCCCGACCCATCCTCACCAGCACTGGGGTCTTCTTCAACGCAGCCAGGAAGTCCAAGCGAGCGGGGGCTCTATCCTCCATGTGGCACAGCTGGTGGACATTCTGTGGAGAGAGCAGCATGGTGTTAGAGGGAGAGAAGAGAGCTCCTGGGTCCACCTTCAAGGCTGCCTGGGTCTGGGAGACACTGCGTGCAGCTCCAGATTCCAAGAGGGAGATTTTAGGCAGGGTCAGGGCTGTGCAGAGAGGTGCTTACCTGGGAGAAGGTGACCTGGGGATGGGCCCACACAGCCACCTGGCTCAGCTGGACGGGCACCGAGAAGACCACGCTGATGGGGAGGCCCCTCTGTCCCAGGTTGTTGAACTGCACGGGTGGAGTGGGGTTTGGGGGGCTCAGGGCTCTGGAAACTCCCCTCCCCGCTACCCAAGCCTGCACCCTCGGTGCTTTGGGGCAATGCACTGGGTGAAACACATGCCTGCGAGACCACACAGGTGGTCCAGGTGCCGGCCCTGGGCAGCCTTGGGCATGTTTTTTTAACTTAAGCCCCAGTTGCTTCATCTGTAAACTGGGGTTGACAATAGCGTCTACGTCACAGGGCCGGTGTGAAGGGCCTTAATTATATACACATGTGCGCAAGTACATCCACGTGGGTTTGGGTGTGGATCGTGCGAGAGGGGCTTGGGACAGTGCCCAGCACATAGTAGGCACCTTATGCATGCATTACTCTGTCACATCGATGCCCCCCCATACCCCAGCCTCCTACTCGGGACCCAGTCGTCCCACCTGATAGTGATGTTCCAGCACCTTGGTGCTTTTCTCTGGGTCTGTGAAGTTAAGATATTTGGTTGAGTCCTCCTGGCTGAAAGAAGGAAACGGGGCAATTGGTGACAGAGCATCAGGGGTGCCCTGGAGACATGGGCTAGGACTAAGTGTGTAAGGGGGGAGGAAAAGGCATGTGTGCAACCGGGCCTAAAAGATGATGTGATGGGGATGAAGTGTGTCGGACACACAGATGCACGTACAGACACATACAAAGGTACAAACATCCCCATGCACGCAAACACACATGCACACACACAGGTGCACATAACCACACAGGCACGCACACACACGCGTGCATGCCGCACACAGGCTCACACGTGCAGCTACACGATGCCCCTGGGGTGAAGACTGAGCTAACGCCTGGAAGCCCTCACCTGGTGACCACCACATAGACAGCATATTTCACAGGCAGCTCCAACTGGAATTCGGTTTTTTCTGTCCTGGGCATGTTGTTCTCACTGAAGGGAAAGAGGGGGCTCTGGCCAGCTCTTGCCAGCTGAGACGCAGCCTTTCCTTTTCCTCTTCCTCACCTGTGGTCAATCACCAAGGCCTGCCCTCCCTATCTTTCAGCCTTGCTGCTTTCTAGCCCTCTGCCCCTACCTGACCAGGCCTGCTCACCTGGATATCTGCTACAGGTGGCTCCTAACTGACGCCCTTAATATTCAAAAGTACTCCCACTCCAATCCCCAGCCCTTTAGCAAGCAATCTTTCTAAAATGCAAATCTGATCTCACCACTCTCAGGGGATAAACTGCAAATTCCCAAACTCCGCCAGTCAGTCATTTTATGGCCCAGTCGCAGCCCGCTTCGCCAGCCTAGATCTCACCTCCACCAACTCCCTAAGTCCTGTCCTCTTTCTGCCTTTATGCCCACCGGTGCCTCAGGCCTCTGCGTGGCTAACTCACGGTGTAAATATAGCACTTGCAGAACCTTCTCCAAACACCGTGCTTGTAAGAACACTGTTCACACCCCATTTAATCATTCATTTCATACTGTACTGTAAATGCTGATGTACTTATCAATCTTTGCCACTAAATCATAAGCTCTAGGAGGGCAGGAGCCACGTCTGTCTCACCAGCACAGAGTGCAGTGCTTGGCACATGCTCGGTGCTCAATCGATGTTTGTTGAATAAATGTATGAGCTTAAAGGGAAGAGGGCAAAGACCCACCCACCCTGGGTAAAGAGTGGAGGGGAGACCGGGCACAGCATACCTGGTCACATTGGCTTTAAGGAGCAGTTTGTTTCCAAGGGAAGCATGAGGGTCCACATCGAAAGTGATATTGAAGGTGACCTGGGGTTGCAGAAAGGCAAGAAAAGAAGTAACAGCCCAAACATTCATTGATTAATGAAATAAAATGTGGTATGTCCATTCAATGGACTATTATTGAGCCATAAAAAGGAAAGAAGGCCTGACAAATACTACAATATGGATGGACCTTGGAATTATTATGCTATGTGAAAGAAGCTGGTTGCAAGGACTACACAGGTATTTCACTTATATGAAATATTCACAAAAAGCAAATCTGTAGAGACAGAAAATAAATTAGTAGTTGCCTGCTGCTGAGAGCGTGGGAGGATGGGGGGAGGGATAGCTAAGAGCTGTGGAATCTCTGTATGGGATCATGAAAATGTTCTGAAATATTGTGCTGATGGATGCAGAACTTGGTGAATATATTAAAATTATTGAAGTGTATATTTTAAATGGGTAAATTGGATAGGACGTGAATTGCATTGTAATAAAGCTCTTTTTTTTTTAAAGGAATTTCTACTGGGAAAAAAAAAACAGGAAAAATTTTAGAAGACACAGGAGGAAGGGAGAGGAGCTCGCAGCACGGACCTCTGAGTTGTCTGGGAAGATAGGGTGGTTTATGGCGCAGCTGCTGCTCTTCAGGTCCCCAGGCCCTTCGGTGGAAGAGCTGGACTCACAGTTCAGGTGCCAGGAACGTGGCGAGCGCTGGTTCTGGAAGCAATGGAGGCGGAGGTTCAGGCGAGGTGAACCGCCAGCCACGGGGAAGGGGAAAGTGAAAGGGCAGCTGGAGCCTAAGACGGGTTCAGGTACCTGGACCACTGTCAACCTGCGATAGGACAGGCCAGGTGGGTAGAAGAAGGCAACCTGAGTCCTGTAGGAGTCCTCGCCCTGGTTTCTCACGGTGACCGTCACATTGAGGTCCCGGGGACCACCCACCACCAGGGTGTCCCGGCTGTGGGGGGAACAGGGGAAACCATGAGCAACGAGGGCTTCGCTGGGACTGCCTGTCTGGGTGGGGTGGAGAGAGGCACGTGAAGAGAGAAGCCAGTAGACAGGGCAGCCACGGGGTGGGGGACCCATGGCACATAAATAGCACCCAAGATGCTGTTCCATGCCAGCCTCCCTCTAGGGCCAGAAGAAGATCAGAGGGTCTGGTCATGGTGGAGGAGGCGAGGAGGGAGAGAAAATCACCTCATAAAACTGAACGTGATGCTGAGGTCATCCTGGCAGATGCTATCGTTGCCACAGTTCTTCTCAAAGGGAAACTGAAAACATGAAACGAAAGAAAATAAAGAAATGATGTGAAACAAAACAATGAAGTGAAACAGGAAAGTAAAAATTCTATGAAATGAAATAAAAGAAGCTTTGCCCATTTCGGCCTCTGAACTCTTCCATGCCCCACGCCCCTCCCCAGAAGCCCAACTCCAGGACTCACCTGGGCAGTGAAGAGTCTCTTAGAATCCACAGCCAGCACCGGCCGGAGATTCGCAAAGGAGGACAAGGGCTTCCCCTCCAGAGAGAAGTTGAGGCGCAGGACAATGGGAGTCACAGAATCCTCTACACATTTCTGAGAGACAGTGGGGATTTGGGGTTCTGCTTTCCTCAGCTTCCCAAGCCCACCCCATGCTTGGAGAACTGAGAGACCTGTCATCTGCATGCTCACCGGTAATTGTAGCTTCAGAGCTTCACATTTCCTTATCAGAGACAAGGTTTGAGTTTGTGTACGTGTGCTGTTCCCTGTCTCGTGAAAGATGGCACGGGGATGTGAGCGGCTGGGGTCCAGAGCCAGGTCGTAAGTGACAATGCTCTGGATTTCACCTGCAGGGGCCAGAGAAGCATGGTCTTAAGCAGCCCAGGCTTTGGACTCGGACACACAAGAGTTTGAGGCCTGGCTCCATTGCCCACCAGCTGTGTGACTTTGGCCATGTTATCTGACCTCTCCGAGTCTCAATACCTTAACTTTAAGCATTTTTTTTTTCTTTTTCTTGGGGGGTGGTGGTGCATGGTCCGGGAATCGAACCCAGGTCTCCCACATGGAAGGCGGGCATTCTACCACTGAACCACCTGTGCACCCTCAATTCCTTACCTTTAAAGTGAAGATAATAATTGTACCTTCCCAGTGACGAAGATTAAACAAAATAATACCTAGCAAGTATTTAACACAGTCCCTGCCACGTAGTAAGTGCTCATCAACAGTTAGCTAGTCTATTACATACCAGAAAGTGAATTGTCCTTTCCTGGATGTTTTTAAGATTTTTTTCTCTTGTCTTTGCATTTCAGCAGTTTAACTATAGGTACCTTGGTAGGATTTTCTTTATATTTATCCTACTTTGATTTTGTAGAGAATCTGGATGTCTTTCATCAGTTAAGGAAAATTCTTAACCACTATTTCTTTATTGCTTCTTTCTTATTCACTGTCTCTTCTCTTTCTTGGATTCCAATTACACGTTTGTTAGATCTTCCACCGTGTTTCATGTATCTTGCATGCATTTTCTATATTTTTCCTCTATCTGTATGGCTCTGAATACTTTCAATTGACCTATCTTCCAGTTCACTATCCTCTATTCTGCTTCTAATCTACTATTACATCTACTTATTGAATTCTTAATTTCAGTTATTATATTTTTCACTCTAGAGTTCATGTTGTATTCTTTTACATGAATTCTGGGCCTTTGGCAGTTTTCTAACCTTTCTTTTATTTTCTAGAAGATATTAATTGTAGTTATTTAAAATTCCTTATCTGATAACTCTAATTTATGAATCAAATATGGGCCTGTTTCTATTGTCTAATGTTTCTCTTTGTAACTAGTCAATTTTGCTACTTATTCCAGATACTGCTGAAACTCTTCATCCTTTCTTCTATTTTTTTGAAGCTATTAATTATAGCTATTTAAATCCCTATCTGATAACTCTAATCTCTGACTCACCTGTGGGTCTATTTCTGTTGTCTATTATTTCTCTTAGTTGTTGGTCAGTCGTCTCAATGGAAAGAATAAGGTATTTACCAAAACCCTTCTCAAATCCCTGTCTTCCTAGCATTGGAAGCTGTTGAATCCTCTGCTCAGCTCTTTAGTTTTCTAGATGCTGTTTTCTACTGGGTTTTTATTAGAGTATTGACTTGAGCATGCAAATAAGCCAATGACTTGGAAGGAATTTCTATGTAGATTTTGGGGCACCTTCTCTGCAATTCCCTACCTTCCACGACTTTGCCCCTCAATTTCCAGCCATGCTGACTACCCTAAACTCTGACTGCTGACAACTCCTCAGCCCAGTGAGACAGCTGTTGAAAAGCTCATTTTATCTCCCTCCCCTCCCCCTATTTATTCCTAGTACCACCATTACTATTTCCCCACCCCAAGCACAAAGTCATTGTTTGGAAACAGGTACAAAGGAAAGGAGGAAGTCAAGTTAGTTGTGATAAAATGCATGTTTGAATCCTTTGTGAATTTGTTTTTAACTTCAATTCAACCTCCTTTTTAAATGAGTTCTCTCTCAGGTAGAGTTCTCTCTCTGGTTAGGTGTGGTTCTTTGGCAAACTGACAGAGTAAGGGAGGATCACTCCTTTGGTGGAATTTCCTGGGCCTCCCCCACTCATCAAGGGAATCTAGCCTTCCAGCCAAGCTTGGAGAAGGCTTGTCAGATCCTTTGAAAACTGAGCTTCGCCAGAAGACTGCCAGAAGGTTGGGCAGAAATGGCAGGGCCACCCATCAATGTCCCCAGTCATTTAACCTCTTTAGATTTATCCACTAAGCCTCACCTTCTCTCAGCCTGTCCCCCATGTTCTTGCGGACACGGAGGCAGACCGTGACCTCTCCAGCATTCTGATTTTTCACCACCTGTTCATCACACTCAAACACATTCCTTGCCACTTCCCTGGGTGTGAACTCCATAGTCACCTCAACTCTCAGCACTGGCCGGGATCTACAAGGAAACAAAAAGCTCAGCAAGGGGGTTCAAAAAACAAAGAGGCTCCTACAAGGCAAGGATATCTGATGTAGTCCAAAAGGGAGTCTCACCTGAGCAGCAGCATGTGCCCCTGGGCCCCTACGGCCAGGTCTACCAGTCCATCCATTGTGAGGTCTTGGCCCCCACTCAGCGACTGACCAAAATACTGAAGACTGGGGGAGAACTGGGAGCCTGCAATCCGCTGAGAGCAAGAAAGAGGAAGGGAGAAAGCAAGTAAGAAAGAAAAAAACAGAAAAGTATGCAACTCAGTCACCCAGGGTGACCCAAGTAAAGATTCTCTGGACTCCACTCGAGTCTCATTTCACACAACTTTGCAAGGAACTAAGACCATTCACCTTTAGACCACAATTTTGAGATGATATCAAAATTTCTATCGATTACCTGGTTTTCCAGGAAAATCAGAAAGTTTTACAAGAAAAGAGAAGTAATATTTATTAGTAATATATAATATAATATATAATATAATATAATATAATATAATATAATATAATATAATATAATATAATATAATATAATATAATATATAATATTTGGCTCAGCTAAATCTCATTTACACAGCCAGAATAATAAAAGCACTGAATATTGATGTAACCAAAATTATAATATAAATACAACAAGTGAATGGGAAAGGGGGTGGGGAATGGTAGGCGTGTTGTTGTGTGGCAAGAGGAAAGCTAAAAGAGAGCTCATTCTTCACTTCCCAGAGTGGGAAGTCAGTGCTAAAACAAAAATCAAGAAGTAGCAAAATATTCTTGTTATTTGGAAGTGTGGAGAATTGGTAAAAGACCTGAATGTGGTTTCCTCAGGAGAAGGGGAATTGAAGAGCAATTCCCAGGACATGTGTGGAAATTATTTTTCCATAATGAGTCTTTTAGAACTATTTTACTTCTTAGATTATGTGCAAGAGTAACATAATATATAATATGTTAATATATAATAACATATATTTAAATATTATTATATATGTTAATATGTTATATAATAACATATATATTATATATGTTAATATGGTATATAATAAATTAAAAAGAATTTTTTTAAGTAACTTTATCCACTGGAAGGAAGCACAGGGAAAGATAGGATGCTGGAAACGTGCTATATCTTCATCCAGGGGATGATTACTTGGGTGTAGACATATGTAAAAATTCATTTGTGTATTTAGGGCATGTATGTTAGACCTCACACATTTTTTAAGAAAAAGTGATTTTGTTCTATTGGGGGGAAGTTTTGTTGTGAAATCACATAAAGTGTGGTAGTTTGGAGATCCACAGTGTGCTTGCTTGTTCAAACACCAACACCCCCCACCCCTAACGCCAGCCAGACTAAAAAATAGGTAAAAAATGCAAACAGTCAGGTGCCGATTTGAAACTATTATATACCCCAGAAAAGCGATGTTTTAATCCTGATCCAATCTTGTGGGGCCAGACCTACTGTTTAGGGTGGGACATTTTGATTGGATTGTTTCCATGGGTGTGGGTGTGACCATGGGTTAGATGGAGATGTGACTCCACTCATTCAAGGTGGGTCTTGATTAGTTTACTAGAACCCTTTAAAAGGAGAAACATTTCGGAGAAACCTGAGATGCAGACATTTGGAGAACAGTTGCTTGAGAGCCGAGAGAGACATTTGGAGATGCTTGGAGTGCTGACAGAGAGAACACATGCCTAGACAGAGACATTTGGAGTCAGGAGACTTCACCAGGTGCCTTCTGATGAGATGTTAAGCAAGTCAGAACCCAGCATTGTGTCCCGGAGGAGTTAAGTGAGGGCCCACAGACTCTTAGAGCGGAAATCACTGGCATCAGAAGCTGGAAGCAATGGATCCAGGAACAAGGATCAGCAGACACAGCCACATGCCTTCGCAGATGATAGACATCAGCCTTTTTTTTGGAGTTAAGGTGTCTTTTCCTGGATGACTTAGTTTGGACATTTTTATGGCCCTAGAACTGTAAACTTATAATAAGTTCCCTTTATAAAAGCTGTTCCAGTTCTGGTATGTTGCATTCTGGCAGCCTTAGGAAATGAATAAAAGTAAGACAGCATGATCCTTTTCATATTCGTTTTTAATTCCAAAGTCTGTGTGTGTGCTAGTGTAGGCTTATAAAGAACTCTTCCCTGAGTCATATCTTCCTTTGAAGGGTGATTTATGGTGTGGATGATGGAGTTAGAGCTTACAGTTATGCAACAAGCATGCAAAACTTTTGTAATAAAAATAAAATAAAACCAGAATTCTCAAACCTTGTTTACACAGTGAGACAATGGGCACCAGGTAAAAAGGAACATAATTCGGATAGTCATACAGTTGTAGAGAAAGGTAGGCATGCAGAGAGAAGTAGGCAAGACAGCAGTTCTCAACCGTGGCTGCATTTAAAGAGCTTGTAAAAAAATTCTGTGCTCCACATAATGTATTATTCCATTTGTATGAAGTTCCAGAAGAAGCAGAAGTAATCTGTGGTGGAAAATAATCTAAGCCATGGTTTCCTCTGGGATAGGCCTGGGAACAGAAATTTGACTAAAAGGGGGCAAGAAGGAACTTTCAGGGGTGTGGGTTACACAGTTACATGCAATTGTGAAACTCACTGAATGACAGACAGGTAAACAGATAGATGGACAGATGGATGATGAGCAAATAGAATGATTCAGCAAGTGTGGCAAAATATTACAAGTTGATGGATCTGGGTATCGGGGTAGGGGGTGGTGTTGGAGTTCTCTGTATGATTTTGTCCTGTAAGTTTGAAAAAGTTCCTTTAACAAAACTCATTGAATATGTAGACACTAAACATTTATGCATTTCATCATCTGTAAATTCTACCTAAAGGAGAGCTGTAAAAAAATACTGAAATGTAATTAATGATATACATGCTGAAACATTTGGCAGAATAAACTGAAGTTTCAGCTTACTTTGAAATGATTCAAAAAAAAAAGATAAGATGGACTGACGGATGGACAGAAAAAAAGGATGGATAGAAGGACAGATATATGATAAAGTAAATATAGTAGCATGTTCATTGTGAATTCTTGCTGATAAATATATGGGTATTCATTGTACAATTCTTTCAACTTTGCTGTATATTTGAAATTTTTCTCAACAAAAAGAAGACACCTATTGAAGCCTGGTGCCCAACTCAGACCAGTTAAATCAGAGCCCTTATTAGTGGAGAACCAGAGCCCAGAGGCCAGAAGACAGAGAAAGTTTCAGCTTTTAATAGAACATGAATAAGGGTAGTGCCACGAGTGCATTCCCTCTGCTAGGAAACAGAGAGGAAAACACTTGTGGAGGCCAGGGTTTAGAGTGACTGTGCCAGGTTGAAATTGTTATGTACCCCAGAAAAGCCATGTTCTTTAATCCTGATTCAATATTGTTGGGTGGGATCTTTTGATTAAATTGTTTCCATGGAGATGTGACCCACCCAATTGTGGGTGGGATTTCTTGATTAGGTGGTTTCCATGGTGATGTTTCTCTACCCATTCAAGGGTCATTTACTGGAGTCCTTTAAGAGGGAACCATTTTGGGAAAAGCTTTAGGCTGATGCAGACACAGGAGCCCAGGAAATGCCAGGAGCTGAGTCAACACAAACAGACATGTGGCGATGCATAAAGAAAACGCCCCCAGGGAAGCTGTTTGAACCAGAAGCTAAAGGACCAGCAGATGCCAGCCACATGCCTTCCCAGAAAGTCATGTGCTTGACTTTCTTAAATTAAGGTATCTTACTCTGGACATTTTTGTTGGCCTTAGAACTGTAAACTTGCATCTTAATAAATTCCCTTTATAAAAGCCATTCCATTTCTGGTATATTGCATTTCCGGCAGCATTAACAAACTAAAATAGTGACCATCCCTCAGGATGTGCTACATAATTTGCAGGATCCAGTACAATAGGAAAATGCAGGTTCCCTTACTCAAAAATGAAGATTTCAAGATGACTTCAGCAGAGCATTAGACAAAAGGCAAGGCTTTTCTGAGGTCAGGTCCTGCCTGAGTCACTCACCCAGGAAGCTTGCTCTCCCAACAGAGTGCTAACACAGCAGCTTCCTGAAATGTCAGACTTCCAGTGCTAAGAAAGGGGACAAATCTGAGCAAACTTGGATGGGTGGTCACCCTACCCCACCTGAGAGGAAGGAACATCTCCAGCTTGCCAATTGTCATCTCTGGGCCTAGATCTTCTCTTCAGTGAGCATATGGACATCCACACACACCTCTTATAATTGTGGTGAGGATTATCTAGAAATCACTTTGAGATTTCTGTGAAATGAATTATTATTTTTGAAGTTTCTGGAAAGAAGGCCTGGGACAACCAGTGTGGCAGCTGTGGGAACACTGCATAAGAAAGGGACAGATCCGCAAAGAAGCCACTGTCGTGATAAGAAATCAAGCCTCACCTGGCTGTGGGCGGGGCTGATGCCCAGTCCCGAGGTTCCATGAAACAGGTAGACAGCGCCCCGGTTCTCCTGCTCCCCTGGGGCCCCGATGGCCACGTCCATCAGCTTGTCCCCATTCACGTCCCCCAGCACGGTCAGGGCTGCCCCAAAGCGGGCCCAGGGGTGGCCCTGCTCCCCGCGGAGAACGGCCTCACACTGCCACCGAGCCCGCTGCAGAGCAAAACCGGTGCCAGGTGCCAAGGCGGGCAACCCCTCCACCCCACCCACCCCCTCCAGCCCAGGCCCCGTCAGCCACTCACCCCCCGGGGCAAGGGACAGACGGACACCTGGCCCCCCCGGGTCTGTTCGTAGTAATGCGGGGCCCCGATGAGGATTAGGTTCGTGTTGCCATCTCTCTTCACATCCACTGAGCAGAGGGAAGCCCCGAAGTAGGAGCCGATCTGAAAGAGACAGAACAGAATCTCATATCTATGCCTTTTTCCACTGAAAGCAGAGTATGGGGGTTTTCTCCCTGTGAAGAAAAATCAAGCTTGCTGGGGAAAGCTTTTGGAACAGATGGGATTGTTACAGAGTCACGTTACATTATGGTATGAGAATGTGCTTCCAGGTCAAGGAGCACACTGTCAAAATTACCTTAATTTTCTAATAAATCTTGAAATCCGGCAGTTTGTGCATCTTCCACTAAATAATCTAAGAGATATTTATGTAAGTTCATTTTTAAAACTGCTTTAGATATTCTACTACCTTCGATCTTCTGTTTAAATTTTAGAATCAATTTGTCAATTATTAATATCCTTCAAAGATGTTGACCGAGATTGTTTTGAATCTATAGATCAATTGGGGGAGAATCAATGTCTTAACAATTTTGAGTCTTCTGATTCATGAACACAGTATATCTCTCCATTTTTATTTGGTTCTTTGAATTCTCTCATCAGTGTTTTGGAGTTTTCAGCATACAAATATTGTACATATTTTGTGAGACTTATACGTAATGATTTTCAGTGCTAATCATGTTGTCTGCAAATAGAGACAGTTTCATTTCTTTCTTTTCCACTCTGTGTAGCTGTTCTTTATTTCTTACCTTATGGCACTGGCTAAGTCTTCCACTACAATGCTCAATAGGAGAGATTAAAGTGGACGTTCTTGTCCTGTTCCTATTTTAGGAGAAAATACTCCTCTCAATATTAGTATAATGTTAGCAGTAGGTTTTTTAAATGATCTTTTTCAGGTTAAGTTCCTTTCAGTTTCTAGCTTGCTAAGGATTTTTATCATCAAAGGATATATATGTTGTCAGATTCTTTTCCTGTATTTGTTAAGATGATTACACGATTTTTCTTCTCTAGTCTGTTGCTATAATGAATTACATTGATTTTTTTAGGGATAATTTTTTAATTGAGATAAAATTCACATAACATAAATGTCACCATTCTAAAATTGTTTTTTAGTATAGACACAGTGTGCATATCATCACCACTATTTAATTCCAGGAGTTTTCCATTACTACAAAAAGAAATCGTGCATTAGTTAGCAGTCATTACCAATTTCCCCCTCCCTGTATTCTCTGGGAACCACTAATCTACCTTCTGTCTCTATGGCTTTGTCTGTTCTGGACAATTCATATAAATATGAGACCTTTTGTGACTGTCGTCTTTCACTTAGCATGCTTTCAAGGTTCATCCATGCTGTAACATGTATCAGCACCTCATTTTTTCTATGGTTGAGTAATTCTCCATTGAATGGATATACTACATTGTGTTTATCCATTCACCAGTTGATGAACATTTGAGTTTTTCCTCATTTTGGCTCTTATGAATAATTCTGCTATGAACATTCATGTGTAAGTTTTTGTATGAACATAATGCTTCATTTCTTTTGGTTATAGTCCTAAGAGTGGAATCACTGGGTCACATGGCAAATCACTGGGTCATGTGGCATATCACTGGATCATATGGAGTGGAATCACTGGGTCAAAGGTTTATGTTTAACCTTTTCAGAAACTGCCAAACTGTTTCCTAAAGAGGCTGTACCATTTTACATTTCCATCAGCAATGTATGAGGGTTTCAGATTTTTTTCCATATCCTCACCAACATCTTATTATTATTGTTATTATTATTACTATTCATTAAAGCTATCCTAATGAGTGTGAGGGATCTCATTGTAGTTTTGATTTGCAGTGTCCTATTGACTGATGATGTTGAACATCTTTTCGTGTGTTTTTTGGCCATTTGTATATCTTCTTTGAAGAAATGTCTATTCAGACCCTTGGCTTATTTTGGGGGCGGTATTTGTCTTTTTGAGTTGTAAGTGTTCATCGTGTAGTCTAGATACAATTCCCCTGTCAGATTCATAATTTGCAAATATTTTCTACCATTCCGGATGTTGTCTTTTTAATTTTTTATGGTGTCTTGACACGAAAAGTTT
Organism: Tamandua tetradactyla; assembly: GCF_023851605.1. Taxonomy (NCBI): domain Eukaryota; kingdom Metazoa; phylum Chordata; class Mammalia; order Pilosa; family Myrmecophagidae; genus Tamandua; species Tamandua tetradactyla. The sequence goes on from NC_135349.1 coordinate 23,244,358, forward strand.
TTAATTTTTTTAATGAGGTCCAATTTTCCTGATTGCTCCTGCTTTTGGTTTCATATCTCAGAAGCCAAATCAAGGTCATGAAAATGTACCCCCATGTTTTCTTCCAAGAGTTTTATAGCTTTATCAGTTAAACGTTTAGTTCTTTGATCCGTTGCTGTTATGGCTAATCATAAATCATAATTGTGGAAAATTAGCTGACCATAGATGTGTGGGTTTATTTCTGGACTCTCAATTCTACTTCTTTCTGTACGTCTATCCTTGTGTTGTAACACACTGTCTTGATTAGCGTAGCTTTGACATAAGTTTTTGAAATCAGGAAGTGTGAGTTCTCCAACTTTGTTCTTCTTTTTCAAGATTGCTTGACTATTCTGGATTCCTTGCATTTCCATCCTAATTTTAGAATAAGTTTGTCCATTTCTGCAATGTTGGTTGATTTTTGAATGTTGAGTAATCTTAGCTTTCCTGGGATAAACTCTACTTGGTCATGATGTTTTACTCTTTTTATATATTGGTGGATTCAACTTGTTAATTTTTTGTTGAGGATTTTTACATTTATATTTATGAAGGATATTGGCCTGGAGTGAACAAAGGGTCATAAGTTGAAGATTGATATAACGATTTCTCATTTAGAAAGTTCACCCACCCTATGTGAACTGGAAAGGAACAATGCTGGACTTTGGGAGACAAGTTAAGAGACTGTAGATAGGTCCGGAGAAGAGATGAAGATGGCCTGGGCCAGGCTGATGTCACTCAAAGGAGGGAGTGAAGAAATGTAAGAGGTAGCTACTTTCTAGCCTCCTTCCCAGTGTATTCTCACACTACTCCTTTCACTCTAACAGAGAGAGAGAGAGAGAGAGAGAGAGAGAGAGAGAGAGAGACAGCCTTACTGAACTCTGTCCTATACTTGCTCTCTCCTGTCTCTTTTTCTGCTGCCAGCTTCACCACTTTAGCTCCTCTCTTCAGGTCTTGACTTATCTGTCAGTTCTGCCAGAGAGCCTTCCCTGATGCCTTTGTGTGGGTGTCCTTCCGATTTGTTCCTTAAATAGGAGACAGTCCTATTTAAGCATGTATCACCCATCATGGTAATTTGCTCATGTGATTACTTGTGGGAGTGGGAGAGGAGTTGAACAGTCAGCTTTCCTCTTATGATCCTGGCCCCCCCCCCACAAAACAAGGAAGCAGCTTCATACTTACTATTGACTTCCTGGAATTCCCCTACATGTTTTCCCCCACCCCTCCCTTATAAGTACAGGCATTGACTCCATCAATCATCAATATTTGTTGATGAAACCAAAAAAAGATCATGTGAAGAATTTCGTTAAGAGCAAAGAATTAGGACAAGCTGTTCAGGTATCAGGGCAAACTGGCTTCATGCGCATATGATTCATTAATTGGAAGGCAAAGAGAACTATAGACTTTGGTTCTTAGATAGACTCTAAGAGAGTTATGCCAAAGCTTATTATAGCTAAATTGTCAAAATCCAAAGACAGAGAGGATTTGAAAGCAGGAAGAGAGAAGCAACTTGTCATTCTCATTGGAACCACGGAAGATAGTAGGCAGTTGGATGACATATTTAAAGTTATAAAGGGAAAAAGTCTCAACCAGAAATTCTATATCTGGAAAAATTATTTTTAAAAACTGAGTGAGAGACAGAGACAAGATGGCGGCTTAGTGAGGTGTGGGATTTAGTTCATCCTCCACAGCAGGTAGTAAATAGCCAGGAATAGCACAGAACTGCTGGGGCCACGTCAGTGACCAGACACACAGTGTACCCCTGTCTGGACCAGCTGAACCGGCTGTGAGCCCCCCCAGAACCATGAGTTCCCCAAGCCGCAGCGGCTGGCGCCCCTCCCCCACAGGCTGCTTCCCAGAGGAGAAAGGAAAGGGACTTGACTAGCAGCAGGGGCTGAGTGCAACAAAACTCCAATTGTGGAATTAATTAACAAATTCTGACTCTAAAAATAGGCCCCCAGCTCAGCTGAACCTCGAGTAAAAGCGGAGGTCGCTGGCTTTTGCCCTGGTGCAGAGGGGGCAGGGCTGACAGAAAAACAAAAAAGAAAAAAAACAGAGGTTTTTTGGATCTGAAAAGGTCTGGGGCCTGCAGGAAAGAAGGGGCACATAGGACCTGGAGATACACAGAACAATGTACCAACTTAAGCTCTTGATTGGCAAACCTAAGGAACGGGGTCCTACTCGGAAAAGGATTTTTCTTTTTCTCTTTTGTGGCTGTATTTCTATAGATTGATTACTCTTTGGATACAGCTGCAAGGCTTCTCAGGCTCCACTGCCCCAGGCATAGGCAGAATTGAGCTTGTTTGAGACCTTGTCTGGAGCCTTTGCCTTCCCCAGGAGAGAAGTGGGGCGCAGCTCAGGTGGAATCCCTCCCTCAAGGAATTCAGACCCCAGGGTCTGGAAAAATGAAGCCATTAAAGCCAGCCTACAACCTCTCCTCTGTCTCCACCATGCCCCAGCAGGGAGAACCTACTGGAGTTAAAGGTACTGCATCACCTTATGCTGGTGGGACCTGCAGGCAGAAAAGCGCCACACACTGGGCAGGATAGGAAAAACACAAAGTCCACAGACTTCATAGGAAAGCCTTTTAATCTGCTGGATCTCACCCTCAGGCAAAACTGACGCAGGTGACTCTTTCCTCCTGAGAGGAGACCAGCTGGGTCTGGGAAACTCTGGCTGGGGTCTATAATACCTAAGTAGACCCTCCTAAGGGGTGGCCGAAAGACACCATACAGACAGGGCAAGAAACAGAAAAACAGGAACTGAAAAATTCTGATCTAGTAAATAAAACCTAAGCTGGAGGACTAGAATAAGCTAAACTGAATATCAGTGAACAGGTAGACAACGAAGCCATCCAGCAAGAAAATCCTAGGGGAAAAAAAGTGAAAACAATCTCCAGAATAAACTAATTAAGGTAATTAAATGCCTAGACGCCAGCAAAAAATAATAAATCATACTAGGAAAATTGAAGATTTGGCCCAGTCAAAGGAACAAACCAGCAATTCAAATGAGATACAGGCGTTGAAACAATTAATTCAGAATGTTCGAACAGATGTGGAAAATCTCATCAAAAATCAAATCAATGAATTGAGGGAGGATATAAAGAAGGCAAGGAATGAACAAAAAAGAAGAAATCGAAACTCTGAAAAAACAAATCACAGAACTTATGGGAATGAAAGGCAAGGTAGAAGAGATGAAAAAAACAATGGAAACCTACAATGTCAGATTTCAAGAGGCAGAAGATAGGTTTAGTGAATGGGAGGATGGGACATCTGAAATCTGACAAAAGAAAATATAGGGAAAAGAATGGAAAAATATGAGCAGGGACTCAGGGAGTTGAATGACAACATGAAGTGCATGAATATACGTGTTGTGGCTGTCCCAGAAAGAGAAGAGAAGGGAAAAGGAGAAGAAAACTAACAGAGGAAATTATCACTGAAAATTTCCCTACTCTTATGAAAGACTTAAAATTACAGATCCAGGGCGACTTCCGGGCCAAGATGGCAGCTTAACAATTTAAGTTCGCATTTTAGTTCATCCTCCAAAACAACTACTAAATAACCAGGCACAGTACAGAACAGCTCCTGGGGCCACGTCAGTGACCAGACACACAGTGTACCCCAATCTAGACCAGCTGCAAGCACCCCCAGAACCGTCAGTTCCCCAAGCCATGGTGGCCGGTGCCCCTCCCCCACAGACTGCTTCCCAGAGGGGAAAGAAAAGGGACTTTACCAGCAGCAGGGACTGAGTCCAACCAAACACCAATTGTGGCACTAATTAACAAATTCTGACTATTAAAAATAGGCCCCCAGCTCAGGAGAACCTGGTCAAAGCGGAGGTCGCTCATTTTTGCCCCGTCACCAAGGGGGCAGGGCTGATGGGAAAAGGGGAAAAAAAGAAGGAAACACAGGTTTTTGTGGCTGCATTTCTACAGAGGCTTGACTGCCTTTGGATACAGTGGCAGGGCTCCTCAGGCTGCAACTGCCCCAGACATAGTCAGAAACAAACTCGTTTGAGGGCTTGTCTGGAGTCTGTGCCTTCCTCAGGGGAGGGGTGAAGCCCAACTCAGGTGGAACCCCTCTTGCAAGGAATTCAAACACCAGGGCTTGGTAATTTGAAGCCATTAAAATCAGCCTACAACCTCTCCTCTGTCTCTATCACGCCCCCAGCCAAAGTTAAAGGTACCGCATCATCTTATGCTGGTGGGACCTGCAGGTAGACAAGCACCACATACTGGGCAGGATAAGAAAAACAGAGTCCAGCGACTTCACGGGAAAGTCTTTCAAACTGATGGGTCTCATCCTCAGGAAAAACTGACACAGGTGACTCTTTCCTCCTAACAGGAGGCCAGTTTGGTCTGGGAAAATCCGGCTGCAGTCTATAATACCTAAGTAGACCCTCCTAAGTGTGTGTGGGGGGGGAAAGGCACCATAAAAGCAGGGCAAGAAACAAGAAAACAAAAACTGAAAAATTATCCTCTGTTAAACAAAACTTAAGCTAGAGGTCCGGATAAAGCTGAATTGAATCTCAAAGAACATATAGACAACAAATTCATCCAGCAAGAAAACCCTAGGTAAAAGAAGTACAAGCAATCTCCAGAATAAACTCATTAAGGTAATTAAATGCCTAGATGCCAGCAAAAAATAATAAATCACACTAGGAAAATTGAAGATATGGCCCAGTCAAAGGAACAAACCAACAGTTCAAATGAGATACAGGAGCTGAAACAATTAATTCAGAATATATGAACAGACATGGAAAACCTCATCAAAAACCAAATCAGTGAATTGAGGGAGGATATAAAGAAGGCAAGGAATGAACAAAAAGAAGAAATCGAAAGTCTGAGAAAACAAATCACAGAACTTATGGGAATGAAAGGCACGGTAGAAGAGATGAAAAAAACAATGGAAACCTACAATGGTAGATTTCGAGAGGCAGAACATAGGATTTCTGAACTGGAGGATGGAACATCTGAAATCCAGCAACAAAAAGAAAATATAGGGAAAAAATGGAAAAATATGAGCAGGGACTCAGGGAACTGAAAGACAATATGAAGTGCACGAATATACGTGTTGTGGGTATCCCAGAAGGAGAAGAGAAGGGAAAAGGAGGAGATATCTAATGGAGGAAATTATCACTGAAAATTTCCCAACTCTTATGAAAGACTTAAAATTACAGATCCAAGAAGTGCAGCATACCCCAAAGAGAATAGATCCAAATAGACTACTGGAAGACATTTATTAATCAGAATGTCAGAGGTCAAAGAGAAAGAGAGAATCTTGAAAGCAGCAAGAGAAAAGCAAACCACCACGTACAAGGGAAGCCCAATAAGACTATGCGTAGATCTCTCAGCAGAAACAATGGAGGCAAGAAGACAGTGGGGTGATATATTTAAATTATTAAAAGAGAAAAACTGCCAACCAAGAATTCTATATCAAGCAAAATTGTCCTTCAAAAATGAGGGACAAATTAAAACATTTTCAGACAAAAAAATCACTGACAGAATTTGTGACCAAGAGACCAGCTCTACAAGAAATACTAAAGGGAGTCCTAGAGACAGATACAAAAAGACAGAAGAGAGAGGAGTGGAGAAGAGTGGAGAAAGGAAGACTATGAGTAAAGGTTAAAAAGAAGGAAAATTAGATATGACATATAAAATCCAGAAGGCAAAATAGTAGAAGAAAGTAATACCCATGCAGTAATAACACTAAATGTTAATGGATTAAACTCTCCAGTCAAAAGACATAGACTGGCAGAATGGATTAAAAAAATAAGACCCATCTATATGCTGTCTCTATTCAAAGGACATGAGAGCTAGGACACAGACGGACATTTGCACACCAATGTTTATAGCAGCATTATTTACAATTATCAAGAGATGGAAACAGCCAAAATGTCCATCAACAGATGGGTGGCTAAACAAACTGTGGTATATACATACGATGGGATATTATGCAGCTGTAAGACAGAATAAAGTTATGAAGTATGTAACAACATGGATGGACCTTAAGGACATTATGCTGAGTGTGATTAGCCAAAAACAAAAGGACAAATATTGTATGGTCTCACTGATATGAACTGACATTAGTGAATAAACTTGGAATATTTCCTTGGTAACAGAGACCATCAGGACATAGAAATAGGGTAAGAGATTGGGTGACTGGAGCTGAAGGGATACAGATTGTGCAACAGGACTGAATATAAAAACTCAGAAATGGACAGCACAACACTACCTAACTGTAATACAATTATGTTAAAACACTGAATGAAGCTGAATGTGAGAATGATAGAGGGAGGAGGGCTGGGGGCATAAATGAAATCAGAAAGAAAGATAGACGATAAAGATTGAGATGGTATAATCTAGGAATGCCTAGAGTGTATAATGATAATGACTAAATGTACAAATTTAAAAATGTTTTTGCATGAGGAAGAACAAAGGAATATCATTACTGCAGGGTGCTGAAAATATATGGTAATTAATATTTTAAAATTTCAACTTATGTGTGAGACTAAATAAAAAAACATTTACTTGGTACAAAACTTATATTTTGAATAGTGCATCCCCTAATATAACTTATGTAGATAGTAGGTTGAACAACATAAGTACATGGAACCTTGGGTAGGACATTAGATTTTATTGGTTTGTCCAGAGTGATCCCCCAATGAATCCCAGAGTGATTTGATCAGTGTGTGGGAAAGTATTTGCAAAGTCCCCTTCAGGGAATGGTGAGAACAGGGGAAAATTCAACCTCCCCAAGTTGAATTATTGATATTCTCACAAGCAGTGCAGACAACCACAGCTATAGGCTGAGCCTCCAGTCTTGGGGTTTGTTCACATGAAACTTAACCCCACAAAGGATAGGTCAAATCTACTTAAAATTTAGGCCTAAGAGTCACCCCCAAGAGAGCCTCTTTTGTTGCTCAGATGTGGCCTCTCTCTCCAGCCAACACAACAAACAAACTCACCACCCTCCCCCTGTCTATGTGGGACATGACTCCCAGGGGTGTGGACCCTCCTGGCAATGTGGGACAGAAATCCTAGAATGAGCTGAGACTCAGCATCAAGGGATTGAGAAAACCTTCTCGACCAAAAGGGGGAAGAATGAAATGAGACAAAGTGTCAACGGCTGTGAGATTCCAAGCAGAGTCAAGAGGTTATCCTGGAGGTTATTCTTATGCATTAAGTAGATATCACCTTGTTATTCAAGATGTAATGGAGAGGCTGGAGGGAACTGCCTGAAAATATAGAGCTGTGTGCCAGTAGTCATGTTTCTTGATGATGATTCTATAATGATATAGCTTTCACAATGTGACTGTGTGATTGTGAAAACCTTGTGTCTGATGCTGCTTTTATCTTGTCAACAGATGAGTAGAACATATGGAATAAAAATAAATAATGGAGGAACAAATGTTAAAATGAATTCAGTTTGAAATGCTAGTGATCAATGAAAGGGAGGGGTAAGGGGTATAGTATGTATAATTTTTTTCTTTTTCTGTTTTTGTTTTATTTTTTCTGTTGTCTTTTCATTTCTTTTTCTGAATTGATGCAAATGTTCTAAGAAATGATCATGATGATGAATACGCAATTATGTGATGATATTCTGAATTACTGATTATATATGTAGAACAGAATGAGCATATATTAAGGATGTTAATATACCTGGTCATTCTTAGAAACCTGGTCATTCTTAGAAACTTCAGGTATTTATGTGACACCTGAGACTCAGTGTTAGGGCTCTGAAGATATGAAAGTCAGTATACCCCATACAGAACTGTTTAAAAAGTTGAAATAGGGGGGCAGGCCACGGTGGCTCAGCAGGTACGAGTGCTTGCCTGCCATGCCCGAGGACCCGGGTTCAATTCCCGGTGCCTGCCCATGTTAAAAAAGAAAAAAAGAAAAAAAGTTGAAAAGGGATCAGACTTCAACTAGAGATATGAATGAAGCTGATCTGGATAGGACTAAGGTAGATCAGAATACAGGGTAAAGGATGATATTGTCCATATTTCAAAACTTCGACTTCTGTGTGAGATCAAAGGAAGGGATGTTTATTTGGTGCAAAATTTATATTTTGGGTAGTGCATTATCTAGTTTAACATGTACTATCAGTTTATTTAAAATACCATAATTACATGGATTCTTGAGTAGGGCGTGAGATCCTGTGGTTTTAAACAGGTTACTGTGATGCCAGGATATTTTCTCAAAGTAATTTGGGCAGAGAATAAAGACGTATTTTCAAAGTTCCCTTGGGGAACTGGGGAGAAAGGAGGAAATATTAAACTTCCACATTTGGAGGAAATATTAAACTTCCACATTTGTCCCCACAAGCAGTGGTGACAACCTATTCAATAGGCTGAGCCCCTCAATCTTGGGGCTCACCCCTATGAAACTTATTCCTGCAAAGAAGCAGCTAAGCCTATTTATAATTATGCCTAAGAGTCACCCCCAGAAAGCCTCTTTTGTTTCTCAGATGTGGCCTCTCTGTAAGTAACTCTGCAAGTGAACTCACTACTCTCCCTCTTATGTGGGACATGACTCCCAGGGGTGTAAATTTCCCTGGCAACATGGGACAGGACTCCCAGGATGATCTGGGACTGGCATCATGGGATTGAGAAAGCCTTCTTAACCAAAAGGGGAAAGAGAAATGAAACAAAATAAAATATAAGTGGCTGAGAGATTTCAAATAGAATAGAGAGGTTATCCTGAAGGTTATTTTTATGCATTACATAGATATCCCTTTTTAGTTTATGGTGTATTGGAGTGGCTGGAGGAAAGCACCTGAAACTGTTGAGCTGTGTTCCAGTAGCCTTGATTCTGTGTTCCAGTAGCCTTGATTCTTGAAGACGATTGCATAACTATATGGCTTTTACAATGTAACTGTGTGATTGTGAAAACCTTGTGTCTTATGCTACTTTTATCAAGAGTATGGAAAGATGAATAAAAAATAATGATAATAATCCTTAAATTTTTTAAAGAAAGGTTAAAAATGTAGATGGAACTACCAGTGGTCAGTGAGAGGGAGGGGTAAGGGGTATAGAATGTATGAGTTTTTTCTTTCTTTTTCTGGAGTGATGCAAATGTTCTAAAATAATCATGGTGAATAGACAACTATATGATGATATTGTGAGCCGTTGATTGTATACCATGTGTGGACTGTATGTGTGTGAAGATTACTCAATAAAAATATTTTTTAAACACTGAATGAGAAATTAAGATATTTATAGATAAACAAATGCAGAAAGAGTTTATTATCAGAAGACCTGCTCTACAAGAAATGCTAAAGGGAGTCCTTCAGGCTGAGATAAAAGGACACTAGATAGTAACTTAAAGACATAAAAAGAAATAAACAACATTGGTAAATATAGTATCTTGCATTATTGTACTTGTGGCTTGTAACTGCTTTTTCCTTCTATTGACTTAATGGGAAAATGTGTTACCCCAAAATAAATAAATAAATAAATAAGTTAAATGGCAGAAGTAAATGCTTCCTTCTCAGTTATTACCTTAAATGTCAATGAATTTAATTCCCTTATTAAAAAGCAGAGCCTGGCAGATTGGATGAAAAAACGTGATCCATCTACATGCAGTCTGCAAAAGACTCACTTTAGGTACAACAACTCAAAGAGATTGAAAGTAAAAGGGAGGGAGAAGATATTTCATGCAAACAGTACCCAAAGGAGAGGCAGAGTGGCTCTATTTTCGTCAGACAAAATAGACTTTAAGTCAAAAACGAATACAAGAGACATGGAAGGATATTATATATTGATAAAAGTTTAAATCCATCAAGAAAAGACAATGATTATAAACATATGCACCTCACAACAAAGCCTCAAAATACATGAAGCAAAAATTGACAGAATTGATGGAAGAAATAGATAGTTATACAATACTGGCTGGGGACTGCAATACACCACTTTCAATAACCTGTAGTACATCTAAACCTGAATACCCAGAATATTAAATAACTTCTACAACTCAACAACAACAAAAAAAAATTTTTAAATGGACCCAGTATTTGAATAGAGTCTTTAAAGAAGATATTCAAGTGGCCAACAAGTATATGAAAAGATGGTCACATGATTAACCATTAAAGAAGCAGAAACTAAATCCACAATGAAATACATTGTCACACCCACTGGAGTGGCTACAATATTTTTTTTTTTTTTTTTTTTTTTTTTTTTAAGAGAGAGGGAGGAAGGGAAGGAAAGACAGAGAAGGAAGGAAGGATGGAAGGAAGGAAGGGAGGAAGAAAGGGAAACATCTTTAAACATTTTCTTGTTTTATTATATTTTGTTTGTTTGTTTGTTTTTTACATGGGCTGGGGCCGGGAATCGAACCGGGGTCCTCCGGCACGGCAGGCAAGCACTCTTGCCCGCTGAGCCACCGCGGCCCGCCCTACAATATTTTTTTTTTAATGGAAAATGATGAGAGTTGGCAAGGACGTAGAGAAATAAGAACATTTCTCAACATACATACAACATTTCTCAACATACATACAACACACATTGTTGGTAAAAATGCAAAATGGTGCAGCCACTGTGAAAAGTAGTTTGGTGGCTGCTCAGAAAGTTAAACAGAGAATTACCAGAGGACTTGGAAGTTTCAGTCCAAATAATAAGCAAGGAGTTGGACGGATATTTGTACACTAATGTTCATATCAGTATTATTCACGATAGCCAAACGATGGAAGCAACCCAAGTGTCCATCAACGGACGAATATATAAACAAAGCATGGTCTGCACATATGATGGGATATTATTCTGCAATAAAAAAAATGAATGTACATGCTACAACATGTGTGAACCTTGAAGGCATTATGCTAAGTGAAAACAGCCAGTCACAATAGGACAAATATTCCATTAATATGAAATGTCTAGAATAGGCAAATTCATAGTGAGGAAAAGCAGATTTAAAAAAAAAAGCAGGGTGGGCCACGGTGGCTCGGCAGGCAAGAATGCTCACCTGCCATGCCAGAGGACCCGGGTTCGATTCCTGGTGCCTTCCCATGTAAAAAAAAAAAAAAAAAAGCAGATCAGCAACTGAATAGGGCTAAAAGGATGAGGAGTTTGGAGGGGAAGATGGTTAAGGGGTGCAGGGTTTCTTTTTGGGGAAATGAAAATGTTCTAAAATTGCCTGTGGTGGAGATTGCACAACTCTGTAAGTATGCTAAAAAAAAATATATTGAATTGCCTTGTAAACAGATTGTATCTCAATAAATCTGTTGGGTGCTTTTTTAATGAAAGGAACAGACATAAAACTACGTGCCCAATATTGTAGGTGCAGTTCTGTTTCAGCGATTTGCGAAGATGATTTTAACTCGAGATGTTTGCCTCGCACACCAGCACCCACATAACAAACAACCACATTGCTTATGCTGGGATGATTTTTACTCAGAACATCAAATGGCTGGGTCTACATAGGAGTGGGCTAGTTGGAGCAGGCCTTGAGCCCCCTGAGGTGCCCAGCCTGACCTCATAGTAGCTAGATCCTGGGGAACCCCAAAAGAGCTCAGGAGAGGCACCAGAGTGAGTGTATGTTGGGGTAACAGCTGTTTATTGACATAGAATATCATGTCAATATTGCCTCAATATTTTAATATTTCAATAACTCATATGGCTATACAGGTTATGTACTGATAGAATGCCAGCTCTGGGTCTAGGTAAACTTAGAGTTGAGCATCGTTATGTATTGTTGTTAGTAAAGCTGAGCACATGACATTCTCAGATGCAGCTCTGATCCTGGAACTCCAGCTAAAGCCCTCTGAAGCTTCGTTCCCCTCCTAGAATCCCTCAAACCTAGTAGGTTGTTTATCTGCACATTCAAGCATCACATACTCTGCACTCACCTGAGTACCTTTGACAACAGCGTTGGCCTCCCAGGTGCCAGCATTTGGTCTGAACATCACCACCAGGCCAGTGTGCTGATATCGAGGTGCCCCCAGAACCAGGGTCTGCATCCGGTTCCACATGAAGACTTTAGCAGCGTAACCTGAAGACATTGGTCTAAAGGCAGAAGTGCTTTCCCTTGGGTAGGGACAATGGGGCAGCCCCACACGTGGCAGGTTGGAGTCACTGCACCCTGCTTTATATTTGTCATTGAAAATGCAATTAAAAATGGAATCTTGAGTCTGTCTAAGCTCAACTCTGCAAGTGAAATCATTACCCTCCCCCCTACATAGGACATGACATCTAGTGGGGAGAGTCTCCCTGGCGACGTGGGAGAGGGACTCCCAGGGATGAATCCAGACCTGGGACCATGGGATCGACAATTGCATCCCGACCAAATGGGGGAAAAGATGTGTAATTAATAAAGTATCAGTGGCAGGGAGTATTCAAATAGAGTAGAGAGGCTACTCCGGAGGTTGCTCTTACACAAGCTTCAAGTAGACCTTGCTACCTGTCATAACCTGCCAGCCTCCAGCCAGGACCATTCCAGCCAATCCTAAAGAACACCCAGGGAAATTTATAAGATTCCACAAGGGTTCCAGGCACTAGAGTAACTTTCCAGAAACCTACAACCTCCAGATGGGTCCCTGGTCCAGATAAGTCCTGACACCTAGCCCAGCCTCTCCAGAACATCAGATAGTTTCATCTTCTTACCCCATATCAGTGACAGACCCTTCCAACAACAATAATTTAGAATTGCCATAGCCCAAACAATCCCAATGAGAGGTAGGGAAAGATCAAAGGTGATGGTGGAATTTTACATATAAGATAGGACTTAATAAATGAAAATGGATGCTGAATCATTAAAATGATACCTCTTTTAGTCTCCAGAGCAGCTAAAAACAAAAACCTAAAATTGTGAAATTGTAACCCATATCAAAGTCTAAAACACGTTCTACAATTAATTGTGGTGCTGTGCTTGGAAATTTACAGTTTCTTTTTGTATATATGTTATTATTCACAAAAAAAAGAAGGAAAAAAAGTTGATTGTGCTAATAAAATCAACCCATATGTCAACCCAGCCCATATGTCATGGGCTACCATATGATCCTCTAGCCTCCTATATTCCGAAGCAACTATGAGAGGATCATATGGTAGCCCATGACAAACTCTGGGATCCTGTAGCCATTTTTTGAAGAGTGCTTTGAAAACTATTGCTTTTCTATTTCTTTGCTTTGCGTATATGTTATACTATACAGTAAAAAAAATTTTTTTAAATTGAATCTTGAAATTAAAGCTATCTCCTAGGGAGGATGCAATGACATCAGCACAGGTTGAGTTACATCACAGCCTGTCTTCATCTTAGAGTATCCCTGCCCTCCCCACTTACCCAAGTAAGCATCGTTCATGTCTGCATTAACCCTGGTTGTGTTGATGAAGATGGCTTTGTTCTTTGAAGTATGCAGAAAAGCTCCACCAGCCCAGTCAAAGCTTCCCACAGTCCCCAGCAAGGGACCATTCTGGGAGAAGGAGATAGAAGAGAATCAATCTCTGCTGCCCACCATCCCTAACAAAGTTGCCATCACAGAGAAACCAAACTCTTGTGCCTCTATTCTCCCTTCTTGCCACTGCAGTTTAATGAAGGACCACTTACAGAAGTGATGGCAGCACTGAAGCCTTCCTGGGACATCTCATATTCAAAGGAGCTGGTACTTCCTGCAGGAGTACCTGTGATGAGGAAAACTTTCTACAGTAAAGAAAGCAGAAGAGCCAAGAACAGGGGCCGGAAACTCAAATGTCTGTGGTGGTCAATCAAAAGGAGATTGAACTGTGAACTGTGTTGGCTGGAAAACAGATGTCTCTTTTAATGGGGTGGCAACTGTTCAGCTCCAGTTATCTTTTCCAAGTGGGATGTAGTCCTTGAAGTGCCTAATCTTCCAACTTTTCAAGAGAAGCCAGAAACTCAGTTTCCTAACTTTTAAATTCTTTTATTCAACAGAAATTCATTGAGCAAATTTTGTGTGCCTGGCATTATCCTAGGCACTGGGGAAATATCAGTGGACCAGACAAATGTTGGCAATACATCCAAGTTTTGAGGAAAATGCTATGTGGGATTTGGTTCTCCCCATTTTCAAATTTCAGCTTGTAGTCAAGACTTGCAAATGGTGGCTGTGAGCTGGAAAAGGTGGAGAGAGAGTTAGGAGTGGAGGGTCAGGATGCCAAGGGTTGGGACATTCTAGAGAACAGAATAAGTGTTTGGGGGATAGGTGCTACCTCTGGAACTGTCCTGGGAATTCAGAACCCTGACTCACCCTCAATGGCAAAGATCTTTTCCTGCAGTTGGTTCTGAATGGTCTTCAGAGCTTCAAAGTTATTCACCTGGAACACGTGATCACGAGGTGGCTTGGATGCAATGGTATTAAGCTCTTGGTATGATTTCCCACTCTTGAAGGCATCTCCCACCTGTTACCAAAGAACGGAGGCCAATTCAGACACTTCCTGAGGGTCGCAGTCTTATCCAGTTAGACAATTCTTCAGGAAAAGAATCTGAAACATTATTTGTCAAATGAGAGAATGCAGCAGAAGGACTCTGGAATGGGGCTGTCAAAACAGTTGAGCAGGCTGTATGCTGCACAATGGCACCCTGCCAAGGGAGCAAGTAGGGCTGAAATCCAGATTTTGGTTCATTTGCTGTGTCAAGCACCATGATTCGGGGCTGATCCTCCCCTCCCCCCAGTCAACACTCCCAGAGGAAGGGAGCTTTTTCCTTCACATGAAAGTGTTTCCTGCTTGCCAAGCCATACACCCATGGTAATGCCTTTTTCTCATTCACAGAAGGTGATATTGTGATCTGATCACATTGATAACCTCAACTCTTTATGCCCTCCTGTATCCATGTCCAGCCCTTTCCCCAAAACTTTTCCTTGCCTGCTACTCTTGGCTGGAAAATCTGACCACCTAATGTCTCTGGGATCAGCAATGTGCTTAATTGCTTTGGCCAATGGATGTCATCACGGTATGCAAGCAGAAGCCTGAAAAAGCACCTGTGCATCTCCAGTGGCTCTCTTGTTCCGCTGCCTTCACCATGAAGACATGCCTGAGCTGGCCCCCTGGAGGATATGCCACAGCGGGGCAGAGCCAGGTTGACCCAGTTGTCCCAGGCAAGACCATTCTAGTCCAGAAAACAGACAGAGCTGGCAACCCCCAAACAGGTGAGAGGGCCCAGCCAAAAACAGCAGCCCACCTGCCACCCTGCAGCTCTCTATGGATGCATGGGCAAACCCAGAAGAGATGAGAAAACCCACAGACTTACTGATTGTCTTAAGCCACTGAATTTGAGGATGATTTGTTACACAGCATTACTGTGACCATTGACAACTGATACAGATGTTTATGGCCTGGCAGCAACCCTGTCCCCACTTGGATTTTGTTGGTATTTGCAAATTGAAGGGAAGGTGTATCCAAGCAGAACCCTCCAGAGAAGAAGTATCAGGCCTACCCCAATGACGTAGCGGATGACTCCTTCTCTGTCTGCCTCAGGAATGACATCCTCATAGCTCAAGGGATCACCATACTTTTCTCCATCTGTGATGACAACTAGAATCTTAAGGGCATTCTTCCGGGCCCCATTTTTGCTGTTAAAAAGTTCTCGTCTGTCCAGGGAAGAGGAGGGACAAAGTCAAATGGAAGTAGACAGAAATGCTATTGACGCTGGAGAGGAAATGTCAGCAGAGTCTAGAAGGGATTCAGTTTCCTGTGAGACTAATACTAAGATGAGGCTGTTCCAACACCTGGAAAGGCAGCCTTCATTTTCGCTACCTTTATATACTTTTGCAGAGCAAATTTAAATTCCTAAAATTTAAATTTAAATAATTAAAAAATGAGCTTTGTTGGGTCTTCATCAGACCTTTCCTGGAACACTTCAACAGCTCTCTAGCTCATCTTCCTGCACTTTTGTCCTAACTCCCACCCTTGCCTCTATACACACACACGTGTACATGTTCTCTGAAATCAGAGTGAACTTTTCAAAATTAGATGTGATAATATTCCTCCAATGTTTAAAATCTTCAATGGACACCCACCTCTGCACTGACTAATAGATAAAAACCAAACTCTTTAGATATCTTTAGTGACCTGACCTCAACCCCCCTTTCTAGACACCCTCCAGCCACCCTCCCCTCACTGTTTCCCTTTACTTGCACCTTGTTTGTTCATGAACATTCCATACACAATCTATCCATCACCAGAAATATCCTTTACCCCATCTCCGTCTGATCAACTCCCTTCATCCTTCAAAGACCAGCTAGAAATGCCACCTCCTCCTTCCATCCTGAGCAGAGGGGAGGACAGCTTACACTACTTTGCGGATGGCCGTGGCGGTGTGTGTCCTCCCATTCAGCTGGCTTATTGGCTTCACCAGAAGTTCCGGGTTAGAGTTTTCTTTGAAATAATTGAAAGTGAAATGAGTCCAGAAGTCATCAGAGTACTGCATCAAAGAGAACTGGGAACAGACACCTGGCATTACATAGGAGAAGGTGCCCCCAACCCCAGAAAGTGTCTTGTTTATCCCAGTAGGTCCTATATAAATCTTAAAACACCCACCCTCCGAATTCCTTCTCTCCACTGCCCCCCAGCCCTTCTTTCTCACCAGGACAGAGATCTGCCATCCAGCTCCCACTTCTTCTCAGCATAAAACTCAGCCAGAGATGATACATGGGTTTCATCTCCCAAGCAAACCTCCTATCCACTGTCTTTCAAAGGCTACCTTTGCACAAGGCTGAGAAGAATGCTGAGGCTGCATCCTAACCGAGTGGGAAGGAGCAGTATGAAAGAAAACCAATAGTGATTGGCACTGGTTTTTATTTGGCAGCCTTATATAGGCTATACCCTAACCTTTCCATTGACCCTCACCAAGGTTGTGGACTTCGTGAGTTGTTCCATCACAGTTGAGACAAACTCCTTCATCCGTTGAAAGTCCCTTGGAATGATGCTGCCAGAGCCGTCAATCAAGAAGACAATGTCACTGTCCTGCTGAGGACAGTCTGGGAAAGAATATGAATTGATACTTATTAATAGAGGCTCCGTGTTTGTTTTTTGCATGTCAGCTCTATGCTGAGCACTGAGGGTATAGGACAACGAGATACAAACCCATACTCCAAGCAAAGTTAAAACATGGGCAAAGTGCTATGGAAGTATTTGGTTAATTCTGCCCAAGAGGGTCAGGGACAACAGTGGTATTTAAACTGCATCACAAAAAAAAAAAAACAAGTAATAATTTGCCAGGACTACAAAGGGAGAAATAAGTTACAAAGGGGATAGCATATATCAAGTTGTGCTGGATGTCTTCCTGTCTTCTGCCTCCATCCCTAAGTCCACTTTCTATCCTCATCCAGTGCTTGGTGGCCCAGGATGCCAGCCTATAAAAACCACATGAATAGGGCTCCCTTGTCCAGTGGCTCCTAGTTGGGTCTGGCCAATTAAGAGCCCCAACAGGAGACTGGAGGGAGGAGAGAGGTCAGGGTATTCCCCCCTTGGCTCCCTCCCTGCAAAGCTGCTTTGGGTCCAGTGGAACCCCAACAGAAGACCATGGCTCCCCCACCAAAGAGACCTGCTTTCTCTCCCTCCAGGCTTTGATAACCTCTCCTCATCATCCTCAGTCCATCAACCTACAGTTGGTAACAGCTCTGCTTCTGCTCACGTGGGTTCCTGGACCATCCCTGTAGTCACCTAAACCCTCCCCACACCTTTTTAATTAAACTCTATTCAGATCTCAAATCATTGTAATTAGAGTGTATCTAATTACACTCTGACAGTGGCAAAGGGGAGAGGGCCCTAAAAGAATTCTAGGAGAATCAAGGAATGGAAGTGGTACTACAAAGGTAAATATACTGATGGGTTAGAGACAAGGCTGTGACAGGAAGCAAAAACCAGACTTGGAAAGGCCTCTCCACCCCAGTAAGAAGTTTGACTTTATCCCTTAAGCCACTGAAGGTTCTTTAAAAAGGAAGGAAGAAGATTTAGTTTTTATTTTAAATGATAGTCATAGCAATGAGGCATTCATAGCAGTTCTGTCCATGATTGCCAAACATTGGAGCATCCTTCCCCAGGTGATTGGATGAACTGGTGAATGGCCTGGAACATTCTGTGAGACATTATTCAGCAAGAAAAAACGGAATGCACTACTGATCCAGGCAACAACATGGATAAGTCTCAAATGCATTATGTTAGATGAAAGAAGCCAATCTCAAAAAGGCCAATCCCATTTCTACGGTATTTTCGAAAGGACAAAGTATAGCGATGGAGAACAGATCAGTGGTTGCCAAAGGTTAAGGGATGGAGAAGGAGGTAATGATAAAGGGACAGCACAAGGAGTTTGGGAGGGCAATAGAGCTGTTTTGTATCCTGATTGTGGTCGTAAGCACAGAAATGTAGACATATGTTAAAAATTCATGGAACTGTACACTAAAAGAGTCAGTTTTACTGTATGATAATTGAAGAAAATAAATTTACCTCCAAAATGCACTTTTTTTCTCATACCCAGTGAACAGATTCTACCACTTTCATGGAAAATATACAAAGATTAGCCAAGAAATTTTTCTAAAATCTCAAAGGCACCTTGTTAAGTAAAGAGTCAAGGCACAGAATATGCTGCCAGTATAGATACATATATGTTTTTAAATACATGAAGTATCCCCAGAGGACAAGAAACTGGTTATAAGTTTCCTTAGATACTTGGAAAAGGGGCTGGAGGACCAGGGAGGGGGTGGTTTCCAGTATACCCCTTAGCACCTTTTGAATTTTGAACCAAGGGCATATCCTGTCTGTTTTTTGTTTTGTTTTGTTTTTTATTAATTTTTAAATTTTTTTTAAAAAAAGAACAACAAATAAACACAAACATTCTTAACTTTTGATCATTCAGTTCTGCATATATAATCAGTAATTCACAATATCATCACATAGTTGCATATTTATCATCATGGTCATTTCTTAGAACATTTGAATCAATTCAGAAAAAGAAATAAAAAGACAACAGAAAAAAATTCATATATACCATACCCCTTACCCCTCCCTTTCATACTCCTTACCCCTCCCTTTTGTCTGTTTTTAAAGAACTGAAAAAGTTTTTTTTAAAGAAACAATCTTTAATTCATGAGCATGAGGTATAAAGAGAAGATGTGGGGGTGGTGGTTGAAGCTATGTGATGAGATCATGCAGAAAGAGTGTGTGGGCAAGTGAGCAAAGAGATGCTGCAATCCCAACTGCACTGGGCAGACAGGGAAGGCAGAGGTACACTGCCTTGGGGATGAAGCTGAGGAAAAACCTTCAGGCAGGTGGAGAAGAAGAGATTGGATGTCTAAGGCTGGGGTGTTTGAAAAAGAAAGGTGATCTTTGGGTCAGTGAAGAAAGAGGACAGAAAAAGAGTAGATATTCTGGGTCACAGGTGATGTCACTAGGGCAAGGTCTATTCAATGGGTGGATAGAAACCATTTGTCAGGGAATAGAGAGCAATGGAAAGCAGGGACAATCCTTTCAAGAAGTTTGGTGGTGAAAGGAAGGAGACATGGCAGAAGATGGGGACAGAAAGTTGTTTCCATTGTTGTCCTGCTATTGGTTGACTGTTTTTAAGATAAGGTGATGTGAGCATGTTTACCTAAAGAGAAGGGGAAGAAACTAAAGCTCATGGGGAGAATAGGTTTTTTGGAGATGTGGGTCCAAAAGTTGGTGACAGGATAGCGTCTCAAAAGCCCAAGTGGAAAAGAGGAAAGATAGACTTCTTCTTAAACCAGTGAGATGCTCCCAAGGGTGGTACCATTATGGACAGGAGAAGAGAAAAGCAGAGGGAGTCCCTGGATGTCAGCCTCAGTTTTCTCTGTGAAAAAGGAAGGAAGATCATTGAGACTGAGGTGTAGAGGAGTAGGGCTTGAGAAAGAAAAATTGTAAGAGGAGAAATATCTGCCCTGGGTTTGATGATCAACTTGGAGGCAAACAAAATGATGGCCAAGCAGTTGAAAAAAGCAGTAGGAGAAGTCAGTGCCCCTCTCTGATGCATTCATTCATTTACTCTCTGTCAATCAACAGAGGTTTGGGGAACAGAGGTGTGCTAGGCAGCCACCCAGATGGTCCCCAATTCCCACTTCCTAGTAGACACACTTTGCATAGTCCCTCCCCTTTGATTGTGAGTTGGACTTTTTTACTCACTTCTAAGGAACATGGAAGAAATAATGAGATGTTACTTCTGAGACTAAGTTATAATAGACTGTGACTTCTGTCTTGGCTCACTTTCTTTGTTCTCTTGCTGAGGGAAGCTTGTGGCTGCTACGTTGTGAGCTGCTCTGTGAAAAGACCCATGTAGCAAAGAGCTGAACTTCCAGCCAACAGCCCCTGAATAGTTGAGGACCTCAGTTCAACAGACCATGAAGAACTGAATCCTTACCAACCACGAGAGTAAGCTTCGAACCAGATCTTCCCCATTCAAGCTTTTGGAGACCCTGAGGCAAAGGTCTCCAGCTAAGCCATGCCCAGACTCCTGACTCACATACACTGTGAGATAATGTATGGTTGTTGTTTTAAGCTACTAATTCGGGGGACAATTTGTTCAGCAGCAATAAATAACTAATAAAAGGTCATGAAACAGTGAACAAGATGGACAAGCTCCCTGTTTTCATAGAATCTACATGAAAGAAAGGACAGAGAAGAAGCATGTCAAATATGAATATATAGATACGTTGATGGTGAAATAGGGTAATGTGATAGCAAGAGATAGTGGATATGGGCAGGACAGATTGGAAAGGCTGAATAAGGAAAACCTCTTTCGAGGGGTAACATTTGAGCTGAGATGACCATCAGTTATGAGTTATGGGGTGTCATATGGGTGGTACCTGTTTGTCTGGTTGGGCAAGTGCTGGCCTGTCTGTTGTAATGAGGACATTTCATAGAATTAAATCATGATCATGTCAGCTGTATCCAAAGCTGATTCCATTTGTAATCAGCCAAGGGAGTGTCTTCTGCAATGAGTGATGCTTAATCTAATCACTGGAAGCCTTTTAAGGAGGATTCAGAAAAGACAGGCTCTCTTCCTGCTTCAGCTGGCAAGCCTCTCCTGTGGAGTTCATCCAGACCCTCCATTGGAATCGTTGGCTTCACAGCCTGCCTTGCGGATTTTGGACTCTGTGTTCCCACGGTCACGAGAGACACTTATATACATTTTATATTTGTGAGTGTTCCCTGTTGATTCTGTTTCTCTAGAGAACCCTAACTAATACATGGGGGAAGAGCATGCCTGGCTGGAGGACCAGTAAGTACAAAGGCTCTGAGGCAGGGACAAGCTCAAGCAGCCGTGTAGCTGGAGCACGGCATCTGAGTTGGAGGGAATGGGAGAAAAGCTGGAGAGGTTGGCAGGGACCAGGCCGTGTGGAGCCTCCAAGGCCATAGTCTGGAGACTCAGGCATTCACTTTAAGGACAGAAGCTGGGATGTTGTGAAATCAAGTGTCTCAGTACTTTGCTCTCATAAAGGTGACTATTTATGAACCTTTGTGTAGTACAGCAGCTGCTCTTTCTATTGGAACCCTGTTCTCTCATTCCCTCTAAGCCAACCCCCAGACCACAAATAGTCCCCAAGCAAGCCCTGCCCCCAGCCCTCTGCTCCCACACTGCCGTTCTGTGTCCCCTGTCAGAGGTTACTTACCTTTAAGGTTCTCTGGGAACCTCTGAGGTGGCTGTAGGAGATTGGATCCAAACAGGAAGCAGAAGCCTTTCGCATAGGTACTTTCCTTGCACATCTGGTGCACGGTGGGGCCACAGGCCTAAGGGGCAGGGTGCCAATGGGAGGAGCTAGCCTGCTTTCCTGTCCTCTCCTCCCAGCATCTTCAACCTCCACGACACCCCTGGCTCCCACGCCTGTGGGCACCCAACTTGTTCCCTCGGGAACCCTCCCACGACCCAGTGCAACTCACCAGCAACCGGGAGGGGTTGGTGGCAGCCGCCAGGGACAGGCCCAAGGACATATTCACAGCCTCTGGTGGCACTGAGGGGACAGATATGCACATGGGGTCATGTCAGGGGGACAGAGAGGGCAATTTAGGGCCCACAGGACTGCAGAGGGCAGTGCTAGGGCTGCCTTGGTCCTGGAGACACCAAGGTCAACCGGTCAAGGGGTCATATGGGTCATGAGAAAGCAACATAGCAGGGCTGCCTGTGAGGATCTTGGTGGAGTCTGCAGACAGGGCAGAGGCTGGGGAGAAGGACTCCCAACCCCCCTCACCACGGACCCCCCACAACCCAGGAATGTGCAGGAAGAATCTAGGTGTGTACACAGGTGGGACCCAGAGACTCACCCTGCAGGGGGATGGGCTCACAGGTGCCCATGCTGTAGTCGCACTGGTAGAGGCCACCCGACTGGTTGGCAGCCTTGATCTCCTGGGGGGCTCCAACCACCACCCTGCGGGGAGATGTGGGGACAGCTCACCATGGGAACAAAAGAGAATCTCACATGTTGGGAGAGATGGGACCAGAGAAGAAGTTCTACCACCAGAGGAAAGTGGGGGCGCTAACCCTCACATTGATCCCCCAATTCCCAGAAATTGAAAGAATCAAAGAAGGAAAAAAAAAATGGGAGCATTCTAAATCACCGCGTAGGAAAGGCCTAAGAACCTTTAATAATCCAGAGATCCTTAAGGATGGATAAATTCAACTACACAGACATTTTAGATAAATCTGATAAATGACCAAAACAAAGTCAAAAGACAAATGATAAGCTGGGCAAGGGAGATGAGCAACTCACGCACCGACTACCTTGCAAAAACAGCCAAAGCTCTTAGAAACCAATAAGTAAAACAAAACAATAGTTTAATAGAAAAATGAGCAGCAGATGAGAAAAAGTGTTCACAGAGAAGGAAACGCAATATATCACTCATAAAAAGAGAAATGCAATTTGAAACTAATTAGGATACCATTTCACACTTATCAAATTTGAAAAAGTC